>NC_064856.1:102142264-102458514 GCF_024139225.1 Suncus etruscus
TATCTCTTTGGCCCCAGTGAATATATATTTTTATTTTTGAAATTTATCAGTGGCTGCTGCATTTTCTATTTTGGCTTATATTTGAGTATATTTGGTATTTTGATGATACTTTATAAAAAGAACTTTATCATATACTTACTTCCCACCTCTCTACGTCTTCTTTAACTCAATGTCTCTTCGGATTCTCTTACCTTTTACTTATGGGGTCATTTAATTTGTGGTTCTTAAGTTCTGTAAGTGTTTTTTTAATTTATGATATTAGTTCTTTGTTATTTGTAGGGTAAGTGAATATTTTCTCCTTTTTAGTAGAGTGTCTATTTACATCATATATAATGGTGAAAATTGGAAAGTCTTTCCTCTAGTTATCACAAGACAAAGTCTGTCCTCTCTCACTTTGCAAGACATTAAGCAATAAGGAAATATTAAAGGGATTCATATTTGAAAAGAGGTCAAACTATTATTATTTGAAGATGTTAAAGTTATATATATATGTAAACCTTTAAGAATGTTATTAAAAATCCTAGGAAAAACCCATGTAGTAATAGAGGAAGCTACAAAAATATTCATGCAGAAACTTGTGATATCTCTATATGATAAAAATGAGGTAGATGAAAGTTAAATTAAAAAATCACAATGGCTATTATTTCCCCTAAATTAAGTGACCAGGAATCATCCTAACAAAAGTGTGAAAAACTTATACAAATAAAAATCTACTAAAAGAAAATAGCAGAAGACACATTAAGTGGAAGCCACAGTTTTTCTCCTTAGATCAGAAGGATTAGAATTTCCATCCTGGGGGCCCGGAGAGATAGCACAGCGGCGTTTGCCTTGCAAACAGCTGATCCAGGACCAAAGGTGGTTGGTTCGAATCCCGGTGTCCCATATGGTCCCCCGTGCCTGCCAGGAGCTATTTCTGAGCAGACAGCCAGGAGTAACCCCTGAGCACCGCCAGGTGTGACCCAAAAAAACCAAAAAAAAAAAAAAAAAAAAAAAAGAATTTCCATCCTGGGGCCAGAGAAATAGTATGAGGTAAACCATTTGCCTCGCATGCAGAAGGTCGGTGGTTCGAATGCCACCATCCCATATGGCATCCCTGAGCCTGTCAGAAGCGATTCCTGAGCATAGAGCCAGGAGGAACCCCTGAGCGCTGCCGGGTATGACCCCCCCCCCAAAAAAAAAAAGAATTTCTGTCCTACTTAAAACATTATACAGATTCAATGCAGGTTCCATAAAAATCCCTTTAGATTTTTCAACATGGATTAAGTCATCAAATATTTATATGGAGTAACAACATTTTCTGAATATCCAGATGAATACTGAGAAAAAAGATGAGATGTTTTTCTATCTCCAGCTTGAAATACACTCTAAAATTATAGTAATCAAAACAGTATAGTTCTGGACAAAAGGCAGACTGTCAATAGCATAGAACTTGGATGAAAAACAAACCCTCATTGATATGGAAAACTAGCTGATAACAAAGTGGTTTGGTGTATGAAGTGGAGCAAGAAGAATCTCTTCAAATAGTGTCAAAAAGTCCAATTAGTCACATATAAAAAAATTGATCTGGATCGCTATACATACCATAAATAAAACTTGCTTGAAAATCTATTAAAGGCCTTGTAATTATATTCAAATACATAAGGTACATTAAGGACAACAGAACTCTCCATGATATTAACTTCAAAAACATCTTCCATAATTCATTGCCATTAAAAAAGCAAGTGAAAATTCCACAAATGGAAATGCATAAAACTAAGGTGTTTCTGTACTATAACAGAAAATTAGTATTATTCATAATCAAAGATGAAGATTACATATTTGAAGTGTCTAATAGCCTTTGGTAGGTAAGAAACATTCAACTGTTTATTTTTTATCTGGATTAAAAAAGTGAATTGGCATATTTATTCTTGATAAAACATTGTTATACATATTTTATATGTCAGTTTACAAAATTTCAAATTTAAAAGTTTGAAGTAATGATTTAGGTCTATTTTTTTAGATTGAACGTCAGTATGTCTATATATTTGTATAGCATAAGGCTTTATGTTTATCTTCAGATTCTTGAAAATCAGGTTGTTGCTGTAGAGAAAAATAATATTATATCTATAATATTCGATTCATTTTTTACTTGACATTCTTTCTTTTCTCCTATAGCCTAAAAGACTTTGGTGACTTCACACTGATGAAGAACAAGACAGAAGTGACTGAATTCATTCTGCTAGGACTAACTGATGCTCCAGAACTGCAGGTTCCTCTCTTCATATTGTTCACCCTCATCTACCTCATCACTTTGATTGGGAACCTGGGAATGATCACATTGATTCTGTTGGATTCTCGTCTCTATACTCCCATGTACTTTTTCCTCAGTAACCTGTCTCTGGTGGACTTTTTTTACTCGACAGCTGTCACTCCCTCTGTCATGTCTGGATTTCTTATTAGAGACAAGGTCATCTCTTACAACGCATGTGCTGCTCAAACATTCTTTTTTTCAGCATTTGCCACTGTGGAAAACTACCTCTTGGCTTCAATGGCCTTTGACCGCTTTGTGGCAGTGTGCAGACCCCTACATTACACCACCACCATGACGACATGTGTTTGCGCTTGTCTTGCAACAGGCTCTTATATCTGTGGTTTTGTGAATGCCTCTATCCACATTGGGGATACATTCAGTCTCTCTTTCTGCAAGTCCAATGTGGTCCATCACTTTTTCTGTGACATTCCAGCAGTCATGGTTCTCTCTTGCTCTGATAGAAGTGTAAGTGAGCTGGTTCTTGTTTCTGTGGTCAGCTTCAATATATTTTTTGCTCTCCTGATTATCTTGACATCCTACACATTTATATTCATCACTATTTTAAAGATGCGCTCATCAGCCGGGTATCAGAAGGCTCTATCCACCTGTGGTTCCCACTTTGTTGCAGTTTCTATCTTCTATGGGACAATTATATTCATGTATTTGCAGCCAAGTTCCAGCCATTCCATGGACACAGACAAAATGGCATCTGTGTTCTATACCATGATCATTCCCATGTTGAACCCTATAGTCTACAGTCTGAGGAATAAAGAGGTTAAGAGTGCATTTATGAAAGTTGTTTCAGAAGCCAAGATGTTTTTAGGGTTGTAATTCAATGTACAATATACACTAGCCTAATATTATTAATATTATTTTGGAAGGCCACATCTGGAGGTGCTCCAGGCTTATTCCCAATATGTGGTCACTGATCACTCCTGTTTGGACTCAAAGAGTGTAAGTGATTGAACCTGATCAACTATATGTAGAGGAAGTGTCCTACATAGTGTACTAGCTCTACTCCACTATCCTGTTTTCATTAAGGCCAGAGTGAAATTCAACACTTGAGGTGATATTTGCTCAAAATTCTCTTGTATTCAAAAAAGAAAGTAACCTACCTACCTTTCTTTTATCATCTATCTATCTATCTATCTATCTATCTATCTATCTATCTATCTATCTATCTATCTATCTATCATCTATCTATTTGTCTACCTATTTATATCCTAAAATAATAGAAAAAAAGATTATTATATCTTAATAATTTCTTGTCAAATACCTTATTAAAGACATTGTTTTATTATTCATAATACATGCTTTTAAAATATCAATGAAAACATATGTGAAAAAGACACAATGAGTCTATGGTTTATATATATATACATATATATATACACATATATATGCATGTGTCCTATGAGAAAATATAAAACAGCAGTGGGAAATTTGCTAGAATAAAATGGAATGCTGCTGTTTTTTAGTGATGGTAATAAAGATACTTAACTTTGACAAAATAATTTAAATTAATGTATTATGTTTCCTACTGGCTCCCTTATTCCTTATTTCAAAGCTGTTCTGAGTTCTAATTTTAGAATGAAGTAATGTACACTATTTATCATTTGATAATTATCTGTGCTATTTGATATATTCTCTATATAAATGAAAATACTATAAGTGGGTTCTTTTTATTTGATTTGAAGTGAGTTTCGATTGCTCAATATTTAAGAGGCAAATAAATAAAGCTTCTGAAATTATTTCTGTGTTGGGACCTGACACTGAGTACAGCAGGTAGTGTTGTACCACCATGCATGCAACAGATTCCATATTGAGTCTCCATCCATCCCTTCATGGCCCTCTAAGAACCACCAGGATTGATTCTTTAGTGCAGAGTAAAATCTGAGCGCTGCTGGGCATGACTCCAAAATGAACAAAAAATATTTCTATCTGATCCAACATGCTACAGAACCAACAATCTAAAGAATAAAGATGCCTAAGTTATACATTTTAAATAGAATCAAGAGACTCAAGCTATTACAAACTAAAAACAAAATGGACCTGTTAACACTAGTAGTCTAGGAGGCCTAGGGTGGAAGTATGGGATGCATGCTGGGAACTTGGAGGTTCTCATGGCTTATTCTTGGGTCTTGCTCAGGAATCACTCCTGATGGGATTAGGAAATTATATGCAATGCTTGGGATTAAACCCAGGTCAACCGCATGCAAGGCTAATGCCCTATCCACTGTACTATTACTTTGGTCCCTTAATTAAGGTCTTTAATGATACTTTATCAGGATTTTTTGTGAATTAATAAGTCACTCTTTATTCACCATCTACATTATTCTTCCATTAAGCAATTTTTCATAGTATTTAAGAACCAAACCACATGTATAGTAGGTATAAAAGAACCTTTATGTTGACTTATTTATTTTCTCTCTGTTCAGACTGTTAGATTCCAAGAGAACTGTGGCCTTATCAGTTCATTTTTAATAGAATCCTCAGTACCTAAATGATAAACTGTTTCATTGCATATGACCAAAAACACTAGTAAAAGAATGAATAAAATTATATTGAATCCAACTATGGATTGAAACGTAAAACTCTTAATGATTACTGTTGTGTATGATTCATAATATAATTTTTCTAACAATCTATACTCGAGTATAAGAACTAAGTTTCACATCTAGAAGTGAACATTATTTAAATACTTATTTAGATTTCTTCTGTAGGCAAGATTTATCTAGTTTCGCTCAATTATTTACTTTTTTAAAAATAATTTATTTTTGTATTTTTCATTTGTTAATTTTTATCAGAGCTAATAAACAATATAAGGCATTTATTTCTTTGCTTGAAACTGTCCCACTCTCACTAATCAAAGCTATTCGCTGTTTCAGTTAACTCCTGTGTTCTTTGCCATAACTTAATTTTGAATAAATTAGCATTTAATTATCTTAATGCACTACATGATGCTCTTTGTTCATCCATGTGTATTCCAAACATATCTCAGCACCAACGATCTCCATAGAGAATCCAAATTTTTCTGGTAGCCTTGATAGATGGGATATTTGGGTCTCACCCAACAAGACTCAGGCTTACTTCTGACTCTGCACTCAAGATTAGTGGACCAATGAGATGCCAGGGATCATTAAAATGGCAATACTCCCCAAAGCATTGTACAGATTTAATGCAATCCCTCTAAAGATACCTACGGCATTCTTCAAAGAAGTGGATATAATACTCCTGAAATTCTTCTGGAACAATAAACACCCACGAATAGCTAAAGAAATTCTTAGGAAAAGGAATATGGAAGGCATTACTTTTCCCAATTTTAAACTGTATTACAAAGCAATAGTTATCAAAAACAGCATGGTATTGGAATAAAGACAGATCCTCAGATCAGTGGAAAAGGCTTGAGTATTCAGAGAATGTTCCTCAGACATACAATCAACTAGTCTTTGATAAAGGGGCAAGAAATCCAAATGAAACAAGAAAAGCCTTTTCAACAAGTGGTGTTGGCACAACTGGTTTCCACTTGTAAAAAAGCTAATTCAGACCCCCAGCTAACACCAAGTACGAAGTTAAAATTCAAATAAATTAAAGACCTTGAGTGCTTGCTTCGGCAGCACATATACTAAATTTGGAATGATACAGAGAAGATTAGCATGGCCTCTGAGCAAGGATGACATGCAAATTAGTGAATTAAAGACCTTGATATCAGACCTGAAACTATAAGGTATATAGAACAACACGTAGGTAAAACACTCCATAATACTGAGACTAAAGGCATCTTCAAGGAAGAAACAGCACTCTCCAAACAGTGGAAGCAGAGATAAACAGATGGGAATATATGAAACTGAGAAACTTCTGCACCTCAAAGGAAATAGTGCCTAGGATACAAAAGCCACCACTGAATGGAGGAAACTATTCACCCAATACCCATCAGATAATGGGCTAATATTAAAAATATACAAGGCACTGACAGACCTTTACAAGAAGAAACACCTAACCCCATCAAAAAATGGGGAGAACAAATGAACACTTTGTCAAAGAAGAAATATAAATGGCCAGAGGACACATGAGAAAATGCTCCACATCACTAATCATCAGGGAGATGCAAATAAAAACAACTATGAGGTACCATCTCACACCACAGAAATTGGTGCACATCACAAAGAATGAGAACATGCAGTGCTGGTGGGGATGTGGAGAGAAAAATGATCATTTACTGCTGGTGGGAATGCCGTTTAGTTTAGCCTTAATGGAAAACAATATAAAGATTCCTCAAAAAACTGGAAATTGAGCTTCGGTATGATCCAGCTATACCACTCCTAGGGATATACCCTGTGAGGAACACAAAAAACTTATTTAAAAATTTCTTCAGCATACTTATATTTATTGCAGCATTATGTACAACAGCCAGACCCTGGAAACAACCAAAATGCCATTCAGCATAGAAATGGCTAAAGAAACTGTAGTACATATACACAATGAAATATTATGCAGCCTTCAGGAGAGATGAAGTCATGAAATTTTCCTATTTATGGATGCATATGAAGTCTATTACGCTGAGGTGGGGGGAGGAGAGAGATTGGGGCATCGGTGGATGGAATGTTACACTGGTGAAGGGGGGTGTTCTGTTTATGACTGAAACCCAACTATAATCATGCTTGTAATTATGGTGCTTAAATAAAAAATTTAAAAAAAAGAAAAATCAGACCTTTGTAATACAATTTGTGTTCTATTGTCAGAATTTCTTTATCTATTTGTAATCTTTTTTGGTTCTACACAAATTGTAAACTATTTTTCTATTTGGTAAAAACACAAGTGCAATTTGATCAGAATTATATACCCGATAGGTTTTGTGTGTGTGTGTGTGTGTGTGTGTGTGTGTGTGTGTGTGTTTGTCTTTGTTTTAGGGCCACACCAGGTGGTGCTTGGGACTTACTCCTATCTCTATGCTCAGGATCATTCCTAGAAAGGCTCAGGGGACCATATTGGGAAGGGGAAATTAGGTATCTAACTAAATAGACATGTACCCCCATACAATCTCTCCACTCCCAGACTGTTCTTGATCCACTTCTAACACTAACTAGCTGTCTCCATTATACAAAGCAGCAACAGAGACCCAAATAGAAACACTGAAGTAGAGGGAGAGGTGGGCATTGGTGGTGGAAAGGTTTCACTGATGAAGGAGGGTGTTTTTTTTTTTATAACTAAAACTCAACTACAAACATGTTTGCAATCCAGGTGCTTAAATAAAGATATTATTTTAAAAAATAAAGTCAACATGTATGCCAAAAAAAGTAGTAAAATTCACCTGAGGCTGCTGTGACCATGGGCTAGAAACAGTATTGCTTCAATGAAGGTCCCTATTCTACCCCAGAAAGGCCAGGAGGTCACATTCCACTGCATAGGAGCAGGCTACAGCCAGCATATGATTGCCATGGGCTGCAGAAGACCAAATTCCTTTTCTTAACAGAACTGAGTCATGATACAGTTGTTATTTAGAATTTATCCTAAATATCAGACCAAAACTTGAATCTAACTAAAGCCACCTCTTGGCTTACTTCTTTCCAGTCTTCTTCCTTCCATATAAAGTTTTATACTTGAACATCCTCTCCATAAATTTTTTACTCTGTTACTCTTCTCTCTTTGTTTTTCTTAATTTTACCAAATTGACCTTTAGGTTGCTAAACATTCATAATAGTAAAAGCAACAAGATTATTATGTAACTCATAAGTTTTCTCCATATTTCCCAATTGCCACAAATAGAAAAAAGTTGTAAATAATGTATATTCACTGACTTCTACAAACCCCAGGAGCTGTCAAATGAAATTATATATGGTTCTAATAGATGGAATATAGAATTCAAAGACTAGGAATGCTAGGAGAGCTGAAATAGCCAGAACAACCTGCTCATAGAAACTCTGGAAATAGGTCTATGGAAGAGAAATTAGCAAGCTGGTTAGGGTACATACAATGGGAACATGCTGAGACCACCTGTCCAATCCCTCCTGAACCAACAATCAGCTTTCCTTAGGAAACAGCACACAGTGCAGTTAGATTTCAGACCCAAGATGCAACTTGACATCTGGTCTACCAAAGTGTGTGCTGTGGAGGGAACCTCACTAGGAGTTCTGAGATCTGAGTTCTACTGTTGACAATTCTACTGACTAATGTCAGAGCAGGACATTCAGGCCCACTGGCAAAAAAAGAAACACAAATTCATTGCCTCCAGAAACTGCAAATAAGATCAACTAGACCCAGGAGCTGCTATGAAATCCCACAAGATTTTTATTTTTCTCCTCAGATCTGTAGACAACAGATAATAAGTCCCTCATGCAAAAATTTTGCCTTCTTATTTATGAATATGATTATTTTTCCCTGGAGCCCTGGAGGCTGCCAACATCCAAAGACAACTTTTATACTCACTACATCACCTCCTCAAACCATAGTTTAAATATCTCCCTGATATGCTTAAAAAGAATGAATCTACCAAACTACATTCGCGTAGCTGAGCAGTCTTCAGTGCTATTGCACAAAATTCTTATATGGTCTTGAATGAGTTGCATTCAAAACCCGAGATTAACCCAGCTGGATCGTTCTACCAGATATTAAGACATAACTGGCTTAGGGAAGGTTGTGAGGACACCAGTTCTCAAGTAAGGTTAACACAAACTACGAAAGGTGAGATTGTAGTGCTGTTATCAGTTACAGCTAAAGATTAAAGATTTGACTGCTGCTATCACTCGATCATCTAATTGGATCACATCCAGACAGGAATTTCTGCTCCTGTGTGAAATGTACAAGTAAGATAGACTTTTTTGTTTTCAAACACTTTAGCTGTAGTATCATTGGATTTTTTTCTGTCACTAATTAAATTTGAGAAAAGAAAATTTGATATTTTGGGGGGCAAAGTAAAGTAAGACAGCAGGGGCTTCTTCAAATTAGGGCCTCATTGTAAATAATTATGTATCTGTAACATGCTCATGATAGAATTAATTACTATACTCAAAATTTGGCTTTGAAATAAGACAGAACTAAATTTTAGCAAGGACTTCTTTATTGATGAATCTTGTATGTTTGGTGAGCATTTAACTATTCAGAGACTTAGTTTCCTCAAGAAAAAAAATCTCTATCAGAAAAAAATATTATGATGATTATCTGAAACAATATAAGAAAGATATTTATCACCATCACTAAAACTGAGAAAATGCTCTATGGTGGCATCCATATTCAGAAAAGCAGCATAAATAATGATTCAAATTCCAATGATAAACTCATAGAATCCTGGGATAATATTTTATTGTTTTCTCCTCTTTTATTTATAACACCTTAAAAAATCTAATCCTTCTAAGGCTCAGTTTCTTGACTATAAAATGAAGATAAATATTTCTGTCTCAAAATATTAATGTTCCATTGGGGCAAATATCAGAATGATTTATGCTTTTTAGCAGGCTACCTGACTTAGAGTATTTAATTAGTAAGTATGGTCAGCAATCTTTGTTTTTGGGGGGGGGGTCACACCCGGCAGCTCTCAGGGGTCACTCCTGGCTCTACGCTTCAGAAATTGCTTCTGGCAGGCTCGGGGGACCATATGGGATGCCAGGATTCGAACCACTGTCCTTCTGCATGCAAGGCAAATGCCTTACCTCCATGCTATCTCTCTGGCTCCAAAAGACAATCTTAATAAGTCTATGGGAGTTGATTTACTTAAACTCCATTCTTCCCATAGAAAAAAGAGAAAGATTTTGGGAGTAAAGTCCTAGTATAGTTAAGTGAAAAATATATAGCTGCCTATTATATTAGGGTGGTAATATTAATTCTTATTCCCCATCTCCCCTTGAGATATATTTTCTTATTGCATGTCATAATCAACATGCATACGTAATAATGTGAAAAGATAGGTTCCAGCATTTCTTAAAATATGCTCTTGCCATAGAACTTTATGCTCCCTCCTGTAAATTTTTCTGAGTTCAGTCAGTTTGTTCTGCCCTCTTCTCTGGATCAAATTGATTCTTCTTTAGAAGATTTAGCCAGAAAGATCGTACAATAAGTAGCATGCTTGCATTGAACATGGTCAAATCAAGTTCAATCTCTAGCATCCCATACAGTCCCCTGAGCACATCTAGCAATAATGACTGAAAGCAGAACAGTAATTCCAGGAATAACCCTGAGCATCACCAGGTGTGACAGAAAAAAAAACACAATATTTTTTGAGGCTACTAAGTGTGTAAAAGCTAATTCTTAAACACAAGAGATGTCACCATCCAGGTTCTCAAGTTATCTATATGGGAATACTTCCCAGAATTGCCTTATAAAAGGTAAAAATTTATTATAAGTTTTTTTAAATCATCAATATGCTCTCATTTTATTGTTAAAAATTGAGAAAACAAATGAGTAAATAATTTTCCCAAGAAGACCTCCTAAAGAAGGACCTAATCAAACTAATATTTTCCTTTTTTCTGCTTAAGTACTATGATTAACAATAGTGTTCATATTTAGTTCATATTTATGCTTTAGATATAAATACTAAAAATATACCTACCCAAAAATGCTTATACCCTTTCCCTTTATGTTGTTCTTATACCCCTTTATCATCCATGAACCACTCACCCTAAATTGGTAGCATCTGTTCTAGTCTTTTGTTTTACTTATTTTATTTTATTTTGGAGTGACACCTTGCAGATCTAAAGGCTTATTCCTGGATCATGCCTGGCAGTGCTCAGAGAACCATAGACTGTGCCTTGAATTAAAATAGAATCATTCACATGCAAAGCTTTTTTATTCCTTCATCATTCCAGTGCCAGATTCAGTATTGTAGCCATAATCTCAGGGTTTGTTTATATTCGGTCTTGTCTTTTCTCTTATTTGATTGATATCCTGCATATAAACGAAATCATTTCTATATCCAATTCACATCATTTAGCATGACATACTCTAATACCATCCAAGTTACAGCAACTGAAAAAAGTCATCTTTTCTCATAGTGAGTAGTTTTCCATTGTGACTATATACCACAGTTTTCTTATTCACTCACCAGTTACTAAGCCCTTAGGCTGTTTGCAAATCTTGCTATGGTATATAAAGCAGCAGTTAATGTTGGTATACACCTATTTTTTCAAAACAGTTTTTGTCTGTTCTTGGGCTAGATGCCAAAGAGTCAAATCACCATGTGATGTGGAAAGTTCATTTTTTAATTTTTTGAAGATGTCTCCATACTGTTTTCACAGAGTCTGAATTAGATGCAAGCATCAAGATAAACAAATGTTCCTTTTTCACTATTTCCCATGTCAGTCTTTTAATGTAGGCCATTCTCACTAGTGTGATGTTATCTAATTATTTTGACTTGCATTTCCCTGATAATTAGTGATGATAAACACCAATTCATGTGTCTATTGACCATCTGCATATCTTCTTGAGGAAAGTTCTGTTTATAAGTCTTTTCTATATTATGAATGCCTGTATTGCCATTATTGTGTTTTGTAAATTCATTATAAATCTTGACTCTTAGCCCTTTGTCAGATAACTGGTGTAAAAATATTGTCTCATTCACTAGGGGAGGTTGTTTTTTTTATTGTCATGTTTATTAAGCTATTGTTAGTTGATCACTCTGTATTACCTCTTTTGTTTCTGAACACTGAGTGGCTTCAAATCAACACTGGCATCTTAATTGGTGTGTTTCTACAGGGATGACAGTATTAAAAAAATTGTTTCCATGTACTTCAGGAATTCCAAGCACTATTGCTGATACTGTGGCTTTTATGGGCCGTGTTTTCACGGCCAAGTCTTTTGAAAGTACAAGAAGGCAGGTGCCCACACTTATTTCTAAACAGTTCTGTTGATTTCAGCCCAAGTACTAACATACCTGGAGTTTTTTGTTTGTTCTGTTTTGTTTTGGAGCCACACCTGGTGGCACTCAGGAGTGACTACTGGCTCTGCACTCAGAATTTTCTCCTAAGGCCATATGGGATGTGAGATTTCAAACCTGGGTCATTTGCACACAAGGCAAATGACTTACATCCTGTGGTATCACTTTGGCCTTATACCTGGAATTTTGGCAGATTGATGTCTTTGTAGAGAGAACCATAGATGAATAATGAAGGTGGGTCATTGGCAAAGCAGTGATTGTGGGTCGTGGGTGTAGCAGGTGAGGTTTCTGCAGTGTAGGGTGTGGCCTCCAAAATTATAAAGTTGTAATAATTAAAGAAAAAAAATGATCTTCTTACTAATATGAGTAAGATATAATTAACATGCAGCACTATGTAAGCTTAAAGTACACTAACATGTTAGTTTGGTATAGCGAGAGTGTGACTATAATGATTGCATTAGCTATAGCTCTAGGATTTAATAATCATGGTTTTTTTTTGTAGTGACCACATTTGGAACTGGTCTCTTAGCAACATGAGATTCATAAGACTTTGGGATGCTAGCCACATTATTGGGCATTAGATGTACAGAAAATAGTAATAGCAAGTTATACCTAGAGCAAAATACCTAATGGATTGAGCTACAAAACTTTTGAGTACATGATAAATAATTATATCTTAAAACACATATTTACATATCATATATATGAGTGGATATGAGGGAAGAGATATTCCTAAATTTATGAGATTCCAATTAAAGGTATTGTCTTACATGAAAAGGTCTCTATGAGAAGAAGGAATTAAAACGACTGAGTCTAAAAGGGGTAAAACTAAAATCAATGTGTGGAAAGTAAAGAGAATGAGAATACAGGCACCAAAAATGGATTAGCAAATAGAACTATCTACAAATGGAGGCTCTAACAGAGCCTGGATGATCATGTGGTGGGTACATGATAGAGCATTCAGTAGTTGATAGATTTTAGAAAAAATCTCACAAGATTCTTACCAACCCCCACTCTATGTGTCTCTTTTCTCCACAGAAGTTTCTAAATATAAACTGGAACTAATTAGAATTTTAAAAAAGGTACCAGCTCATAATTCAGCTCCAAAACATGGTGAGAAAGGAAAAAGATACCCAAAAAGCATTAGCCATGTTTATGGTTTGTCATCCATAAATCAGGCATAAACCTAACTTTCGCCACAAAAAAGAAGTTCTCAAAATTTTGAATTCATTCCCATCCTCAGAGCACAAGTCCACCTTGAACGCATGGCCAAGAATAATCTCACCACTGTAACTGAGTTTATTCTCATGGGCTTCACTAATTACCCCAACTTGGCGATTCCCCTCTTCATGGTGTTTCTGGCTTTCTACCTAGTCACCATGCTTGGAAATTTAGTCATGATCATTCTGATTCAGGTGGATACCAAACTTCACACCCCTATGTACTTCTTCCTGAGTCACCTCTCTCTGCTGGATGCCTCCTACACTTCAGTCGTCACCCCTCAAGTCCTAGTCACACTGGCCACAGGACAGACAGTCATATCCTATGGCCAATGTGCTGCCCAGTTCTTCTTCTTCACCATCTGTGTAGGGGTAGAGTGTTTCCTGCTAGCAGTGATGGCCTATGACCGCTATATTGCTATTAGCAACCCACTGCTGTACACAGTAGTTATGAGTCCCAGAATCTGCTGGAGTTTGGTGGTGGGAACTTATGTCTGTGGGATATCAGGGGCCATCCTACGGACCACATGTACCTTCACCCTTTCCTTCTGTGATGATAATCAGATCAACTTCTTTTTCTGTGACCTCCCACCACTCTTGAAGCTCTCCTGCAGTGACACCACGAATGCTGAGATTATTATTATCTTCTTTGGTAACTTTGTGATTTTGGCCAATGCCTTGATCATTCTGCTTTCCTACCTGCTCATCGTCAGGGCTATTCTGAGGATGAAGTCTTCTGGTGGCAGAGCCAAGACTTTCTCCACATGTGCCTCTCACCTAACTGCTGTGTCCCTTTTCTTTGGGACCCTCATCTTCATGTATCTACGAACTGGTTCAGAGAAATCTTTGGAGGAAGAGAAGGTGGTGTCGGTCTTCTACACTGTAGTCATCCCCATGCTAAACCCTCTGATCTATAGTCTGAGAAACAAGGATGTGAAAGCTGCTTTCAGAAAGGTCATTGGCTGATTCCAGGTATCCTACAGCTTATACAGCTGAATGAGAGGAACTTTCCTTTTAGTTTGTATCTTGCCACATCCATATGTTCTAAGGGGCATCAGCACTCTCTGATATCTGTACACATAAACATAAATGGTACTATAAGCATATATGAAAAACCATAAGGTGGTAAAATTGTGTTTGTGCAAACCCATAGTGCTTACTACCCATTACTTTCTCCCACTCTAATGCAATTCTTAGCACCCATAAGAATCAAATATCATAATTTACAGGATATTGTTTATTAATTGCAATGCCAATTTTCTGCAAATCTGTTTTACCCTCCTTTCCCTCTTTTTGTTTCTGTATTTTTTTCTAAATTTAATATGGATTTATTGTATAATTGCATCTGGGAATGCCTATTCCCAATGATAGTCCTAACTCTATTGTCAAATATTAATTCACCAAATAAATTACTATTTAGGTTTATAATTGTGTTTACAGTTTTGTTCTGTTGTCATTTGTGTATTTTTTTGCCAGTATCATTCTGCTTTGATTGCAATATCTTTATATTAAAGTTTGAACTCATCAAGTAAAATTCCTCTAGCTTTGTTTTTCATTCTTGGAATTGTTTCAGCTGTTTGGGGTCTACAGTGGTTCCATACAAAATTTTGAAACTGTTTTTTATTGCCATGAATAAAAATCTAATTTTATAGCAATTGTATAGAAATCAATCTTTCTCTTCTTAAAAAATATTGTCATCAAATTAACATTATATATGTTTTGTGTATGTATCATGATAACTCAGCATCTGTAACAAAAAAGTACATTTTATTGAGTCTCCAAGAAGCCAGTCTTTCTTAATCTATTTCCTAACACTCTGGCTTCCTCCACTCCACATATTGGTAACCAAAGCTCAGGTACAAAACTCTGTGAAATCAATCAGGAAGAGCATCCTACAGCAACTCAGAGCCAATTAGTGCACATATTCAAAGCTGTTATGACTGTGGGCTGATACAGGCCATGAGCAAATTCTTCTCTGGAGCATTGCCATTGGTCAAGTATCTAGCTTCTCCCAAAGAGTCCTAGGAGTCTCTTTACCCTCACAGGAGCAGTCTACACTCAACAGTTGATTGCCAAGAACAACAAAAGGCCAAATTCTTGTTTTGAGAAACTGTGTACATGCTTGGTATAATTGCTACTTAACTGCTACCCCAAAGCATGAGCCAATTGCAATTTCTTTGCGGAGCTACTATTTCCTGCTTCCTTCCATTATAGGTTTCTTTATTTTTTTAAGCCTAAGTGTAGCTGGTTTATGAACATAATTAAAGACTTTTTATAAACCGTCATGGTAGTTCATGTAGAACATGAGCAGGGAGATCATGAACATACTACAACATTTCAACGCCCCCTCTGTGTACTACCAAATGAGAACCAGCCACACACACACACACACACACACACACACACACACAAACCACAAAGTGTTCATCTTTCTGTGGGCAAAGTGTCCAGTATGACATTCCATATTTAGCAGGTTGTTTATGAACTTCTCACAAGCCAATCCTGACTTGCAGGAAATGAAGTGAAAATGGCAGCATTTTCCATTAAAAATGCAGTCTTAAAAAAAGGAGCCATGCTTTTTTGAGGGCTTCTACCTCAGTGGGGAGGCTCAAAGTCTAATTGTCTGACATCAAGTAAATAACTACCCTTGAGTAGAAAAAAAAATAAGAGTGCCAAGCAAAATAGACTTTAACTGAACACCAAGACATTTAGTAATTCAAATGGCAAAAAAAAAAAAAGAGATAGAAAGATGGACTCTAAAGTAATAGGGAAAAGGAAAACTATAAGTAGAAAGGAAAGAACATAAAAATCAAACCATATCTTCCATTTGAAACAATCCAGACAAAAAAAGAGTAGACGACATATTCAAATGACTGAATGAAAGAATCTTTAAACCTAGAGTCCACTACCTAGCAAAACTCTCATTTAGACATGGGATGGAGAATTAAAAACATTTTTGGACAAAAAAAGAACTCGCAATATTTGTGCTAACCAAACCGACCCTAAATGAACTACTCAAAGAGCAATTAAATAAACCAAATTTCCAATCGCAACAACAATCCTACAAAATAAAATGACACAACAGCCCTTTCTGTCAATAATTTCCTTAAATGTCAATGGACTAAACTCTCCCATCGAAAGTCATAGAGTAGCTAGCTATATCAGGAAACAAAATCCAGACATCTGCTACCTATAGGAAACAAACACACTTAAAAGTTCAGGATAGACACATGCTCAAGGATAAAAAACAATTATACAAGTACTGGAAAACAAAGAAATAAGAAATCTGGGTCAGCCATACTCATATCAGACTAAATTGCATTCAACCTCAAGAAAGTACTTACAGACAGCCACTACTTATTGACCAGAGGAACAACAACTTTGATCCCCTAGCTCTGACCAAGATTTATGTACCAAACATAAAACCAGAAAAAATATGTAAGGCTTTTGCTCACAAATTTAGAGATACATAGGGACAGAAACATGATAGTAGTGGGAGATTTCAATCTTGCCTTTATCACCACTCGACAGATCCACTAGGAGGTACATTAGCAAAGACATAACAGCCCTAAATGAGAAACTAGAAGAATAAATATTAATGAATGTATACAGGGCCTTCCATCCTCATAAAAGTGTAATACACAATTTTTCTCAAGTGCACATGGAACTTTCTCTAGGATAGACCACATTTTAGAACACATGCCTAACTAACATGAAGTCAGAACTATAAGAATTATACTAAGCAACCCATTAGACCACAAGGCCACAGAGATTAAGATTGATTGCAAAAATATGTGGAGAAAATCTAACACCTGGAAACTAAACAACATGCTGCTCAACAACAGGTGGTTCAAAGATAAAATAAAAGAAGAAATAAAGAGATTCCTTGAGATTAATTATAATGAAAAAACAAAAACTTTGGGACACAGCAAAAGCAGTAATTAGGAGAAACTCACAGCAATACAGGCCTACATTAGGAAAAAAGAAAAAGCAAAATCAACAGCCTAAAGGGACATCTTAAATATCTGGAAACCAACAGCAAATAAATCCAAACACAAGCAGAAGAAAAAAAAAAACCAGAGCAGAAATTAACAATATAGAATCAAATAAAACAATACAAAGAATTAATGAGACCAAGAACTGGTTTTTTGAAAGAATGCGCAAGATAGACAAACCGCTGATAAGAAACACTAGGAAAAAGAGTGAAAAAAATCTCTGGATAGGTTATTTGCCATTATAATAAATAACTAACATTTTATTATTAATAAAATGCTATTAATGTTTTATAAATATAAATATCATGCATAAATTTACTTATATTTTGAATTTACTATTATATTTGTGAACAATATTTTCCTCTTAAAATAGTGAAAATTTTGGTTATTATTTCTACAAATATTCTTTTGTTTCCCCTTTCTCCTTTGGGATACCAGTTCTACATATGTTTTGTTACACTTGGTTATTTATTTCTGATTTTTTTCTTTGTTCCTTTTAGATTTATTTTCCTCAGATGATATTAACAACTAACTGTGTTAAAATTCACTTACTTAAAAATTTTTACCATTTTAATTTGCTAAAGAATTTTCATAGAATTTGTTATGAATTTTACATTCCATATTTTGTTTTAGTTGAAGAGTCTCCACTAGATTAAAAAATTGATACAACTTTGTTGATATTCCCTATCTAGTGCTACATTATAACACTTTAATTTTGTTTTCCTTCCTTTACTACTTTGGTCATATTTGTAATATATGATTAATCAAATTTTCTGTTAAGTCCAATAATCTGAGCCTTGTTGGGGAGAGTTTCTATTTTTAATTTTGTAAAACATGTATTAATGATGGTTTTTCACTTTTTCAGTGGCAACTTTTGTTTAAAACTGGACATTTAAAATGACAAAATATAACATTTTTTAAAAATCCACTCACATATCCAATATGTATTTGTCTTCATTGTTATGCTATTTATTAGTTTTTTGATGTTCTTGAATAAATTAGGGTAATTCTGTGTTCTTTGTAGTGTGTGTTACCGCTGTAGTGTCTACACACTTAGCTTAGAGGTCATTAAATGATTGGACAGATTAAAATATTTTTTGGACAGTTACTTTCTTCTAAATATTGCATACAGGGACTGGAGCCATAGTACAGTGAGTGGGCACCTGCTTTGCGTGCAGACAACCTGGATTTGAGCCCTGGCATTCCATAAGGTCCCCTGAGCACCATCAGGAGTAATTCCAAAGTCTAATGCTAGGAGCATCATTGGATATTATCTAAAACCTAAAAGAAAAAAAGTATTGTATACAGTTCTATATGTTGGAGTTACAACATACCTTTAGTGATTTAAATAACCACCTAGCTACTTAAAATTTACCTTCATATTTATATATTACCTGTTTGGAATCTCAAGGTCAGCCTAAAATGAAAAATTATCCCCAGGCCATCTCTATTTATGCAGTTTTGCACATGTGCCATGTTTTTTTTTGTTATTGTTGTTGTTGTGTGTATGTGATCCCAGAAATATAATGGGGCCTTTCAAATTCTACTACACATTTCTGATTTTTTAAAATTACTTTTTAGATTTTGGTCAGGTTTTTTTTTTCATCCCTAACTAGTATTGTCCTATCAATTAGGTATATATTAGTAAGCAATTATCTGTTAAGATTTTTAAATCTTGTAGTACAATACTTTTCTCCATGACTGAATGAGTTTGGGTGAAATAAAGATAAAAATCTGTCATGGGGTTTTTCTAGAGAGCCATAGATCAGTGAACTGTGAAGTAGTGACTTTGATATGTGTAATAGGGAGTTTGAAATATTCTGTTTACTTCAGTGGCTACAGGATTTTCCTCAGCAACTGCAGTTCTGAGTCTAGTGAACCAAGACAACACAAGCTCACAATTATTGGTATTGCCTGGACCTAGCTAATTTCTTGCACAAACACTGCTTCTAATTGTTGTAAAATTATTTCCTAGAGTTCTGGTCTTTTGGAGGAGGGGAAGATTCTGTACTAAGAGATGCTCAAGAGATGTTTCTAGTTCTGCATTCAGAAATATTTCCTGGCAGTCTTCAGAGAACTCTATGACCATAGGGGATGCAGATGACCTAAGATAGGTTGGCCCTGTGCAAGGCAAACACCCTACCTGATATCCTATTGCTCTAGTCCAGAGTTCTGATAATTTTCTTTTTGATAGAGTCTGCCTTTGATTTTATTACTCGCATACATAAATTTTAAGAGGTTCTTTTTATATCATTTTGGAAATCTTCCTTTCACCCTAATGCAAACTTTCCTTTCTATACTATCGGCGATTCTATTTTTTCACAATATATTATGATTTGAATTAGGTACTCATGTATGACTTAACGTTTCGGATGTTCCTTTATCTATTATATCAAGGATTATTCATGTAGAAAACAATTCTTTTTATGTTTGTTTTATATTGGGATTCTAATATAGTGGCTTTCTCTGACACTAAATAATCTGGGCAGATATTTTTATTTTTAATTATCCAATATAAGATATTTATTGGATTTATGGAGCATCCCCAAACAGCAGCATATTCAGAGTGGCGATCTAAAAGAGAAGGGAGAAAGGGCAAGGAGGAAATGTTATTTGAAGAATCATCTCTTATATAATAAAATTTATATAAGCTAAATAAAAATTTATATAAACATGAATTTACAAGTGACTTTATGATTCCACAGAATTTACAAGTTCTAAGCATGATAAATCCAAAGAGGCACTTGATGATACACATTATCTTCCCACTCACATCAAAGAGAATTTTGAAAATTCTAAAGGGGTGCAACTCATTATGTAGAAAAGATTTTCATAAGATCACAAAAAGTTTTCTCAGTAGTGATTGTGGAGATCAGAAGGTAGTAGAGTTATGTTTTATATGTTCTAAGGGGAAAAAGACATTCCCAAGACATTTCTGAACGAGGGATTTTATTTGATCTAAACCACAACAAAGTCTTAAGGAGTCATTTAAACAGAAAATAAGGAAATACATGGCCATGTCTTTATTTCAATTTAAACAATTTTATTTATAACATTTTCACACAGAATTTAAAAAGCATAATGAAATTATAAATGCTTTAATGAATATAATATAGATATATACTTTGTGACAATAATTTTTACATAAAATATGGATAAAGAAACCAAGGAAGAATTATGTGTATAATTAAAATTTAGTTATTATTAATTAAATGAAAAGAAAAGACTGAAACAATAAAGCATTTAGCATTTTGATGGATAAAATGAGGGATCCTTGTAAAGCATATGGTTAACTTCTTCCTTTTTTTTTTAAACTTTATTTATTTATTGCTCAAGGGTTATTTCCTGGCTCTGCACTCAGGAATTACTCTGGTAGTGCTTAGGGGATTATATGGGATGCCAAGAATTGAACCTGGGTCAGCTGCATGTAAGGCAAATGCCTAATCATTGCACTATTGCTCTGGTCCTCAAACTCTACCAGCTTTCTAAAACACTCAGAAGTTTCCATTTGAGCCAACTTACACATAGTAGATAGTGTCTTTTCTGCTTATATGTGTTAGAATTATTACTAAAAATGGGTACAAAACATAGAAGTCTACCTTATTCATAGAAATAAAATTCATCTTCTTATATAGTGGAATTCTTGAAATGATTCCTTACTTTATATCAATCTATCTTTGAACTGGACATGGTAGTATAATTCCTGCATATTTGATAGAACTATGGTTGTGAAAAAAAAAAGGAAGGCATTTCTGGGTTAACTGAAGATTGCCATTTTATTTTATTTTTTTCTATTCACTTCTTTATATTGAGGCTACAAATGTTTTAAGAGTAGAGTTTCATACCTTTCCAAAATATGTGTTAAAATTCCTCAGAGAACCCTGGAAGTAACCTGGTTCATTGCATACTCTCATCTTTCTTCCTCCCTCATTCCTTTCCTCCTGGTAACCTAGGTCCTGTGGTCTGACTCAATGTTTTAATTTTTCTAGTTTTGTTTGTTTATTGCTTTAACTATATTCAGCATAATTTGTAGACTGGAGTGGGTTGCTTGTCAAGAATTAGACTCATTATAATTTCCTCAGCCTTGAGAAGGTCTACCTGAATCCTAACTAGTAATATTTGTGTGAGAGAAGAATAACCCAAGTTATCAGAAAACAGGACCCAGGAAAGGCAATCACAAGTCTTTATTTCTGACTAGCAAAAAACAATCTATAGTGTGGTATGTTTGCTAATATATCTGAACAAACAATAAAATGCAATAAACACCCACAATATCATATTTATGAACACACACATTTACATATTTTATTGTTTCTTTGTTCTTAGTGAGTTGAGGTATAATTTAGGTAACTGTAAATTTAGAGTTTAGTCTTGAGAGTGTGAAAAAAATAAATATAAAATCCTGCATATATCAACACCACAATAAAATAAAACCAGTTCTACATGCACAGAAACTTCTTCCATGGCCATTTGCAAGTCAAATCTCCCCATGATCCTTGGCTACTCTCCACTGTTGATTTTATCTTCTTGATTTTGACATTGGAGGGGGAGGCCATGCATGTGAAACCAAGCTGTATCTATTGCATGTCTTTGTCAGTTAGTAGAATGAAATTGATAATTGATGTATTTTGTATGACATGGCTAGTTATTAATTCCTCAAATTATTGAATGTTTATGACATAGACTGATATCAATTGATCAAAAGGGTTTGGACACATTTCTCAATAAAAGTTTGACTAATTTAACAGGAATAAAAATTATCCCATTAAACAGCTGAGCTCAAACATTATAGCTCCCCGCAATTCCTTGTTCCCTTGTTGCTAGAAGGGACTATATGATTTTATATAATTAACTAGATTGTAGTGTACAATTTCTGGATAAAATGGGAGCCAGTTCACAACAGCTGATATTTCTTCTGCTATGTAATTTAAAAGCTGTATGTTCCAGAAGATACTACAAATGTCAAATTCTCCCTTGACCTGAGTGTTTGAACAAACACTTGTGGCATAACATGTTCTTTCCTGAAAAACTTATGATAAATGTGTAGTAACATATATGAGAATTAAATTTTGAGTTGATTCGCTGAAATATTAAACTGACTTGTTGCTGAAAAATCACCCCAACACTATCCTGTCTAAAGTAATCTACAAAACTATGTTTTGTTGTTTGTGTGTCCTTTACATTCTTACTTTAAAGAATTAAATGATATAATTAACAGGATATTAAGCGCACCCATTATAATGTTGATCAATAATTCTGAGTATATTTATGACCGTGCACCCAACACCACAAACCAATGAAGAATATTTTTATCATCAGAAAAAAAAAACCTATACGTCAACTCACCTTTTGTTCTACTCCCAAAATGGCTCTAAGATCAGTTTTTGGAAACTGTTGGGAACTGTTGACCAGTTGATGGGCATTTGAATGGTCCCTACTTATTTTTACTCCTTTACAATCAATTAATTCATTTTGTGTTCTCACCAGTTTTTATCCTTCTTGGTTTCACAAAGGAGTTGAATTCCTGTTGCTTTTGGGAAATCTATGCTTAAACTTTTAGGGACTCTAGATTGAATTTCTAGGCAGCTATGTAATTTACAATAAGCAGCAATGGATTACATTTCCTACTTATTCACATCTTGGTCAACATTTATAATCATTTGCTGGTATTTACTTTAGCCATTGTATAAGTTCAAAGGTGATAAAGTCATTGTGGCTTTTATTTGCATTTCCACAATGTCCATGAACGATGTCTTTTCATGCTCTTACTAAATATTTGAATAACACTCTGAAGAAATATGAATTCTGAAATTCATATAAAGTTCAGAAATATGCATTCTGAACTTCAACCACTTGTAACTTGTTTTATTTGATTTTTTATTGAGCCATATAGTTTTATTTTTTTTGGAAAACCCAGAACATCATTTAGTTTTGTAAATCAAGTCTTAAAGAAACAGAGCTAAATTTATTCATCTATATATTTATGTCTTTGTCCTCTTTGACTCTTTAGCACAAAAGTTGCAACAGAGAACTTATGTCTGCAAAGTTAAATATTCTTATTGTTTGACCGTTGAAGAAGTATATCTTTTCTTATTTTATTTCCTTAGTTTGTTTCATTTTTAAATAAAATTACTATGGGCAGGAGAGATAGTACAGTGAGAGGCAATTTGCCTTGCATGCAGCCCACCCATGTTCAATCTCTGGCACCCCATATGGTCTACCAATCCCACCAGTAGTGATCTCTGAATACAGTGGTAAGACTGTGAACCACTAGTTGTGACTTCCAAACCAAAAACCATTAAAAAATTAAAGTATTATAATTTGATTCCATGCATACACTGTGTTAGTATTTATGATTTTTGTGTGCATAGTTATCTCAATTTACCACCAGCAAAATGCCCAAGATCCTCTACCAATGTCCTTAGATGGTTTTTAGTCTACTTCATGAAGGCATTTATTTTATCACTAAGATAAATTAAGAATATAATTCAATCTTGGGGTACATTTAACATTATTTAATGACAAAACTTGTATTATAATACTTCAAAATTTATGTCAAATTGCTACCCAAGAGGTCTGCTGTGGTTTGATTTGTGTGTTACCCAAGGCAGTTATTACAAATTGTATTGACACACCTGTAATTTCCTCAGTAAGTAGAGTTGGATACCCATAGAAACTTTAAATGTGTTCCCTGGTTAGGTAAAATAACAAGTTTTGGAGCCCTCTTAGGGCATTTGTCCTCTGAGAGTTCCATAAGCATTTATGTCCCCTTTGAGTCCCATTTATTAGACTTTTCAGTTCTCACAGGATTCCACTTGATTGCAAGGGTGAAGCCAAAGAACCAGAGTTATTTTACTATTTTATTCATTTATTTAAAAATTGTCTAGCAGGACCTATGGGCTTCCCACAGCTGTGGTATCATCCAGAGAGTGCATGAATTCACCAAATAACAAAGGATGACTGTGGTTATAATAATCATGTCTTGCTAAATCTAAAACAGATTAGGAACTTTCTTACTGTCTCACCATAGCACTAATCTATAGACTACCTAAAGAAATTTGATGGTCTTCCTTTGCATTATTTTGTTTTGTTGGGACTGTATTTCCATGTTAAAGATGATTAATCTGAAGCTCTCAGATAATCAATTTGCCTGAGAAGAGAGAGCAGCAAAGTCATCGCTAGAACCACTGTTGGTTTGAAGGTGAATTGCACTTTTTCATTTATTTTTTACCCTGACTCTAGACAACTTTAAATGTCTCTGCTCACCACTGAAGAAAAATATTGGTCACAAACTAAATCTGATTTGATCCACTTATCAATACAGTGCTGGGTTTGTGTCATATTACTCAGGGAGTAAGGTAAGGTATAAATGTATGAGTTCAAACCTATTATCTGCATACATTCTTACAGATAGGAATAATTAGAAAAATATATCAAGTGAATAATTTCTCTTTTGATTTGTTCATACCTTGTCTTAGAATGATACGAATATTTATTTTCTTTGGGGCAGGGATGGGCTCCAATCAATTGTGCTCAGGGCTTCCACCTGGCTTTGTATTTATGAATCACTCCTGGAAGTGGTCTCAAAATCATATGTAGTTCTGGGCTGTGAAGGTGGTGCTAGAGGTAAGGTGTCTGCCTTGCAAGCGTTAGCCAAGGAAGGACCGCGGTTTGATCCCCCGGCGTCCCATATGGTCCCCCCCAAGCCAGGGGCAATGTCTGAGCGCTTAGCCAGGAGTAATCCCTGAGCATCAAACGGGTGTGGCCCGAAAAACCAAAAAAAAAAAAAATCATATGTAGTTCTGAAGATAGAAGCCAGATTGGTCACATTCAAGGCAAGTATCTTACAAATAGAACAAGATAGTGCATAAAAAATGAAATGTGATCTATTAAAGAAAATTGGAAAAAAAATTGCAAGAAAATAAAATGGCATAAATAATATTATTGATTTTACTTATTCTTGAGTCCCTATCTTATAGATTTCAAATTTCTAATATGCAATTGAAATTGATAAATTCCTAAGTCCAAGTCATATATCTAGTTAATTTGAATTTGTATGATTAACTCAGTTTTACCAAAGTTCATTAATTTTATAACTGATAAAACTGGGGGTTGGATACTTAATATATAATTTTAAAACATAGTTTCAGGTTAAGTGTATCCATATATAAAACTAAAAAAATATTAAAATAATACAAATTAAAAATCTTAGATGATTTTATATATTAAAGATTAAACTTTTTAAATGATTCCCAATTGTACATAATACAAACTATCGATATGTTCTATTTACTTCCCATTTTATTTATAAGACCGTTTTGGTGGGGGGTTGGGTCACACCCAGCAGCGCTCAGGGGTTACTCCTGACTCTATGCTCAGAAATCACTCCTGGCAGGCTCGGGGGACCACATGGAATGCCAGGATTCGAATCACCATCCTTCTGCATGCAAGGCAAACACCCTACCTCCATGCTATCTCTCCGGCCCCTATAAGACTGTTCTTAACCATAGAAAACTTAAAAGATCAGTTAAAGTAAAATTAATTCAATTCCAAAATTCTTTTATTAAATTATTTTAGCTTATTATAAATAAATTTTAATTTGGAGGGTAAACTTTAAATTGAGGGCTTGAACAGCATATAATATAATGATCTTCCAAAGTCTTCTCGTTTCACCTTAATTCATTATTTATGAGTTAGAATATTGGAATAAATTATTTACACTCCATCTGACCTAGGATACTATATGATCTCTCAATAATTTTAAATTGCATTTTGTTACTGTCATGCTTTAGAAGTAAAGACTCTGGGAAGCATTGCTGCAGTACTTAGGTAAGTCAGGAAGTCGGGAGGCTGATTGATGTCAGCAGTCTTCCCTTCCTCTGTCATTCTGATTGTCTTTTTTATTTCTACAGGGTAGTCACATAGTTCTCAATTGTTCCCATGGAGAACAATACAGAAGTGACTGAATTCATCCTTGTGGGGTTGACTGATGACCCCAACCTGCAAATCCCACTCTTCATACTCTTCTCTCTCATCTATATTATCACTCTGGTTGGGAACCTGGGAATGATTGAGCTGATTCTGTTGGACTCTCGCCTCCACACTCCCATGTACTTCTTCCTCAGTAACCTCTCTCTGGTGGACTTTGGTTACTCCTCTGCTGTCACTCCCAAGGTGATGGCACAGTTCCTCACAGGAGACAAAGTCATCTCCTATAATGATTGTGCCACCCAGCTTTTCTTCTTTGCAGGTTTTATCACTGTAGAAAATTTCCTCTTGGCTATCATGGCCTATGACCGCCATGCAGCAGTTTGCAAACCTTTGCATTATACCACCACCATGACGACAGCTGTGTGCGCACGCATGGTTATAGGCGCCTACTTGTGCGGTTTTCTAGATGCATCCATCCACACCAGGAACATTTTCAGTCTCTCTTTCTGCAGGTCTAATGTAGTTGACCACTTTTTCTGTGATGCTCCTCCTCTTTTGACTCTCTCATGCTCAGACAAGCAAGTTGTTGAGATGGTTATTTTTTTCGTGGTGGGCTTAAATATCCTCTTCTCTGTCCTAGTTATCTTGATCTCCTACCTGTTTGTCTTCCTGACCATTCTTGGGATGCGCTCATCTGAGGGCCGTCAAAAGGCCTTTTCTACCTGTGCTTCCCATTTCACTGCTGTCTGCATCTTCTACGGAACATGCGTGTTCATGTACTTACAGCCCAGCTCCAGTCATTCCATGGGCACAGACAAATTGGCATCTGTGTTCTATGCTATCTTCATTCCCATGCTGAATCCATTGATTTATAGCCTGAGGAACAAAGAAGTCAAAAATGCTTTCAGACGATGGTGGACAAGGAAAATTCTTCTATAAGATTCATACTTTTTTCTGTGCTCAGAAATTGCTCCTGGCAGACTTGGAGAGACCATCTGGGATGCTGAGGATCGAACCTGGGTCTGTTCTGGGTCAGCAACAAGACAAATACCCTACCACTCTGGCCCCTTGTTCTGTTTTATTTCTTTTTAATTATTCTATTTCTCTATGTATTTAGTATTTGTAGTTTAAGTTTCATGTTTAAAAGTATTATGTTTCATGGTTTCAGTGAACAAAATACTGAATCTTAACTGGCATCAAGTGTACCAGATCCTTCTTCTGATCCTATGTCATTCCCAAACTATTACATTTTTTTTTTTTTTTGCAATCTCCTCCAACTATCTGACTCTCTTCTCAGCTCTGCCAAGGCCAAGAGAATGTACTTCCCTTCTTTCGTTTCTCTATATATCACAAATGAATGAGAGCATTCTGTGATTATTCACCCTCAAACTTATTTCACCTAATTGGAAAAGCATATCAGAATATAGAAAATAGTAAGTAGAGGAAAATTTTAATTGACATAATACATAGCAAATATAATGATTCAAATGTTAATCATAAATAAATAGAAAAATATTAATATATAAACTATTATACATAAATTTGTGAGCCAAAGTTTACTTGTATTTTTGATTTGATGTTAAGTTTTTGGAAGTAGATATGTATTTTTTCCTATGAAAGGTAAAATTTTCTTTATAAATGCTTCCAATATTTTTTCTACGTTTTCCCCCCTTTGAGATTCCGTTCACACATATGTAGATACTTATAGATATACTTACATATATATATTTGAAACTATTTTTTATTTCTTTCAGATCTTTGTTTCTCAGATGAGATATTTTCAAGTGACATAGTAAAATTTAAAATCTCCCATTTTCAATCTGCACCAGAACCAGTTTAGTGAATTCTACATTTTATTTAAGAATTTCCATTAGATTAAAAATAAATTTACAATTTTAATAGATTAATTTTAAAACTTTAATTGATAAAATTTAATATCAATTTTAAATTGATAACCTATATTTGGAAAAGCTTTCTTATATTTCAGCTTTTATGTACCTTCCTTTATATAGTTGACCATATTTATGTCACCCAAATTTACTATTCTTTCTATTAATTATGACATGAATTTCCTCAGAGTGAATCTTTATGACTACTCTTGTAAAAATGTGCATCGATTGTATTCCAAATTCAAGTCTCAGATCCCATCTATGCTTTCTTGGTGATGGTATGCTATTTTTTCCTTTGTGATTTTTTGATTAATTATTCTGTGTTATGCATAACTACTAAAGTGTCTACATGCTTTGCTTAGAGGTCATTAAATGATTAGCCAGATTTTCTTAACACTTTTAGTTCATAAATGATCTAAGTCTTGCATAGAATCTTTACATTTGTGTTAGAGGTAATACATCTTCAGAGTACTTGCACCCTGCCTTCATCTTCACCTACTATGTATGTTGAGTCTCAGCCTAAGATGTAGAATTGAATATTACCCAACTTTACATATGTGCACTTTTGTGCACATGACCCTAAATATTGTAGAAGTCAAAGGTGAGATAAGCAAAAACAAAAAATTCTGGAATTTCTAGGGGGTGATAAAACCTCATTGATATGGGAAATGTCACTATAGCCCTAAAAAAATAGTCTTTTTCTTTAAAATATTTTTACCAAAGAGCTCTGGCCAATTGGGATTTCAATTAGAGTGTGTTTTGAGGGAGGCAAAGCACTAAAGCTATGGTTTCTCAAATCCAGAACCCACATGCTTCTGTGGAAGCTGGCTCAGCTCATGACACTTTTTATTAGATTCCATGATTTACTGAAGCCAGCTCCAAGGAAAGACTGCTGAGATCAAGGCAGGGAAGGTATACAGCAAGAGAAACAAGTCTCAGCTTGCTCATCAGAGTTTAATATGAACAACATGAATCACACATCGAAAATGGAGAAGCTCTTCAAGGTTGTGTAGTTTCTCCAGAAGAGCCATTTAGGAATGTTTCCAAATTCATCCTCTCCCACACCCTAGATTTCTCATAAGAGAATCTGGAGATTGGTGATGATAGTACTTCCTCCCTTGGGGGCTTGGTCCATACCAGGACCAAATTGCTGTTTGACGTGCCTAGGACAGTACATACTCTCCTATATGCTTCTGGAGAATAGATCAAATGCAGAACGTTTTTACAAAGATAGTTATTCATCTGAGACTGAGACTATATAGGGTGTATCATGGAGATCCCTCATGCCCAAGGGACTGGGGAGAAGTGTCAGAATTTTACTTTTATTTCTTTTCCTAAGGCTATATAACAGTATCTATCACCCCTCAATAGGGACACCTTTGCTAACCAGACTTTGAATTCTTCTCTCAATGGACCAGCTGCTAAAAACTGTTTGGGAAGGACATCGAGACACTGATCAAGGAGGAGATCTTATGTATATGCAAATGTTGTTCTCCTACACAACAGACTGTTGGTGATCAGCGATGTGCTTTGAGAGTCTGTTCTCTTTCAAGCACCTGGGTGCTGAAGATGATGAGCTTTGTGGCTACTGCAGTCTACATGATCATTTTAGCATCAGCTGCATGGATGATGCAGTACTTAAGAGAATATTAATATTTAGAGAGTCATAGCTACATTGGAGTTAGTAAAAATCCACAGCCTGATTTTTATTTTTTTTTATCTCACACCATTATTTTTCCAGCACTTTTCTCATTTCAACTCTCATATTTGTGTTGGTGTTTTATTTTGCTTATTATATACTC
Organism: Suncus etruscus; assembly: GCF_024139225.1. NCBI lineage: Eukaryota > Metazoa > Chordata > Mammalia > Eulipotyphla > Soricidae > Suncus > Suncus etruscus. The sequence continues at coordinate 102,172,257 of NC_064856.1, forward strand.
TAAGATACAGCCTAGTTTCATTTATTTTTGCATCATAATCTTTTATGAGATTGTTATATATTCTGAATTTTTGTCATCCTAACTTAATATTTTGATAATAGGCAAAATATTTTGACAATATGTATAGAAGACTTAATTAGGAGCCCAATTTTATATATTGGTTTATATATTTATTCTTGTGCCAGTTCCTACTGTTTTAATCACAGTATTTTTGTAGTAAGTATTAAAATGTAAATTTAAATAGTTACATTTTTTTACCTTGTATAATATTGTTCTGGACATTATGACACTCTTTAACTCCCAATTATTTAGATCCATGACTTCGAGAATAAAGTTATTGATTTCTCAGAGGAAATCACTGTGATTTTGATTTCAGCACACCTGCTGAATTATTGATTGTTTCCTACTTTATACTAACAATCTATGAATGTTAAGTGTCTTTCTGTATTACATTTTATTTTATCTTTTTTAAATTAATAATTTTTATTTGGGGATCACACTTGGCAGTGCAAGGGCTTACTTGCACTCAGGGATTACTCTTGGTTTGTTCAGGGAACTATATGGAGTGCTAGGGGTCAAACCTAGATCAACCTCATGAAAGGCAAATGCTCTACCCACTACCATTTCAGCCCCATTAGTAAATGAATAATTTTAAATGATAATTAATTAAATGCAAGTAATTGGTTCATTTTCTTATATTTTATTAACTTGATATATTTATAAATAAAATCCATTTATTTTAGATTTAAAAAACTTTATTAAGGCACTATGATTTACAGTTATTCAAAGTGGAATTTCAGGCATACAATGTTTCAGCTTATTGTACAGAAATACAACTATTCTTACTTGTTGATATTTATCCTAAAAAATTTGCTTAACTTTATTAATTCTAATACTTTGTTAGGATATTGCTTATGATGTTATGTATGAAAGACAATGTCATCTACAAGTAGTTATAATTTGCTTCTGCCTTTTTAAACAAGTTATTTGGCAGTCATAATGCTAAGGTAAAAATGACTCATTCTTCTCACTTTTCTTCTATTGTGGTTAGTTAACACATTTCCATTTTCATAATTATCACGTCAATATGTTTTTCTCAAACAAATAATTTAGCTATGACTAAAATATTAAGTTATTAAAAATAAAATTTACATCTGATTAAGTGTGCCAATAAAATAGTTATTAAATAAATTTAACAAAGTAATTTTTCTGATTATTCTCCACTAGCTAAAAATAGATTTTATAGATATCTTAACATAATATAGCATTTTTATACAACGTGGCATTGAAAACATTTGAGTTCTTGAATAGAGGCAAAGGAATTAAATAAGATTTTATGGGTTCTTTGCCATTGTGTTAAATGGCTAAACCTAGGGAATACTTAGCCTTCTCCACCGCCTTTTTGAATGCATTCTTCACCTCTTTATTCCTCAGGCTATAAACAATAGGATTAAGCATAGGAATAACCATAGTATAGAACACAGAGGCAGGCTTGTCTGCATCCATGGAATGGCTGGAACTGGGCTGCAAGTACATGACAACAACAGTACCATAAAATATGGAAACAGCAATGAGGTGAGAGGCACAGGTCGATATAGCCTTCTGGTATCCCTCAGTTGAGTGAATCTTGAAAATGTTGATGAAGATGAACAGGTAGGAGATGAAGATAACAATAACAGCAAAAAAGATGTTGAAGCTTGACATAAGAAGAAGAACAAGCTCAACAATGTGCTTCTCAGAACAAGTCAGACTCATGACCACTGGAATATCACAGAAAAAGTGATGAATCACATTGGACACACAGAAAGAGAGGCAGAAAGTGTCTCCAACTTGAACAGCAGCAGTCAGAAAGGCAAAAAAGTAACATCCCATGACCAAATGAATACACTTACTTGGAGTCATTATTGTGGTGTAATGTAAGGGTTTGCACACTGCCGCATAGCGGTCATAAGCCATGGCAGCCAAAAGAAAATTTTCCGCAGTGGCAAAGACTGCAAAAAAGAACATCTGGGCAGCACATGCATTGTAGGAGATGATCTTGTCTCCAATAAGAAATCCTGCCATCACCTTTGGTGTGACTGTTGAGGAGTAACAAAAGTCCACCAGAGAGAGGTTGCTAAGGAAAAAGTACATGGGGATATGAAGACGGGAATCTAGCAGGATCAATATGACCATGCCCAGGTTACCTATCAGGGTGATGAGGTAGATGAGGGTGAACACTATGAAAAGAGGCACCTGCAGTTCTGGGGCATCAGTGAGTCCTAGAAGAATGAATTCAGTCACTTCTGTGTTATTCTCCCTGGATGTCATTTGAGAAGCAAAGATGCTGCTCTGTAGCAAAGAGAAATCAAACTTATCAATGATCAGTTATGTGAAAGGGAATGCAAACACTACTTTATTATAACACAGATTTCCTCTTTGCTCTTCTTGTATCTAAAACATGGGTATATCAACACAGTTTAGTGAATTACCACTGTAGAGATCAGTTTTAAAAGAATAATAGCCTTCACAAGCAACATCTTTATTTTGTAAAGAAGGAAGGAATAATGAGTTGTCCAATTCCCTATGTACAGAATGAATCTCTCTCCCCAAATATTCTTTTGAATCTAACAACTTGGATTGTTTGGCAAGAGAGTTACTTCCTGTTTTGAATATAGTTATATGTAGTTATATATAGTTAAATATGTATATTACTCATTTAATCCTCTCATCAACTGTATGAATGGATTAATTATTTTTCCACTTATGTGTGGGGTAATATTGTACTGATTGGGCTATTTTTCCACTTAATATTAGGTGAATATTAACAGAGCCTAGAGAATAATAACCTATCTTAATCTTAGTGCTGTGGATGAATTTGAATCCATTTAAACCACATTAAATTCACACTTATTTTTCTTCATTGTACTTAGTTTAGTGAAGGAGGTCTCAGGAAGAGGAAATCATTAATAAATTCATACTTAGTAGATGTAAGAATAAATGAAGCATTAGAAATATACATGCAGTAAAGTGATTTATGATAGCATATATGATATATATATATATATATAATGGCTGCGGAGTTTGGGAGAACATGTATATAAATGAGACATACACAGATAAGACCTATTTTTATTACTACCAGGAAAACTAAACTAAACTGAACCAAACCAAACCAAACCAAACCAATCTGAACTATGTTTCCCAAGTCCTCTACAACCATCATTAAAAGATGGAAGAACCTATCTAGAGGGATTATGTGAGAATCAAATAAGATAGTTCACAAACAATTATATAATGTTGGCATTAAACACAATTATTTCATCTTATAATGATACCAAAGCAATATTTTATGTTGGTTTAGGAAAGTTTAGGTAGTTTAAAAATGCATTTTCTTTATTTTATTTTATTTTATTTTTTCTTTGGTTTCTGGTTTTTGGGACATACAGCGCTCAGGGGTTATTCCTGGCTCTATGCTCAGAAATTGCTCCTGGCTGCCTCAGGGGACCATATGGAATGCCGGTATTTGAACCACCCTCCTTCTGCATGTAAGGTAAATGCCTTACCTCCATGCTCTCTCTCCGGCCCCTAAAATGCATTTTCAAATAAGACTTTGAAGTCCGATAGCCATAATTTTTGCTTTGAAAATTTCTTATATGCTATTATACTTAGATCTTTTCCTTTCCCTAGTGTTATTCATTTTTCTTTTTACCCACATAAATTATTATATTAATAATCCTATATAAGAGTTCAGGGATTCCTAAATCTTCTTTTGTTCATTTATTTCCCTTAAAAAGCCATATTTTAGTAGTGTTGAGCCTTCCCTGTGGTGCTAGACTCCTCAGTGTCCTCAGACTCAAGGCAGTTGGATCAGAGATACTAAAATTTTAAAATTAGCAATCAAGTTGGATCATATCCATCTCTGATTGATTAATGAGCATATATAATGCTTGTTTTTAAAAATATTTTAATTTGAAGGGCGTTATTTTGAAATACCATTTTCCTCAAACTTATACTACATAAAAACTTTTATTTCTTGACTTCAAATGTTTGTTTTAAAACACACTCAGAAAAAAATGATAAAACCTATAAATTTTTTTGGTTTCAGTTTCTGATCACTAGTGATTGCTCAGACGTCACACCCAGCACTGTCTTCAGGTATCACTCCTAGCATGGTTTCAAAGCACTTGTTTTCCAGCAAGCAAGGGATGCACTCAGCTTTCTACCATGGATTGATCTTCCTTGCCCTTGTCTCTATAGTCTCTGGATATTAATACCATGCTATCTATTTTTTATATTCCACAAATGAGTACAATCATTCTATGTCTGTACTAGGAAACTTGCAGCAATGTGCAAAAGAGTAGAGTTAGGGCAGAGAAGGGACCGCTATGACAATGATAGTTGGGAATGTTCACTCTGGACAGAACAGGGTGCTAAAAAAGATAAAGTGATAGGCATGATTCCCCTTCAGAGAGAGAGAAGAAAAATATTTGCCACAGAGGCAGACAGGGGAGAAGGCAGAGGGGAGGATGGGAGAGAAACTGGGGACATTGGTGGAGGATAATGTGCACTTGCCAAGGTTGCTATACACTATATGACTGAAATTCAATCATAAAATTTATAACTGCTGTAAAAAACGACTGTATTATGAACAACCATGTAAACCACAATGTTTAAATAGATTAATTTTTAAAAAGGATGGATTGAACCCAGACCTATCAGTTTTAACTTGACTTTTTAACAGTATCAGTAATCAATGATGGTATATTAGTCCTTATAGACCCACCTAGGATAATTTCACCATCTCAAATTGGTCATTTAATCATTACTCCAAAATATCCATCAGCATGTTAGGAAACTCACTTGCAGGGATTTAAGTTATTTTGGAGGTGATTTTTCAGACTGTGATAACAGGTTATATAATAATATATTAAAGGTAAATTCTCTAGAGAGCTCAAGTTTGTTCATGCTGAGCATCTTTATAAAACCTGCTTCCTTACTCTTTAATAAACACAGGTGCAAAAAGCAGCATTAACTTAGCCACAGTCGTGCAACAGGAATGAATTAATCTTGAAAAAACCATATAGTCTGTCTGAAATTACTAACAGTTTCAATTCAGTGCTTATGTGGCAATTTGTTCCAGGAAAGGATGGAATCTAGATAATACATAGATAGAAATGATAGCTACCAGCAAGATAGAGATAGCATAGATTAGAAGATAGTGATTGTCTTTGTATATTCATATGAAGCTCATTTATAATTAAGGAAATAATCCAATTAAAATGCCTCTATCATTTCAACATATTTCACACCTAGTAAAAACTTAATTCATACCTCACTCGCAGTGTAATTTTTTCCCATGTCTGGAACTAAATTAATTTAGTCATTTCACAGTCAGAATTTCTGAATTAGCAAGTAATTGAATGTGAGATTTAAGGGAAATAACAGTGAAAATGCAGTAAAGACCTTAGTGGTTTCACGATGTTCTTCCTGGCATCTAAGAAAGTGTCATTTTATTTTGGTTTGCAAGGGCATGATAGCACAGAGCAGAGGAATTTACCACCTACTCAAAAAGATCATCATGCTCCAGAGGTTTTTTGCAGTTTTCTTAATGAAAGCAGTATAGACTGTATAAATTTTATAGATTCTACTCTCTGCTGATTGAAAATTTGGTGTCTTAAAGTCCTGTGCATATTCCAATGTTTCACTGTAAAAAATATTCGAACAACCATGTATGAACTAAAAAACTCTTGGACAATATAACTTCCTAACTACTACTGTCTTTATCAAATATATTTCTTTCAATAAATATTTTTTTAAATAAAGGCTAATGTCCACTTCTCAGGTTAGAACCACTCTGAACATCTTCCCAAGTGTCCCGTTTTCTTTTCCTTTTTTTCCCTCTCCTAGGACTGGAGCCAATGTACAGTGGGAAAGGCACTTGACTTCCCTGTGACTGACCTGGTTTCAATTCTTGGCATCATATATAGACCCAGAGTGTTCCCTGAACATAGATCCAGAATTAAACCATGGGTGCCACCAGTGTGACCAAAAAAATGTTATAATCTAGCAAAAAAGAAACAGTTGATTAAAATAGAAGCTTACCTGAGTCTTTAAAGAGTTGGAACAACAATGTTGAATTTTGAGCCTGAAGTCAGGAATTCAGCTCAAAGACAATGAGTGCATAAAATAAAAAATCTTTTTGCTACTGGTCAAAGACTGAAATAGGTGATGTAAGGTGCGATAGAAAGGATCACGAACCTAGAGCTAAGAAACTTTGCACCTTCCATGGATTTTTCTGTGATTTTAGAGGAGTTATTTACTTTACTGGAGCTCAATTTCTTTATCTGTTATATAGAAAGAATAACATTTTCCACCACTTCAAAGATATGTGTCTGTGAATAGAAATGAGGGGGTGGATGGTCTATAAAGACCTTCCTCAAGAGCGATCCCTTCAACACAAGAGAACAGAACTATTTTCTTAAGAAGTTTCCCCTACCTGTGTTTGAAACACTCAATGCCAACAAAGTTTTGGGAAAGGCTGGTCTGGACACTAAAATGTGTTAGCATTGATTTGGATGTGGTGACCAACAGGGCTCTGCTGAGAGTCTGATTCCTTCAAAATATTGTTATGTGGAGCCATGATATGATTTCAGAGCCTAATCAACAGGAACCAGAGAAAATTGTCTACATGAAGGTCTCCAGAGAAAAGGCCCCTCAGAGCAATCACAGATCATCTTTTTTGAGGATGAAGCAATTAGACTGCACACAGGGAAATAGTTTGTTATGTTGTGTAGGACAGAGAAGTAATTATGGCAATTTTTATATTTCCGTTCCTCCTAAAATTATCAACCTGTCATCTGAAAATGAGTAATGTGTTCAATTCATTACACTTTTTAATATTATTTATACTTGGGATGATTTTTTTAAAAAAATTTCTATATGTCATTTTAAAAATTGAGGAATGAGATAGAAAATGGGTGGGATGTGAAGAAGAAAATTAGGGAAAATTATTACAAAAGACATCTCAGAGCCCTTGAGCTTCAAGGTTTCTGAAGAAAATGTTGATCCTTTGATAAAGACCTTTAAATATCAGATTCTATGATGTTATATTTATCCCACTAAAAGATATGCCTAACACAGGCCTACTAAATTAATTCCTTACATAATGAATATATCCAACACTAGATACACTTCTATAATTATTCTCTTACATGTAGCTTGGCATGTATTTCAATTTTTAGAAGTATCTTTTTAACATAAATATATTCTATCATGCTTGCTCAGAAATGTAAAACAAAGCACACATAAATTGAATCATTTTGATCAAATTTCTTCACATAACCTAAAAAATGTTTAATCCTAACTTTGTATAAGGCTTTATACTTGTTACAGTGATTATTAAAACAAATAACATAATACCTTATATTTTACATTGACATTAACATTTTCTTTAAATAGAACTCAAAAATGACATAAGATATTGGGGCTGGAGTGATAGCTCATTTACCTTGGTATTTGCTTTGGGTATTTGCCTTGCATGCAGCCTACCCAAGTCCAGTACCTGGCATCCCTGATAGTCTCCCAAGCCTTTCAGTAGTAATTTCTGAGTGCAGAGTCAGAACTAACCCCTGAGCATCACAGGTTGTGACCACCTAAAAAAGTATAGTTAGGTTATATTGTGTTATTAAGTCATCCTGAAAGTTTTTGGAGTGCCACAACAGGCAATTATAACTTTTCTTCCTATTGTGATATATGTGCTAATTACAGTTCTTGAAAACAGTCTAGATATATTATGTTTATATACCAAAAGTGACAAACCTTTTCTTTTTTTTTTTTTAAATTTAAACACCATGGTTACAAGGTTGTTCATAATACAGTTTTTTGGTTTTTTTTTTTTTGGTGTGTGTGTGTGGCCCTGTTTTTGGGCCACACCCGGTGATGCTCAAGGGTTATTCCTGACTGTCAGAAAAGCAGTCAGAAATTTCTGCTGGTTTGGGGGACCATATGGGATTCTGGGGTTCGAACTGAATTTCATCCTGGGTCAGCTGCGTGCAAGGCAAATGCACTATCGCTCTGGCCCCATAATACAGTTTTTTTTAAAATAAAGTTGTTCATGATTGAGTTAGAGTCATACAATGTTCAACAAACTTCACCAGTGCTCATTTCCTCTGAGTATACCTAATTGAGCACAGAGCCAGAAATATTTCCAGAGAACAACCATGAGCTGTACCCCAAACAAAAAAGTATACAATACATGATGTAAGTTACTAAAATTCTAGTTTTATATTTTGCCTTAAATGAATCCAGTGTTTCTGATTTATCCATCACTCTCTCCTTCCCTTTCAATACCACTACTTTATGTTATAGTCTACATATAGTCCATTGCATATATATTGTTCTATATATACATATAGTCTAGACTTATAGTCTACCATTTTTTGTTCACTCCTTCGTATTGTTTCTTTAAGTAAAAATAAATAAAATATACATGTATTTGTGGGAATTATTTTGGTAGATATAATATCTTCTAGATTCAGTCATATAGTTAAAAGATTTATAAGTGTATCTGTTTATAGAAGAGTAGTATTCCATTGTGTGTGTATACACAAGTTCTTTTTGTTATCTATTGATACATACTTGGGTAGTATTCATCTGGTCAAAATGAATAAGCAAAGTCATAACTCAATGTAGAAGACTTTAGACTGGAGAGTTAAACTGACCCAGGTTCTATCCCTCACATTACATATTGTTCTTTACCCAAAACTAGGAGTGATCTCTGAGCACAGCTAGTATGATGTGTCCCCCAACTTTGGTGGCCCTGGAGGGAAATAGAAAGGGGTTAGGAAGAATGAATAAAGTGATTTTGGTGATGTGTTATCATATATGCATATAGGAAGGTAAACAACATATGATCTCATGTCTAGTATTATAAACAATAATCCAATTAAAATATAAATAATAAATATAAAATAAATTATTAATATACTGTGGTTAGTTACTAAAGTTCTGAGAGGTAACAAATGAATCATTATGGTACTGTTTCACTTACAAACTGGAGGTACAGAAGTTAACTGGGTAAAATAGTAAATATCAATAAGCTCAGTACAAACTCCAGTTTGGCATAGATACGTGGATATATAGAAAAAGAAGTATAATTATAAATGTAAAAATTATGCAAAGATATGTTCTTCCTGTAGTTGTCAATAGAAAGGATGAGAAAATATGAAACTACAGTATCAGTAACATTCAGCATTATAATCCTCATTATAAAAGAAGATTCAAGTTTAAAGGGAAGAGGATTTTTTTTCTTTTTAAATTAATAGCTTTATTTAAACACCTTGATTACAAACATGATTGTGGTTGGATTTCAGTCATGTAAAGAACACCCCCCCCTTCACCAGTACAACATTCCCATCATGGGAAGAGGTTTTTTTTAATAAGACTAGTAGTTGGTTATGAAATAGGGTAGAAAAAAATATGGTTGATCTCATAGTGCTGTGTAGTAAGAAATACTCATTAAATGCAACAAAAATAAATGACAGTGAAGGGAAACATGAAAGGAAACTTAAAGTAAAATGACAATGATTTAAATTTAGCAAAGAAATAAAACTTTTGCCTTGCATGCAGCCAACCTAGGTTCTATCGTCATGACCCATGTGGTTTCCCAGTAGTAGTCCCTGAGTCACAGCCAAGAATAGATATTAGTTAGTAACTTGTGTGTAGCACCGAACCAAACCAACCAACCAAACAAATAAATATAGTAATTATCTCAGATATAAAATAAATAAAGCATGTACAATAAATTAAATAAATAGTTGAGAAACCCCAAAAATTTTGTTGACAGAGAATTACATCTAAGCTATTTAAATATCGCTCATTTCAATATTTGATTCTTCATTCATCAAGATCTGACTGTAGATTTAAAGAGGGCTTATATTATGAGTCACATACACATTATTATTGTTATATATTATTATAAATATTACAATATTTCCTGACTTAATAAGTCAATGTTGATTTATTTGAACTCAATAGTCATTTATTTACTTAACATTTATTGATGATCTACTATGAAATGAAAACTTAAAAGTTCTGAGGATTACATTGTGTATAGCACAAATGAGGTAGCAGAACCCATGAAGTATAAATTATCTATAGACTAGAGAAGCAATATATAAGAAAACAGAGGTAGATAGAAAAGAGACATGATTCATAATTAATATGAAAAATTATTGACTAGAAGGACAGTATAGATAGCAAGTAAAGAGTTACTAGATTAGACCCAAGCTACAGTGGGTAAGAAATTTACTTTGCATGCAGCTGACCTGAGTTTGATCTCTTGAATCTTATATGGTCCCCAGAGTTATTCCTGAGTATACAGCCAGGAGTAACCCCTGAGGACTGCTGGGCATGCCCACCCCCGAAAAGAAAGAGTTACTAAATTATAAAGGTGGTCAGAAATTAAAATCTTGATAGAGTAACATTAAAAAAAGATGTTAATAAAGGTAATATCCCACACAATGTAGAGAAAGAACATTCCCTGAAGTAGAATTTTGTTTGGTTGAAAATGTCAGAAAATAAAAATTGGTGTGAATGAAGTGGTGGAATGGAGGGAGGAGTGACAAAAGATCTTTAAAATTATTAAAATGAACAAACTGAATGAAAAATGGATAATGCTTTCAACATTTATTTGAAAGTATTTATACAATTAGAATATACTGTAATATATTTTAGTTGATGTGGATATGGAAAATGAAGACATACTTTTATTCTTTTGGTTTTATCTTTATTATATAATTTAAAAATAGCAACATGGGCATGCTTGTTCTTAACATTTTTGGTTCTTTAGCACAGTGGTTCAAAGTAGAAAATTCAATGAGCTATGTCTGTGCCACTCACTGAAATGTTTTCCTAAGTAGTAGAAAAATTCACTAATTAGTGCCTGTTCATTTTATTATCTAATAGGATTCAGGACAGCATTTATGTAAAAGTTTTACATCTAAATATGATAAATTTAATATTTTCATGAACATCTTTAAGAACTATGTGCATTCCCTTAAATCTCCCAAATTTACACCACCATATCCTATATTTTCAAGACTCATACATGTACTTTTAATGATCTGTTTATGTTTTCATATATTTGCATTGACTTGTGTTAAAACAACTAGAATTAAAGTAAAACAAGACACTTACTAACATGTGATAAATAGCCTTCAGGGTACTTTAGATATAGGTACAATGATCTCATTTGAGAATATGATGTTTCCTTTTCAGCACAAGAGACCTTTGAATAGACAAAGATAAAAGTTCAGGTACTTAATTTCACGCTGGCCTCAATGAATTAATGTTATTAAAAATAACTTTCAAAAATGCATTCTTGATCTCCTTGTTCCTCAGGCCGTAGACTATAGGGTTCAGCATGGGGATGATCATGGAGTAGAACACAGATGCCACTTTGTCTGTGTCCATGGAATGGCTGGAACTAGGCTGCAAATACATGAAGATGACAGTCCCATAGAAGATAGAAACTGCGACAAAGTGGGAAGCACAGGTGGATAGAGCCTTCTGATACCCTGATGATGAATGCATCTTTAAAATAGTGATAAATATGAATGTGTAGGATGTCAAGATAACCAGGATAGCAAAAAAGATGTTGAAGCTCACCACGGAAGCAATAACCAGCTCACTTATACTTCTATCAGAGCAAGAGAGAACCAGCACTGCTGGGAAATCACAAAAAAAGTGATGGACCACATTGGACTTGCAAAAAGAGAGACTGAATGTATCCCCAATGTGAATAGAGACATTCAAAAAGCCACAGATGTAGGAGCCTGCTATAAAACCCACACAAACACATGTCGTCATGGTGCTGGTGTAATGTAAGGGTCTGCACACTGCTAAATAACGGTCGTAGGCCATTGAGGCCAAGAGGTAATTTTCCACAGTAGCAAATCCTCCGAAAAAGAACATTTGAGCAGCACAGGCATTATAGGAGATGACATTGTCATCTCTAAGCAATCCAGACATGACTGTGGGAGTAACAGCTGAAGAATAGCAGAAGTCCACCAGAGACAAGTTACTGAGGAAAAAGTACATCGGAGTATAGAGGCGAGAGTCCAACAAAATCAGCAGTATCATCCCCAAATTCCCAATCATAGTGGTGAAGTAGACGAGGGTGAACAGTATAAAGAGAGGAATTTTTAATTTGGGATCATCAGTTAGTCCGAGCAGGATAAATTCTGTCACTTCCGTCCTGTTCTTCATCAGTATTGAGATACACAAAATGATCTATGTTTTTATTGGAAGAAAGAACGTGTGGTAAAGAAAATTAGACTTAAATTTATATCTATAATTGTATTTTTTATCATTGCAGTAACTTGTTTACCAAGATTCAAAGATAAGATATCTGCCTCAAAATGTTTCTTTTTTTTTTAAATCATAATATATTTATTTAAGCACCATGGTTACACACATGTTTGTAGTTAGGTTTCAGTCATAAAAAGTATACCCTCTTTCATTAATGCAACCTTCCTGCCAACAATGTCCCTCATCTTCTTCCTTCCTCCACCCCCCCCCCCGCCTATCTTCGATACAGGCATTCTATTTCTCTCACTCACTACCATTGTCATGATAGTTGTTAGTGTATAATTATTTCTCCAATTTCACTCACCACTCTATGGTAAGCTTCATATTGTGGGCTGGCCCTTCCAGTCCTTATCTCTATTGTCTCTGGGTATTATTACTATACCGTCTTTTCTTTTTCTTTTCTTTTCTTTTTTGCCCTCATCCTGTCTTTTATTTTTCTTAAATACCACAGTGAATGAGACTATTCTGTGTCTATATTTCTTTTTATGACTTATTTCACATAGCATAATAGTTTCCATGTACATGCATGTATAGGACAATTTCATGATTTCATCTCTCCTGATGGCTGCATAGTATTTCATTGTGTATATGTACCACAGTTTCTTTAGCCACTCACCTGTTGTCAGGCATTTGGATTGTTTCCAAATTCTGGCTATTGTAAATAGAGCTGCAATGAGCATAGGTGTGCAGAGGGCATTTGTGTATTGTGTTTTTTGTACTCCTACTAGTAAAGTTGTTGGATCATATGGGAGCTCAATTTCCAGTTTTTTGAGGAATATACATATTGTTTGCCAGAAAGGCTGCATGGTTTATTTGTGCATAAATTTTACATATATCTATTTCTGAGACTAAATATTCAACATGAGTTAATCTCCAATCTTTTACTTGTGTAAGTTTGTGAACTGAGAATAGATATTTACCAATGGCTTGTCCAAAATGAATATATCTGTCAATTCAGATTTTCAAGTAATATTTCCAGTATTATTTTTCATATTTTGCCTATGTTGTGATCATCTATCCAGAGATGCTCTAACATCTTAAATATAATTATTTTAATATTTTAAAGACTTACATAATTCATCACTTATTCATTTCAGTTAAAATTGTAGAAGCAATTGAGTAATTTTTTGTTTAAAGTAATAATTATTTGACAATCATATTTTGAATCAAAGTCAACCTTTGAAGCCATTCTGAGAAATTATCTTCAATTTTGGTCTTGAATAAATTAAAATAAAATAGAATATTACTTCAGTCATTGTCTTTACTGCCCACTTTCAGTGTTTGGAATTTTGCAGGGCAGTACCTAAGAGATTGTGTGTAGTGGATATAGTATCATAATAGCAACCCCTAGTTGTGGTGTGACCCAAATTTCAAGAACAACCAGAGCTGTTTGGAAGAGAAGACAAATAAATTGCTACAGAATTTGGGTGTGAGTTGTGGTGCTTAGTTATTCATCCAAACATTTCTAACTATCTGCCCAAATTCCAATTTAGTTCAGTTTTCCATCTCCAACATAAGACAAAAAATTAGAATTACTTTGCAGTATTATAAAATAATAATATTTATTATATAAAAAGAATATATTTCATGTTTCAAAATGTTGGTATGTGGCACTGTAAGATGTTCACTAGCTTTAATGTTAGGAGGAAATGTTTGACTTACATGTGGCTGACCCAGGTTCTAACCCCAGCACCCCAAACTTATCGGACTGCCAGAAATGATTTTTGAATGCAGAGCCAGGAGTAACTTCTGAGCACCACCGGGTATGGCCCCCAAACAAACAAACAAACAAAAACAACCTTTCAAAAACAAACAACCTTTCAAAAACAAACAACCAACAAACAAAAAAATCACAAAAACTGTAGTGGAATCTTATATAAGAACAATATTTTAAGTGTTGTTCTTTAAATGAAAAGCCTTTGGATGGTCATTCATCTCCATCTACTTCCTAACAACTTTTTCCTCACTTCTGCAACTGCTTCACAAGTCTTTCCCATATTGACATTATTATTTTTTTTTCTTCTAAAAGTTTTTTATCTTTATTTAAACACCGTGATTACAAACATGATTATAGTTGTATGATTACAGTCATGTAAAAAACACCCCCCTTCACCAGTGCAACATTCCCACCACCAATTTCCCAGATCTCCCTCCTCCCCACCCCCCTACACCTGTACTCGAGACAGGCTTTCTACTTCCCTCATTCATTCACATTGTTACACTGAAAACTATCATATTAACATTATTATATTGTAGACTTTACCATGTTACATACCAGAAAGCATGAAAAGGATTATATATTAGTAAGAGGTAGGCAGTATTATTATTATTATTATTATTATTTTGCCATGGAAAATGATTATAATTTACTAGATGCTCTAAAAGCATGACTCATATAAATGTCAAGATTCATGAGTTAAACTATCTTTGAATTGTATCGAGTATCATTGTATTAAGTCAGTCATGTGTGGAAGTGCTAGTAATAACATGTATGAGATTATAGAAAAATAGAAACACAGTTTGACAGTTTGGAAATGTTCAGTTATATTAAGACACCTTTGTTATTTAAAGATTCTGGAACATTTCTATTTTTTTTATTCTTTTTTGCTTTAGCTCTGATAAAAGAATACATTTAGTAAACAAGATTAAAACGATCATTTAAGAAGGCTATTTAACTTTGCTTTTCATTCAGAAAGCAATACATCTTATAGGCATAATATAGCAATAGGCAAAGTAAAATTTTATTGATGAAGGATATTTAAGATATTTGTTTCAAATAAAGTTTAGCTGCTCCACAGATATTTTTTATGAATTATACTTCTTAATAAAACAGTTTCTAAATTGACTTACCTGGATGAGAAGAGCTGATTTAAATTATTGACTGAAAATTTAGAATAACAGCTATGAAATAATGCAAGAACATTATTAGATGATCCTTTTAAGGTAGCGTTGAGATAAATTCATAATCTCTAAAGTTGGGGAAAATAATTGCAAGACAATCATCCCAGATCAACTCTTGAATCTGCTGTGCCTATTTCCAGTGCCACCATAGGAGTTACCACTCTTTCTTATTTGCAAAAGAAACATAATGCTACCCTTCTTAAGTAATTCATGGATATTATGTTAACACAGATATTGTGTTAAAGATAAATATCAGGCAAGTTCTGGACATTTTTTTATCTGAGGAGTTATTATTTCAGTATAGATCAACAAAAATTTTATTTGAGCTGAGGGTTCCTCAACAGGATGGAAGGTGCAGAGCATAGCAAACCCTCAGTTTGGGATAGAACTCTGTGCACTAACAAGCTTTATTATTCACATAAAGAAATACTAGAGAGATTCAAACTTATAGGTTGAGCATGGAGAATTATGTAACATTGAGCAAGACTGTCTGTTTGCAGCTTAATGCATGGGGACTTGGAGAGAATTCCAATGACTTGGAGAGCTCTGAGAATTTCCCAGTGAGAGCATGTACTGCACCTCATTTCACTTTCCCAGAAAAATAGTCATTAAATAGTCTATGGGGACTAAGTTGACTATTGTATTATAAACATATACCTTTATAGTAATTTTTATTTATTTATTTTAAAATTTTGTTTTATATAAGTGACATTTAGAATTATTCATAATTTTATCACATCATTCCAAGAATTGTATAAAATATATGTGATGTCAAATTAAGGTTATCATTAACAAGGTCCTATTACAATTTTTCCACAGTTACATAATTGTTTCTGCATTGTGTTTTTGGGTCCCTAGGGTATATTTCTTTTTGTTTTGTTTTGTTTTGTTTTGTTTTCAATTATTTTTATTGGCAAAAAAAGCAAGAATAAACAAATGAAACTACTTCACAAAAAATGTTTCTACATAAACTTTTTAAAAATTAAAAGGTATCCTTAACCTTTACTGAATTGGAGGTATATTTACACACAATACACTAGATAAAGGGTTAATATTCAAGGTATATAAATTATAAGAACAAATAACAAAATATCTAATAAATTTATCAAAAAATGTGGAGAAAAGAATGAACAGACACAACTTTTTTTGTTTTGTTTTTTGTTTTTAGTTTCTTTTCTTTTTTTATTTATATATTTTATTTAAACACCTTGATTACATACATGATTGTGTTTGGGCTTCAGTCATGTAAAGAACACCACCCATCACCAGTGCAACATTCCCATCACCAATGTCCCAAATCTCCCTCCTCCCCACCCGAACCCCGCCTGTACTCTAGACAGGCTTTTCATTTCCCTCATACATTCTCATTATTAGGACAGTTCAAAATGTAGTTATTTCTCTAACTAAACTCATCACTCTTTGTGGTGAGCTTCCTGAGGTGAGCTGGAACTTCCAGCTCTTTTCTCTTTTGTGTCTGAAAATTATTATTGCAAGAATGTCTTTCATTTTTCTTAAAGCCCATAGATGAGTGAGACCATTCTGCGTTTTTCTCTCTCTCTCTGACTTATTTCACTCAGCATAATAGATTCCATGTACATCCATGTATAGGAAAATTTCATGATTTCATCTCTCCTGACAACTGCATAATATTCCATTGTGTATATGTACCACAGTTTCTTTAGTCATTCGTCGAACAGACACATCTTTAAAGAAGAAATGCAGAGAGCCTGCTGGCATATAAAATGTATTTATCCTCACTTATTATCAAGAAAATCTGTATTAAGTCAATAGTGAGATATTCTCATGCCAGTGAAAATTGTATATATTAATAAGACTAGAAACAACTTATATTGATGAGGAGGTTGTGAAAAAAATGTTTCTCATTTATTGCTAGTGGAATAATTATATGGTTCTATTCCTTTGAAAAACAATAAGCATATTCATCAAAAATGTGAGAATAGTGTGTCAATATGACCCAACAATTCCCAATCTTGGCATCTACACCTAAGGCACAAAAACGCACATTCAAAAAAAAAAAGCACAATTTTGTTACTTCTAACAGTTAGCAAACTATTTAGAAGCTACAATCAACCAGAATGCTTAATGTCAAATGATTGTATAAAGGTGTGCTCTCCTTCACATGAAATATTATGCATTCACAAGTAAAGATGAAATCATGTTATTTTCAACCACTATTCACAACTTGGATGAAATTGAAGGAAAACATATCAACTAAAGTAAAAAAGACAAATATTGGCTGTTATTAGTTACATGTTATATAAAATAACATAACAAGTGAATAAAAGGTATCAGAGGTGGGCAAACACTCAGTCTGAGATTAAAGATATGGAAAGGCCAAAAAAGTAGACAAGTGGAGGGCTGTGTAAAAAGAGGCAGTCTGGAAGTGACACAGCAGTGAGGGTCAGGGCTTTGGGTGGGTCATTGAGATAGAGATAAAATAGTTGTATATATCTGAGCTAGTGGAACCAGTTCCACTACTATAAACAGAGGAGCCAAACAACAATAATTACATTTATAAATCTATCTCTGAAGGAGGTGAAATAGGTGACTAGAGGGAATCTGGGGACTTTGGTAGAGTGATGCTGACACTCATAATAGAACTGAAATTAGAATGATGCATGCCTGAAACTATAGTTGACAGCTTTGCAAGTCATGTTGTCTAACAACAATAACAATAACAACAACAAAACTTCTTGCAAGGACACAGAGATAATATAGGAGCTAGGGTGCGTGCCTTGCATACTACTAACCTTATTTGAATCCCAGACTTGGCCTATAGTTCCTCAAGCACCAATCAGGAATTAGTACTAAGCATTGAGCCAAGAATAGTCTTTAAACACTGTTGTGGCCCAAAATTCTAACACATAAACAAAAATATAAAAATTTTTGTGTTGGAGCATATAGTTGATACAAAAAAACTGGAACCAAGAAAGAAAAGAGAAGACAACCTCATCACCCCTCACTTAGCATTCATGTTACTAAACTTGTTTTACTGAGTTGACCATGTCCTCCGAAATCCAGAATCTTTGGGAATCCTCTTGCTCTTGCCAAAGTTGGGAAAACACAGTCCCCAGACACCTGAGACTGGTTACACCATTTGTTTCTCAAAACAGTTTTAAATCTGGCTTCCTTTAATTCAGCTCAGCCCAACTTTCATTTTCAGTTACTTCATATTCCTGTTGTTTTACAGTATGAAAAAGCATTATTCTTGTTTCTTAGCAGGTAGCTTAGTTTTTAGCTTTCTTTTTTACATTAAGAAAATTACTGCTGGGCCTGGAGAGATAGCACAGCGGCGTTTGCCTTGCAAGCAGCCGATCCAGGACCAAAGGTGGTTGGTTCGAATCCTGGTGTCCCATATGGTCCCCAGTGCCTGCCAGGAGCTATTCCTGAGCAGACAGCCAGGAGTAACCCCTGAGCACCGCCGGGTGTGGCCCAAAAACAAAAATAAAAACAAAACAAACAAAAAAGAAAATTACTGTTCTTTTATTTGATTTATTTTTTCCAATTTCCAGAATTTTATTCCTCCACATTTCTGCTTTTGTTTAGACTTTAAAAATTCTTTGAATTTTTGAATTGAATCATTGAGTGAAGTTTCAAGACAGCTCATGTATAAGCAAGTATTCATTAATATTCCTGTAAAAAGGGATTTCAGTTCTTTCTTCAGCTATATTTTGTCTTTTATTTTATAATGTAGTGGTCTTAAAATACATTTATTAGCTATAAGTCTCTCATTTCTAAGACTTTTAAAAATCTTTAAATTTGGTCTTTCCTGAACTCTGGAAGCTCTCCTCAGAGCCCTGGGAAGCGAACCCCAAAGAAACTACATTCGGAAGCTACCCAGCGAGCCAGTGAGTGAGTGAGAAATGGCTGCATGTGGGGGTTTCCAGGCAGAGTGCTGATTGCTCTACCTGCAGAGTCTCCACCGGGCTGTGCTTCTTCTGAGGAACTGAGCACCAGAAGGGAGCCCTGTCCTACCCTTCTCTGTCTTTCCTGAACTCTGGAAGCTCTCCTCAGAACCCTGGGAAGCGAACCCCAAAGAAACTACATTTGGAAGCTACCCAGCGAACCAGAAACTGAGCACCTGAAGGGAGCCCTGTCCTACTCTTCTCTGTCTTTCCTGAACTCTGGAAGCTCTCCTCAGAGCCCTGGGAAGCGAACCCCAAAGAAACTACATTCGGGAGCTACCCAGCGAGCCAGTGAGTGAGTAAGAAATGGCTGGATGTGGGGGTTTCCAGGCAGAGTGCTGATTGCTCTACCTGCAGAGTCTCCACCTGGCTGTGCTTCTTCTGAGGAAACTGAGCACCGGAAGGGAGCCCTGTCCTACCCTTCTCTGTCTTTCCTGAACTCTGGAAGCTCTCCTCAGAGCCCTGGGAAGCGAACCCCAAAGAAACTACATTCGGAAGCTACCCAGCGAGCCAGTGACTCTCCTCAGAGTCCTGGGAAGTGAACCCAAAAAATACAGCATTCTGAAGCTGCCCAGCGAGCGAGTGAAAACTACGCCTGACCAGTGGGACCCGACTGTGAAAAACTGTGAGTGCTGCCTGTGTGTGTCTCTCTGCTATCCTGTTGCGTGAACCTCCTGAGAATGGGCTGAAAAGAGGCTCAGGAAGGCACTTAGCTCCACTTCGCTACGCAGCCGTGCGCTCTTTCTAAAAAAAGAACACCATCACAAGAAGAAAAAAACCACACTAAGAACTGTGCTGGATCACAGAAGCAAGAATTTCTCTCCAGACTGTCTTCTCTGCTGCATGCTTGGGCCTAAGATTTGATCCTGTGTGAGGCTTCATCCACGGAGGACTCCCCTACCTTGGAGGCAAGTCGGCCCATCCAGAAAGGGCGGAGCCAGAGAAGTGTGTTGCCTGCATCATATAACCAATGAATACCACCAAAACACGTAGAAAAACCCACAATACAAGTGTGACAATGGGGAAACAACGCAGGCCAGCATCAGACATAGAGAATGAAGATGACAATTCTGATGACCAGTTAACGACCAACCAACTAATCAATCTCTCAGATAAGGACTTTAGAGTAGCAATATGGAATATACTCAAAGAACTCAAAGAAACCATGAATAGAATAGAACAGAACACTAATAAGAATCAAGAAAATATGAAGACAGAAATCACAAAACTCCAAACTGAAATAACATGTCAAATAACAGGCCTGAAAAAATCAGTAAACGAAGTGAATGACAAAATGGATAAGCTCTGGGACAGGGTATCAGAAGCTGAGAATAGACTTGGTGCTGTGGAAGATGAGATACATAACAATTCCATACAACAGGGGAGATTGGGAAAAAAAACTTAAAACAAATGAACAGACAATGGAAAAATTAGTCAAAGAATGGGAACAGATGAAAATAGAGGTCTATGATAAGATCAACAGAAACAACTTAAGAATCATTGGAGTCCCAGAGACCCAGGAAGAAAATTTCCAGGAAGAATCAACGGTCAAAAATATCATTAAAGAGAAACTTCCAGAGCTAAAGAATATATGTGATCAAATGCTGCATGCTCGAAGAGTACCAACCAAAAGAGACCCAACAAAAACCACCCCAAGACACATCCTAGTCACAATGACAAATCCCACAGATAGAGACAGAATTCTGAAAACAGCAAGATCAAAAGGGGAAATTACATTCAAGCAAGCATCCTTGAGATTTACAGCAGACCTGTCACCAGAAACACTAAATGCCAGAAAGCAGTGGTGGGATATTGTGACAAGACTGAATGAAATGAATGCTTCACCTAGAATACTGTACCCAGCAAAACTCACTTTCCGGTTTGACGGAAGAATACATGGTTTCACAGACAAAAAACAGCTCAGAAACTTTACAGACTCAAAACCAGTCTTAAGAGAAAAACTGAAAGACCTAATCTAAGACAAGACTGACCAAAAGACACACCAAATTTCGATATAAAGATGGCATTAAATCCCAGGACAATTCTTTCTCTCAACGTCAATGGACTAAATGCACCAGTTAAGAGACACAGAGTGGCTAAATGGATCAAAAAACTCAATCCAACCTTCTGCTGCCTACAAGAAACACACCTGAATAATCAGAACAAACATAGACTCAAAATAAAAGGCTGGAGAAAAGTTATCCAAGCAAACAACACCCATAAAAAAGCTGGAGTGGCCATACTAATATCAGATAATGCAAACTTTATACTCAGGAAGGTTGTAAGGGACAAAGATGGACATTTTATATTAATCAAGGGGTATGTAGAGCAGGAAGAAATAACTCTCCTAAACATATATGCACCAAATGAGGGGCCAGCAAAATATTTAAAACAACTGTTGACAAATCTGAAAAACAATATCAATAACAACACAATAATTGTGGGGGACCTCAACACTGCTTTGTCAACACTGGATAGGTCAACCAGACTGAAACCCAACAAGAATATACTAGACCTGAGGAGAGAAATGGAAGAAAGAGGCCTAGTGGATATATATAGGACACTCCATCCCCAGAAACCTGGATACACATTCTTCTCCAATGTACATGGGACATTCTCCAGGATAGACTACATGCTGGCACATAAAACATACCTCCATAATATCAAGAGGATAGAAATTTTGCAGACTACCTTCGCTGACCACAAGGCTCTGAAATTATTTGTGAATTCCAAAGGGACTCAGAAGAAAAACTTTAACACCTGGAAGTTAAACAGCCTCATACTCAATAACCAGTGGGTCCGAGATGAAATCAAGAAGGAAATCAAAAGGTTCCTGGAAACAAATGACAATAAAGACACAAACTATCAGAACTTATGGGACACAGCAAAAGCAGTACTGAGAGGAAAATTTATAGCTTTGCAAGCACACATCAGGAAGGAAGAAGGAGCTTACCTGAGTAGCTTAATGATACAGCTAATAGAACTAGAAAGTACTCAACAAAAGGACCCAAAAATAGGAAGACAGAAGGAAATAACAAAGCTGAGAGCAGAAATCAACGAAGTGGAAACCCAAAAAACAATCCGAAAGATCAACGAAAGCAGAAGTTGGTTCTTCGAAAAAATAAACAAGATTGATAGACCACTGGCAAACCTAACAAAGAAAGAGAGAGAGAGAAACTTGATAACTCGTATTAGGAATGAAAAAGGAGAGATCACTACTGATATGACAGAGATTCAAAGGGTAATCAGAAACTACTTTGAAAAACTCTATGCCACTAAAAATGAGAACCTGGAAGAAATGGATAAATTCTTGGACTCTTATAATCTTCCACGGTTGAAAGAAGAGGATGTAGCATATCTAAACACCCCCATCACCATTGATGAAATAAAAATGGTAATCAAAAGTCTGCCCAAAAACAAAAGCCCAGGCCCAGATGGATTCACTAATGAATTCTATCAAACTTTCCAAGAGGAACTACTACCAATCCTGGCAAGACTCTTTCATGAAATTGAACAAGTGGAAACACTCCCAAATAGCTTTTATGAAGCCAACATCACCTTGATACCTAAACCAGACAGAGATGCTACGAAAAAAGAAAATTACAGACCAATATCGCTGATGAATGCAGATGCAAAGATCCTCAACAAAATCCTGGCAAATAGGATTCAATACCTCATTAAGAAGATCATCCACTACGATCAAGTAGGTTTCACCCCAGGAATGCAAGGATGGTTTAACATCCGTAAGTCTATCAACATAATACACAACATCAACAACAAGAAAAATAAAAACCACATGATTATATCAATAGATGCAGAGAAAGCATTTGACAAGGTCCAACACCCATTCTTGATCAAAACTCTCAGCAAGATGGGAATGGAAGGAACCTTTCTCAATATAGTTAAGGCCATCTACCACAAGCCAGTGGCAAATATTATCCTCAATGGAGAAAAACTAAAAGCCTTCCCTCTAAATTCTGGCACAAGACAAGGCTGTCCACTCTCACCACTCCTATTCAACATAGCACTGGAAGTACTTGCTATAGCGATTAGGCAAGAAAAAAATATCAAGGGAATCCAGATAGGAAAGGAAGAAGTCAAGCTCTCACTGTTTGCAGATGACATGATACTCTACTTAGAAAACCCTAAAGACTCTACCAAAAAGCTTCTAAAAACAATAGACTTATATAGCAAGGTGGCAGGCTACAAAATTAACACACAAAAATCAATGGCCTTTCTATACACCAATAGTAATAAGGAAGAAATAGACATTAAGAAAACAACCCCATTCACAATAGTGCCACACAAACTCAAATATCTTGGAATCAACTTGACTAAAAATGTGAAAGACCTATACAAAGAAAACTATAAAACTCTGCTCCAAGAAATAAGAGAGGACACGCGGAAATGGAAACACATACCCTGCTCATGGATTGGCAGGATTAACATCATCAAAATGGCAATACTCCCCAAGGCGTTATACAGATTCAACGCTATCCCTCTAAAGATACCTATGACATTCTTCAAAGAGGTAGATCAGGCACTTTTGAAATTTGTTTGGAACAATAAACACCCTAGAATAGCTAAAGCAATCATTGGGAAAAAGAATATGGGAGGAATTACTTTCCCCAACTTTAATCTTTACTACAAAGCAATAGTTATCAAAACAGCATGGTATTGGAATAAGGACAGGTCCTCAGATCAGTGGAATAGGCTTGAATACTCAGAAAATGTTCCCCAGACATACAATCACCTAATTTTTGATAAAGGAGCAGGAAATCCTAAATGGAGCAAGGAAAGCCTCTTCAACAAGTGGTGTTGGCACAACTGGCTAGCCACTTGCAAAAAATTGAACTTAGACCCCCAGCTAACATCATGTACAAAGGTAAAATCCAAATGGATTAAAGACCTCGATATCCGACCCCAAACCATAAGATATATAGAACAACACATAGGCAAAACTCTCCAGGACATTGAGACTTCAGGCATCTTCAAGGAGGAAACTGCACTCTCCAAGCAAGTGAAAACAGAGATTAACAGATGGGAATATATTAAGTTGAGAAGCTTCTGCACCTCAAAGGAAATAGTGCCCAGGATACAAGAGCCACCCACTGAGTGGGAGAATCTATTCACCCAATACCCATCAGACAAAGGGCTAATCTCCAAAATATACAAGGCACTGACAGAAATTTACAAGAAAAAAACATCTAATCCCATCAAAAAATGGGGAGAAGAAATGAACAGACACTTTGACAAAGAAGAAATACAAATGGCCAAAAGACACATGAAGAAATGCTCCACATCACTAATCATCAGAGAGATGCAAATCAAAACAACAATGAGATACCACCTCACACCACAGAGAATGGCACACATCACAAAGAATGAGAACAAACAGTGTTGGCGGGGATGTGGAGAGAAAGGAACCCTTATCCACTGCTGGTGGGAATGCCGTCTAGTTCAACCTTTATGGAAAGCAATATGGAGATTCCTCCAAAAACTGGAAATCGAGCTCCCATACGATCCAGCTATACCACTCCTAGGAATATACCCTAAGAACACAAAAATACAATACAAAAATCCCTTCCTTACACCTATATTCATTGCAGCACTATTTACCATAGCAAGACTCTGGAAACAACCAAGATGCCCTTCAACAGACGAATGGCTAAAGAAACTGTGGTACATATACACAGTGGAATATTATGCAGCTGTCAGGAGGGATGAAGTCATGAAATTTTCCTATACATGGATGTACACAGAATCTATTATGCTGAGTGAAATAAGTCAGAGAGAGAGAAAAACGCAGAATGGTCTCACTCATCTATGGGTTTTAAGAAAAATGAAAGACATTCTTTCAATAATAAATTTCAGACACAAAAGAGAAAAGAGCTGGAAGTTCCAGCTCACCTCAGGAAGCTCACCACAAAGAGTGATGAGTTTAGTTAGAGAAATAACTACATTTTGAACTGTCCTAATATTGAGAATGTATGAGGGAAATGTAGAGCCTGTTTAGGGTACAGGCGGGGGTTGGGTGGGGAGGAGGGAGATTTGGGACTTGGGTGATGGGAATGTTGCACTGGTGATGGGTGGTGTTCCTTTTATGACTGAAACCCAAACACAATCATGTATGTAATCAAGGTGTTTAAATAAAAAAAAATCTTTAAATTTTTTTCATGGTGTCACAAAAATTTTTATTATTATTTTTATTATTATTATTTTACTATTTTTTCATTTTTTCTTTATTTAAACATCTTGATTACATATATGATTGTGATTAGGTTTCAGTCATGTAAAGAACACCCCTTTCACTAGTGCAACATTCCCACCACCAATGTCCCAAATATCCCTCCATCCCACCCCACCCACCACCCCTGTACTCCAGACAGGCTTTCCAGTTCCCTCATTTATTCACATGATTATGGTAGTTCTCTGTGTAGTTATTTCTATAACTGCACTCACCAGTCTTTGTGGTGAGCTTCATGAAGTGAGCTGGAAGTTCCAGCCCTCCTCTCATTGTCTCTGAGGATTCTTGCAAAAATGACTTTTATTTTTCTTAAAACCCATAGATCAGTGAGACTATTCTGCGTCTCTCTTGCTCCCTCTGACTTATTTCACTCAGCATGATAGATTCCATGTACATTCACGTATAGGAAAATTTCATGACTTCATCTCTCCTGACGGCTGCATAATATTCCATTGTGTATATGTACCACAGTTTCTTTAGCCATTCGTCTAATGAAGGGCATCTTGGTTGTTTGCAGAGCCTGGCTATTGTGAATAGTGCTGCAATGAATATAGGTGTGAGGAAGGGGTTTTTGTACTGTATTCCTTTGTTCTTAGGGTATATCCCTAGGAGTGGAATAGCTGGGTCATATGGGACCTCAATTTCCAGATTTTGGAGGAATTTCCATATTGCTTTTCATAGAGGTTGGACTAGATGGCATTCCCACCAGCAGTGGATAAGAGTTCCTTTCTCTCCACATCCCCACCAGCACTGATTGTTATCATTCTTTGTGATGTATGCCAATCTCTGTGGTGTGAGATATTATCTCATCGTTGTTTTGATTTGCATCTCCCTGATGATTAGTGATGAGGAGCATTTTTTCATGTGCTTTTTGGCCATTTGTATTTCTTTTTTATCAAACTGTCTGTTCATTTCTTCTCCCCATTTTTTGATGGGATTAAATGTTTTTTTCTTGTAAAGTTCTGTCAGTGCCCTGTATATTTGGATATTCTGATGGGTGTTGGGTGAATAGTTTCTACCACTTGGTGGGTGGCTCTTATATCCTGGGCACTATTTCTTTTGAGGTGCAGAAGCTTCTTAGTTTAATATATTCCCATCTGTTAATCTCTGCTTCCACTTTATGAAAAGTGCAGTTTTCTCCTTGAAGATGCCTTTAGTCTTAATGTCATGGAGTGTTTTGCTGACATGTTGTTCTATATGCCTTATGGTATCAGGTCTGATATCAAGGTCTTTAATCCATTTGGATTTTACCTTCATATATGATGTTAACTGGGGGTCTATGTTGCTTTTTTGCAAGTGGCTAACCAGTTCTTCCAGCACCACTTGTTGAAGAGGTTTTCCCTGATCCACTTAGAATTTCTTGCTCCTTTGTCAAAAATTAGGTAAATGTATGTCTGGGGAACATTGTCTGAGAACTCAAGCCTATTCCACTAATCTGAGGGTCTATCTTTATGACAATACCATGCTGTTTTGATAACTATTGCTTTGCAGTACAGTTTAAAGTTGGGGAAAGTAATGCCTCCCATTTTCCTTTTCCCTAGGAGTGCTTTAGCTATTTGAGGGTGTTTATTGTTCCAGATGAACTTCATAAGTGTTTAATCCACTTCTTTGAAGAATGCCATGGGTATTTTTAAGGGGATCGCATTAAATCTGTATAATGCTTTGGGGAGTATTGTCATTTTAATGATGTTAATCCTGCCAATCCTTGAGTAGGGTTTTTGTTTCCATTTCCATGTGTCCTTTCTTATTTCTTGGAGCAGGGCTTTATAGTTCTTTCACATTTTAGTCAAGTTAATTCCAAGATATTTGAGTTTTTGTGGCACTGTTGTGAATGGGGTTGTTTTCTTAATGTCCATTTCTTCCTTATTACTATTGGTGTATAGAAAGGCCATTAATTTTTGTGTGTTAATTTTGTAGCCTGCCACCTTGCTACATGAGTCTATTGTTTCTAGAAGCTTTTTGGTAGAGTCTTTAGGGTTTTCTAAGTAGAGTATCATGTCATATGCAAACAATGAGAGTTTGACTTCTTCCTTTCCTATCTGGATTCCCTTGATATCTTTTTCTTGCCTGATCGCTATAGCAAGCACTTCCAGTAGTATGTTGAAGAGGAGTGGTGAGAGTGGACAGCCTTGTCTTATAGCAGAATTTAGAGGAAAGGCTTTTACTTTTTCTCCATTGAGAATAATATTTACCACTGGCTTGTGGTAGATGACTTTAACTATATTGAGAAAGGTTCCTTCCATTCCCATCTTGCTGAGAGTTTTGATCAAGAATGGGTGTTGGACCTTATCAAATGCTTTCTCTGCATCTATTGATATGATCATGTGATTTTCATTTTTTTCTTTTTGATGTGTATGATGTTGATAGATTTACAGGTGTTAAACCATCCTTGCATTCCTGGGATGAAAATTACTTAGTCATATTGTATGATCTTCTTGATGATGCATTGGATCCTATTTGCCAGGATTTTGTTGAAGATTTTTGCATCAGCATTCAAAAATGATATTGGTCTGTAATTTTCTTTTGGCAGCATCTCTGTCTGATTTTGGTATCAAGGTGAGGTTGGCTTCATAAAAGCTGTTTGAGAGTGTTCCCATTTTTTCAATTTCATGGAAGAGCCTGACTAGGATTGGTAGTAGCTCCTCTTGAAAGATTTGAAAAAATTCATTAGGAAATCATTCTGGGCCTGGGCTTTTCTTTTTGGGCAGATGTTTGATTATTTCAATTTCCTCATTAGTGCTGCAGGTGTTTAGATATGCTCCATCCTCCTTACTTAAATGTGGAAGGTTATAAGTGTCCAAGAATTTTTCCATTTCTTCTAGGTTCTCATGTTTAGTAGCATAAAGTTTCTCAAAGTAGTCTCTGATTATCCTTTGGATCTCTGAAATATCTGTCGTGATCTCCCCTTTTCATTTCTAATACGGGTTATCAGGTTTCACTAGAGTATTACCTAGGTTGACTGATTTCAGCAGCCATTTAAATTAATGTAGTTCTTTAAGAGGACTTTAAAAACCATATTAGCGTTGAGGGATCAGGCATTGGGCACTCAGTTTGATCCTTCTTTTAGTAAAATTATTTTTAATCATGACTAATAACTTTGTCATGAGGAAAATAACCATATTAATCTACTATCTACAGAGAGATATTTATGATGTTTAGGGATACTGGTAAAGAAATAGATATAATAACAGCTTTATTGTTCTTATAAGATGACTGTGAAAAATAAAACCGATGGAAGAAAGAAGTCAGAGAATGAGGAGATAGAGAAGATTAAAACTTGGAGTCCTTCTTTGAAGATACTCCATAAAGAGAGATCCCAAGAGACTTTATAAACAGCAATCTGAAAGATATGTGGAATTATTATAAACTGAGGAAACAGCAGGGGCAAAGTTTCTGAGACAGAGATACTACTACCACAGTTTAAGGAAAGTTAAAAACCAGAAGGCCCACTGGGCTCCCCCAGAGCGGATGGCTGAGAAAAACCTCAAAGAGAAGTCGCCTCCTTGAAAAGTGAGGGTTATATTTCTCAAGCTTAGAAACAGTTGCAAACAATTTATTTGGCCTAATAAGAATCTCCTTGTTGCTGTGCTCAGTATGTTTATATTTGAGCATTTACATCCAGGTGACAAAATTAGAACACGCAAATATGGCCTTGATTAAATATCACTTTACCTGGGAAAGTCAACATCAAGAGAAACATAAAATAACTTTGTAATCCTCAAAATGAAGTTAGTATTTTTAGAAAGATGTTCTGTATCTTTAAACAGTCTGCTCTTTCAGATGAAAGGAACCCTTCCTAGGAACACCTGGGAAACTTGCTAATCTTTTCATTTATATCAAAATTGGCACCTAGGGTCTGGCCTGGGAGTAAAAAACTTTGAGGTGTTAAAATTTTCTCTTTTGAGTCCAGCAGAAAATTCTGGTTCAACTCCCCTCTGACTTTTAATGGGAACTTATCATTCAGAAGGTTTGTATCCCACAATAAAGGCTTATAGATTGTCTGTTGTGATGAAACTTAGAAATCAAACTGATAAGCTTTTTGCTAACAAGAAAGTACAATTTTTTTAACCTAGCAGAAAAGCAGATGTAGGCAGTCTCTCATACATAAAATTTATGTTTAAATACATACCTGTAGCATTCAATAAATACACAATTATGATTGACCCCCACAACTGAGTACATCTCTGTCATTTGCTGAACCCAGCACCCACTTTCCTGGGGTCCCAGAGAATTCCCTGAAGTGTCTGGACAAAGAGGCCATAACACAGAGAAACATATTAAGTTGTTGAGAAAAAAAATAGAAAAAATATTGGGTAAATATATC
This sequence comes from Suncus etruscus, assembly GCF_024139225.1. NCBI lineage: Eukaryota > Metazoa > Chordata > Mammalia > Eulipotyphla > Soricidae > Suncus > Suncus etruscus. The sequence goes on from NC_064856.1 coordinate 102,202,006, forward strand.
GGAGAGGTATAAGATGCATCATATAAGTGTCAATAGTAAACTCACTATTTCAAACTATTGCTAAATAAAGGCACTATTACCAAAATCCAAATTTTAAGAAGCTGGAAAGAGTTGGTAGTCATACAGTTAAGATAAGGTGTCTAACTATTCCTTTTTTTAGTGAAATATAACAATTTTCTTTTGGCAATTATCATGAAAACATTTATTCTTTTATAAAACATAATCACAACAGAAATATTTATTATGTTGTTATCATTATTTATGTGTATAAATATACCAAGAACAAATACATCTTGCTAAATAAAAATTATAGATCTCATTTGAGATGCTTGAAGCAGCTCTAAAATTTAATAACTATATTTGACAAAATTTTTAATCTACTTTCCAAATGACCTATTCATGCATGATATGAAGCATATTTAAGAGACGTAAAATAAATTTTGTGTATTCAAGATCATTTAAAGTCCAGATATATAGAATATTTTGCTTTCTCTATCACCCTTGTGAAAGCATTCTTTACTTCTTTATTCCTCAGACTATAGACCACAGGATTCAGCATGGGGATGAGTATAGTATAAAACACAGATGCAATTTTGGCTGTGTCCATAGAGTGACTGGAACTGGGCTGTACATACATGACAGTGACTGTCCCATAAAATATGGAAACTGCGATGAGGTGAGAAGCACAGGTAGAAAGAGCCTTCTGGTATCCTACGGCAGAGTGCATCTTTAAAATGGTAATAAATATGAACAGGTAAGAAATTAGTATTATAAGAACAGCAAACAAGATATAAACGCTTGAAAGAAGCAACAGCACCAGCTCACTAAAGTCTTTATTGGAGCAACTCAAACTCATGACTGCTGGAATGTCACCGAAAAAGTGATGCACCACATTGGACATGCAAAAGGAGAGGGAAAAGGTGTTTCGGGTTTGAATAGCAGCAGTCAGAAAGCCAAAGGCATAAGAGCCTATAGCCAGGTGAGCACACACATTGCTTGTCATGATGGTAGTGTAATGTAGGGGTTTGCACACTGCCACATAGCGGTCATAAGCCATTGAAGCCAGGAGAAAGTTTTCTGTAGCGGCAAAAACAGCAAAAAAGAACATCTGGGCAGCACATCCATTGTAGGAGATGAGCTTGTCACCTCTAAGGAACCCAGCTATCACCTTTGGAGTGACTGTTGAGGAGTAACAAAAGTCCACCAGAGAGAGGTTGCTGAGGAAAAAGTACATGGGGATGTGGAGACGGGAGTCCAGCAGGATCAACATGACCATGCCCAGGTTCCCTATCAGGGTGATGAGGTAGATGAGGGTGAACACTATGAAGAGAGGCACCTGCAGTTCTGGGGCATCAGTGAGTCCTAACAGGATGAATTCAGTCACTTCTGTGTTATTCTTCATGGACATCATTTCAGAATTACAAGATGCTGCTCTGTAGCAAGAAAAAAGAAAGGAATTTATTGGTGAACAAAAACCAGTTGCAGTGGTCAGAGCAATATTGCAGTGGTAGAGCGTTTGCCTTGCATGCAACTGCCCAGGATGGACCTGGGTATGATCCTTGGGTGCATAGCCAGGAGCAATCCCTGAGTGTCACTGAATGTGGCCCAAACACCAAAAATCAAACAAACAAACAAACAAACAAACAAAAACAGTTGCACTGAAATGGAAGACAAGCATTACTTTATTAGAACAATAATTTAGTCTTTTTATTAATAACAATTTCTTTATTTAAGCACCATGATTACAAAAATTTTCATTGTTGGATTTCCATCACAGAATGCACACTAATTTATTCTTTTATATATATTTATATGTAAAATATGGACACTAATGCAATTTGGTAACTAATTTATCTATAAAGTAATAGGCTTTTGAAAATACTCTATTCCACCTTTTTAATTTTTTTGAGTGAAATGAATTGAAGAAAGGTTAATGAGTTGTCCAAGATCATCTACCTAAAACAAATCTATTTTCTAAATATAATCTTATCAATTTTCTAACAACTGCTTCTTCTAATCCCTATATTTTGGAGATAATGTTTGTATGTAGATGTATAATTCACTCATCAATTCTGTTCATTCTGTCTTTCCATTTTTTGACCTGGGTCATTGAGTAATTTGAGAAACAGAGATATTAAGTAATTTATTCACAATTAGGGAAATAATTAAAGGACAAATATGTCATGGAAATGTCATATGGAAGAACTCATGCCTACCATGTGCAATGACCTGCAATCAAACAATCACAAGACCCATGAAACTCCCTCAATTTTTGTCAGCACCACCATTGTGACTCTACAACTCCAAATCATCAGGAACCTGACCATTGTGTTACCAGACTTTCACTGTTTCACCGCAGCATCACATAGATGAATTATGGGCTTTTCTCCTAAACCTATTGTACAGTCACTGTTAAAATTCATGATAGGCCATACTTAGATATAGCCAGGGTGATTCCCACTAGAAAGTTAACAGTTTTGAATTATTCTTACTTTTAGTTAATTTATCTTTGGTTCTCTTGATAGTACCAGTAATTCCTGGAGGAGCAGAGCTAAGAAATTCAAATAGTGGCTGGAGAGAGTATACAGTAGACACGGCACTAGCCTTACAGCCAACCAGGGTTTGATCCTGTACACCAAATATGGTCCCCAGAGCCTTGTCATTAGTGATCCCTGAATGCAGAATCAGAAATAATCTCTAAACACCACTAGGTCTGACTCAAAATAAAAAAATCTACAGACAAAAAAATAATAAAAATACAAGCTTCAAAACACAAATATTTATAACAGCACTTCCCCAAACTAGAAGTACATCAAAATGTATTTAAAAGGATAGACAAGTTTTGAATCATTTACTAAAATATTATTTGGTGATAAAATAAAATTACCTATATTTTCTGAAATTATAAACAAAACAAAACAAAACTTAAATTTCTTCCCAAGGTTAATATAAAGTAATTTGTGGCTGATGATTCTATCATTTAAGAAAAGTCTGGGATAACCAGCCATGATAAAGAAAAAACACTGCTTTCTCACAATATTAACTACTTTACACCAATATACTCAAGAGGCGTTGTCTGTGGGTTTAAATGCTATTGATTGGCAAACTTTTTGACGTGCACACAATAAGTTGTTATTAATTACTGCGTTGGTTATTTGTTGGTCTTCAGATTTTTCTGAAATTTGGTAGAATAAACCCTAAAGTAAACTTTGTATTTCAGTTAATAATGGTCTATTTGTTCATCAGTTGTACTAGTAATAAAGTTGAGTAATAATAGTACAGCTGGGAGAGGGGGGCTTGTCCTGCATGCAGCCAACCTGGATTTAATATCCAGTATCCCATATGGTCCCCCAAGCATTTCCAGGAATAATACCTAAGTTTAGAGCCAAGAGTGATCCCTGAGTACCAAAAGTGTAGCCAAAACAAACAAACAAACAAAATAATACTGACATCATCACTGAAAATTAAACTGTTAAAACTGTTAAAGGATAGGGACCGGAGAGATAGCATGGAGGTAGGGCTTTTGCCTTGCATCTAGAAGGACGGTGGTGGAATCCAGGTGTCCCATATGGTCCCCAGCACCTGCCATGGGCGATTTCTGAGGGTAGAGCCAGGAGTAACCCCTGAGTGCTGCCAGGTGTGACCCAAAAACCAAAAAAAAAAAAAAAAACCCAAAAAACTGTTCAAGGATTTGCGGAGACTTTAATCTCTGAATATGTTTATATACATATATGTATATACTAAAACTGCCCTACAAAAATAAAATCTATAGAAGTTTAACAAACGAAATTCACAAATAAATAAATTCTAGAAGCTTGAACAACAAGAAACTAATTTGAAAAAAGAAATATAGAATTGAACTTAAAATTTTTGCTCTGAGAGCATATACAAATTTTTATGTGGCCATCTTATCATATAACACATGAAATATACTGGTCCTAACAACTTCCATGATTCTCATTTTATCCATCAGAATGTTATGGTGTTAGGATCAGAATTTTAGGATCTGGTTCTACCATGAGTGGGTTTTGTAAGTATTCAAAGAAATGAATGGAAACAGTTGTCACTGTTTAATGTGCTGTGTATTAAACACAATCTTGATAAGTAATAGTTCTAATGTATTTACTGTCATAAAACAGTGATCTCATGCTGGTTTGGGAAAGATAGGAGATAGCTACTAAGGAATGATTTTTGAAGTCTTGCGTTTTCCTACTTATCTTCCACTCTAGTATTCCTTATTTCTCTATGTTTCTCTGTCCTCAAGCTTTTTAAGTCATTTATCATGCTAATCCAGAGACAATGAGTCCATTTTTCTAAATGTGTTCCTCAATCCTCACATATTACCATACATTGCAGTATTACTTATTGTTACTGACATTCCTATAAAAGCTCAACTGGATCACAGATACTGAGATAGTGAGGGTGGAAAATTCATGATTTGGGGAATAAAGATCCATTCATAAACAAGTACAAATCTTTGTATTTTGATAGAAACATTAGGAGAGAAACCCATTTTATGAGAACTACTGTTCTCTGCTTTATTTTTGTATCTAAAATTAGAATTTTCCATGTCTGCTCTTAAAATTGTTTGTTTCTCTACACATCAGCCACAATTAGACAATTACTATAGTAAAATTTATATGGCATAGTACTGTTAATATAATATATGCTTTAATTTAATGTGAGATATGACTATTAAATACAATATAAATGCTAATTCCTATGTTATCTAAAGACTAATAGATTTCCTGAGTTTAGAAAATAGAGGTTTGTTGCATATGCATAGTTTATTTCATTAATGAAGAGAGATATAGCTAATATATTATGATCATAGTAAAGGGGTTATGATGATAAAGAGAAATGACTGCATAATGTACACATACTCATAAATCTATACTTACAGTTAAAAAAGCAGAGGATTTTAGAGTTTGTATGCTTTTATAATACTTCACCTAGTGTAAGATATTTAAGACTCAAATTAATGTGTAACCAATCTCAATGTCTGTGCCTTTTACTGCTGCCTTTTCAGAATGTCTAAATTATTGGGTAGTAGAAAGATGAAATTGATAGGAATCAGAGTGAAAATTTACTAGTAATCTTGGTAGTTTCATGTTGATCCTCCTGGTGTTTAAAGAGTGTGCTTCATCCTACGTGGGAAACCAGATTTTGTTTTTAATAATTTTTACTTTGACCACATTGGCTACCATATCTTTCACAGTAGTATTTTAGGTACATAGTAACATTGAATCAGGGGAATTCCCATCGCCAAATTTGTCCTCCCTCCACCCCCATTCCCACCTTGCATCCCATATCCCCCACTCTCACCCCCTGGGCTGCTAGAATGAGTGGGCCCCTCTGTGTCTATCTTACTACTTAGTGATCATATATCTGTTTGGTCCTGGTACTCTTCCTTATTTCCCCCTCTATTTGAGAGGCGGAACTAGATAGTTCAAGTTATGTGGTTTTGTTTAAAGAAAAGAAAAGCAATATAGTGGGGTACAAATCAAATAAGCCGAAAATGGGTTTTGTCGGCTCTCAACCTCAGTTTGAGAGAGGACAGGAAAAAATAAATTGAAATACCACAACAATACAAAAAGAAATATCAAATAAAATATCCAGTGAGCACTACAGCACTAAAGGCAAGCACCACTTAATAGTTTCAGTCCTGAAAAAAAAAAAAAAAAAAAAAAAAAACATGCCAGAGCGCAAAAAGAAAGAGAAAGATAAAATAACATAAAATAAGATTGGGGACACCAACTTCAATATCTACACCAAAACAAAGTCAAAAAAGATAAAAATAAATAAATAGATAAAAAAAAAAGATTAGTTTGTGCCTTTTATTTTTCCTGCATAGGCATAGTAAATATTGGGGGCATTAGAGAGGAAATTACCTTGGCGTAGGTGATACAGGATGTCTCCACCCTTGAAGTATAGTGTCCTGGGATTGACTGCAGACTCCTGGTCTGTTCATTTACTCTCCCCTCGGTACTTTTGTGGTGTATGGAAGACTTCTGCTTTGTCAAGGGTGATAAAATCAGACCTCTGCATCTAGAGATCTTGGTAGCTGCACAGGTCAAGGAGTGGAGCTTATGATGAAACCTTTCTTTGTGGTTCTAGGAGTTCTGTTCCTTCCTTGTCGTTACAATTTAACAATTAAGATCTTTTCCATCCACCCAGTGACAGTAAAATCTATCACAAGGTTTTGTTCATCATGTTAAGGAAAGCACCTCGTTTGATTAAATTATTGGGGGTTTTTTTTGTTTGTTTTGTTTTGGTTTTTGGACCACACCCGGCAGTGCTCAGGGGTTACTCCTGGCTGTCTGCTCAGAAATTGCTCCTGGCAGGCACGGGGGACCATATGGGACACCGGGATTCGAACCAACCACCTTTGGTCCTGGATCGGCTGCTTGCAAGGCAAACACCACTGTGCTATCTCTCCGGGCCTTAAATTATTGTTCAACTTCAGAATGAATGATCCTTTTCTCAGATTCTTAGTGGTTAACTTTTTCTCTTATTCTCCAACCTTACTAGCACAAGCATCAAACACAGAGATGGTCAATTTTGGCACTGCAAACTCATCTAAAAATCAACACAGTATCTACTAATTCCAATGCTTTCTTCAATCCTAAAAGTGAATAATTTTCTTTGAACTATACAAGATTCTTCCTAAGTTCAAATCCTTGATCTTTGTCAAAGTTTTAAATGGAAAGCAAATTTCCAATAGTTATATCTGGGTCTATAAATGCATACAGAATATATTTTCTACATTTTTTTTTTGCCTGACTTAGATTGCATACCAGAAATTTATATTGACTATACAAGCTTACCTTAGTCTTTGAAGAGAAGGGGAAGGCAATCCTGAGCCACGAGTCTGAACTCAGAAATTCATTCCTGGAAGAACGCATAAATGATCCAGGGAAAATTTCTCTCTTGTACTGCTTTAAAGATTCCAAGATCCCCAAACTATGAAAAGATTATTAACCAAAAGCTAGGTTGGCGAGTCTTCAGTGTTGACTCTAACCTAGATTAATCAGGAAATTATTTCTATCCTGTTGAAGTTAGTTTTCTTATTTTTAATACAGAGGTAACAAAATTCTACAGAATTGTCACTGTGATTAGAAAATGACAGTGGATAGATAAAAATTTTTAACACAAATTACTATACATTTAATCTTGGGAAGATTTCCCTTCTTAGAGTTACAGACTTACTGTATGTAATCAATTTAAGGAGATGAGTACTAAAATACTAGAATTCATTTCAGTGGGTAATAACTGAGTTGATTTTCCAAGACTCTGATCTTTTAAAGTAATGTTATGCCAAGTCATGATGAGATTTTTAGCACATGATAAATGAGTACACAGAGAAAATTTTAAAGTTCTAGAACTCTCAGGGGAACATAGGCCTTGTGAGGACAATCATTTCTAGTTGTCTCACTTATGCAGGAAAGAAACAATTAAACTGTGCAGGAAAATAATGAATGGTACATATATTTAAGTCTTGTTGGCTTTCCTTTTTTACCCTATTTAAAATGTTTAAATGCTATTTGAAAGAGTAATAGTGGTTTCATTTAGAAAGCATTTATTATGGCATGTTTTCTTTTAGTTTTTTTTTTTTGAGAAATAACTTATACATCATCTTATGGGCTTGAGCTATATATAAATAATAAATTTGTATTGTGAAAATATTATAATAGCTTGAGCTAACATCCATTCTTTTATCGAGCACTAAAGGAAAAATTTGTGCTTGTGCTAAAACCCTTTAAGTTTTATTCCCTTCACAACTTAGCAATATGCTATACAGTAGTAATAGGTATATTCATTATGTTCTACATTGCACACCTACTACTTATTTATGGTTCTATGTTTAGGGGGTTTGCCTTTCATGCAGCCAGCACAGGATAGATCCTGGTTCAAATGCCAGCATCCCATATGGTCCTCCGAGTCTGCCAGAAGTGACTTCTGAGTGCAGAGCCAGGAGGGACCCCTGAGTGTCGCCGGGTGTGACTCAAAAACAAACAAATAAAAAACTTATTTTCTGGGGCCGGAGAGATAGCATGGAGATAAGGTGTTTGCCTTCCATGCAGGAGGTCATCGGTTCGAATCCCGGCGTCCCATATGGTCCCCTGTGCCTGCCAGGAGCAATTTCTGAGCCTGGAGCCAGAAATAACCCCTGAGCACTGCCAGATGTGACCCCCCCCCAAAAAAAAACTTATTTTCATAAATATAAAATTTGTATTTGGAAATATTCATAGTTTTGTTGTACAGGTCTTAGAATGTTCCCAGTCTTAGCATCCCATCATCTACAAGAAACACAAAGAGTTCTAAATAAAATAATTTCAAGCAAGAGAGCAAGACACATTGTAATCAAAAAGGCAAAAAGGCAAATGTAGTCTTGAATCCTGACTGCAGCAAGATAAAAGAAAAAGCTTACATTTAGAAGAACTCCATAAAACTCATAGTAGATATATCAAATTAAACTCTAATGGCTGGAAGGGTAAAAAGAGCTATTTCATCAGAGAAAATAAGTTTCTGACACTGAATATTCTATTCAGCAAGTTTCAAATTTGATATCATTCAAATATGGTAGAAACAGAAATAGATCTAATATCTTCTTGAGCCACACTGTGTTGAAAATGCAAATAAACTACAAATAAGAAGCCGGGGGAAACAAAATCATATGGGAACTAAACAACATATTTTGAATAATTAACGTGTCAGAAAGAAAATTAAAGAAGATATAAAAGAGATTTATGGAAACAAATAAGCATAAAGACACAAATGAAAACATATGGGACAAAGCAAAGGTTGTTCTATCATGAAAGTTCATAGCAATGCAGGCATTTACCTGGAAACATGATCCTACATATTAAGAAAGTAGAAAAAATTTTACACAGGAAGTCTTAAGTATGAGGGTAAATGGTAATTATAGTGGAGATCAATGATAATGAAAAATGTTAAGATAGTGAAATAAAGAGCTCATTTTTATCTTTAAAATATGTGATAAACACATAGATAAGCTCCAAAGCAAAAAACAAAGAAAGAAGAAAATTCTAATAAATTGCATTAGGTACTGAGAGGGAAAATTATAATATATATCACAGAAATACAAGTGATTATATATGAGAATATTATTTACAATGTGATGTTATAAAATTGGAAAAATAAATGCACTTTTTGGACTTTATAACTCCTCTAGACTGAATCTTTATGATAGAAAGCATCTGAACAGATAAGTTATACTAAGGAAATAAAAACAGTACCCAAACTACTCCCCAATGAACTGTACGTAATTGTACAGTGGAGAGAGTTCTTACCTTTTATATAGTTGACCCAAATTTAACTCTAGGACCATGTATTGCTCCCAGACATGTAGTTGACCCAAATTCAATCTATGGTACCATCTATGGTCCCTAGATTTCTACCAGGAATGGTCCCTAAGCACAGAGCCAGGAGAAAGCCCTGAGTACTCCTGATGATCTCTAAACAAAAAAAGAAAATCATCAAAACAGAATTTTGACTCAAATCAAGCACACTGGTCAAATTTCAAAAAAGACCTACACCACATTGGTGGTGGGAATGTTGCACTGGTAAAGGGGGGTGTTCTTTACATGACTGAAACCTAATCACAATCATATTTGTAATCAAGATGTTTAAATACATTAAAAAATACTAAATAAAAAAGACCTACACCCTTTTCATCTATACTTTTACAGAAAAACCAAGACCCAGGTATTCTTGTGAACAGTTCCAGTTGGGTCAATACTATCCTTATACCAAAATCAAACAGAGACTAAAAGAGAAAATTAGGTGTCAATATGCCTGGTAAACATAGATGCAAAGATATTCATTAAAATCATAGCTATTAAAATTCAACAATACAGTAAAAGGATCATATACCATGATCAAGTGTGATTTGACTTAGGAATGCATATCTGGTTAGAAATATACATGACAATTAATGTAATAAACCAACTATTGAAAGAAAAAGATTAAAAGTCGTATCATGATATCAATACATATAGGGACAATTGGTTAGACCCCACTCCAATTTATGGTAAGCACACTCAACAAAATGATACAAAAGGAACTTTCCTCATCATGATAAAGAATATGATTTTAAAATCACAGTAGAGAAAAACTGAAGGCCTTATCCCTAAGATCAGGCTCAAGACAAAGATGTCAACTCTCATCATTATTATCAATAAATGATTGGAATTATGATACCACAGCTTTAATCAATAAAGAAAAAATGAAAAATATTCAATTTGGAATCACTATTTGCATATGATATGATAATAGGAAACACTGAAGATCATCAAAAAGCTTCTAAAAATGATAAAAAAAAATAACACAGTAAAGCATGAGGCTACAAAAACCAACTCGTAAAACCGGCTGAATTTATTTTATTTATACATTTTATTATAACAAATAAGATGGTTGCAATTGTGTCAGAGTATGTGGTCTTGGCATGAAAATTCCTTATTACATCACCACCTAGGTGTTCACGACCCTTCATCAATATCTCTGTGTCACCCCTAGTCTGTCTACATTTCTTCACTTCTGCCCCATTGCTTTGTGATCAATTTTGAAACTGAGTGATTAACCCTAGGGTTTATGGACAGTTTATGACAAAGGAGTTGGATTCAGAATTAAGAGTAAGGAAGACTTCTTGTTGGAGACTGAAGATAGATTACAGTAGATAAGGTCATTGCTTTGAATGCATCAGACCCAGGACTGGTCTCTGACATCACATCTCAGTATTGCCAGAAAATCCCTAAATAAAAATTGAATGTTGATGAATAGTGAAATGAACTGACTAAAGAGAGTACAATTGTCCTGAGTACAATCATATGTGGTTCCCAAACACAAAAAACACTTGTCAAAAAACAAAAAACAGGGGCCCGGAGAGATAGCACAGCGGCGTTTGCCTTGCAAGCAGCCGATCCAGGACCTAAGGTGGTTGGTTCGAATCCCGGTGTCCCATATGGTCCCCTGTGCCTGCCAGGAGCTATTTCTGAGCAGACAGTCAGGAGTAACCCCTGAGAGCCGCCGGGTGTGGCCCAAAACCCAAAACCAAACAAACAAGCAAACAAACAAAAAACAGGGGGGAGCAGTGGCATGGAGCTGTAAGGCGTCTGCCTTGCCTGCACTAGCCTAGGGCGGATCATGGTTCAGTACCCCAGCACCTGATACGGTCTGCCAAGCCAGGAGCGATTTCTGAGTGCATAACCAGGAGTAACCCCTGAATGTCATTGGTTGTGGCTGAAAAACAAAGCAAAACAAACAAACAGACAAAAACCCAAAAGTAAATTCACATTTCACTTTGTATATTTGTCATTATTTCCTCCTGAAACTTGGTTCTTTGGTCACTTTTTGGAGTAAGGCATTGGTCCACAAAGGTAGTCTCAGAGCTTACTCCTGGCTCAGTGTTCAGGAGTAATTCCTGGCATTGTTCATAACCATATTTGGTGCCAGAGATACATACCAGGGCCTGAAGAATGCAAAACAAAGTGAGCCAAAGATATAAAATTCTATTTAGAATCATAGGAATTCTGTATTACAGTACTTTATTTTGTGTGTGTGTGTGTGTGTGTGTGTGTGTGTGTTTATCACACCCAGTGATGCTCAGAGCTTACTCCTAGCTCTGAACTTAATGATCACTTCTGGTGGCTTAGGATAGACTCATACAACACAAACATCCTATCTACTGTGTTCTTGCATTTGTTTGCTTGTTTGGGGCCACACCTGGCAGTGCTCCAGGCTTATTCTTTACTCTCAAATAAGGGAGAGTTCCTAGCAGTCCTTTGGGGACCATATGGAATACCAGGAATCAAGCCCAGGTTGGTTACATTTAAAGTGAAATCCTTATCCACTATACTATCACTCCACCCAACTATTAATTTATAATGCAATAATAATATTAGTTTTTTAAATATTTGAACAAATATTGAACTAGATAATAACTAAACAAGATTACTTTCTGCTTCATGCTTTTATAAACTCAAGAAAGTGTAATTGAGAATAATTTTTGGTTTTGTTTGTTTGTTTTATTGGACTACACCTGGCTCTGCTGAGGAATTCATCCTGAATATTGAATTCTTGGAGGTGCTAGGGAACTAGGACAAGTGCCTTATCTCCTGTACTATCTGACTTTTGAAGACACCTTTTTATTCATTCGTCTTTCCCCTATTATTGGCTTACACAAACTAAACATAATATCCTACACACAATTAGGAAAAAAAGTTTATTTATAAACTTGCTGTTAAGGGAAACATCACCACTTTCATCTCAGCAAGAGTTCAAGGAAAAGAATTTTTATTGAGTAAACAAATAAATACTTCATCAGTGTATGATGGAAAAACATTATATATATAATTTTAGGAAGTGAGAAATATATTCTGATTGATCTTCACATGCACTTTTAAGTCCTTGTTAGACTACTAGAAAAAGTAAAGTTTGGAGAATACCAGAAAAGGACAGATTGTTCAAAGAATGCAGAAATTTTGAGGTGGGCAATTTGTTGCCAAAGGTGAAGTTCATTATATATATATACAAAAGATGTAATTCTCACTTTGAAGTTGCTACTCGAACAACCTAGAATTTTTTGTGATGTTTAGTGCTTAGTGGCATTATTTAAAATCAAAGCTCAAAGATTTCTCATCAGTAAAATAGTTATATTCTGTTACTGCTCACAGGATGTTAGTAGAAAAGTTCAAAGATATTGATGAAGAGTTAATGAAAAGATTATAAAAATTGAATGTTGATGAATAGTGAAACAGACTGACTAAAGAAAGTACAATGACTAATAAGGTGACCAAAGAAAGCATATATGGCTTCCCTGAATAGGTAACAACCAGCAATTGGAAGTGTTTGTGAGAGTATTTCAGAGAAAGGAAACAAAATAGAAAGCTCTTGAGACAGAGAATACAGTTATTGGGGAATAGAATGGAACCATGAAAAGCAGTGCTAGTAAAAGGGCGATAATATATGTGTGTTACATAAGTGTCAACAAGGAAAAATTTCAAACTATTCCTTTTGGGGGGGGCAGATTTGGCAGTGTTCAGAGATTACTCCTGGCTCTGTGCTCAGAAACTACCCCCTGGTGGGTGTGGGGGACCATATTTGATGTCAGAGATCAAACCTGAGTAGGCCACATGCAAAGCAAATGCCCTACCCACTGTGATATCTCTCCAGCCCCTCAAATTATTTCTAACAAATAGTAATAATTAAGTCTACATCTTAATATACAATGAAACATAAAGTTAAAGTAGAATATCCTACTATTTCCCCCACTTTTAGTAGATGCACTATGCTATTACTATTTGGAAATTTTAATGCTGGAGTTTTTTTCTTACAAGACCACTCACTCATAGCAACTAAATAGCAATTTATTAAAATGCAGTAATTATTTTTATGTGAAAAAATTATGTCTTAACATGCATTCTAAATGAAATAAAATATTTCAATATGATATTTTTTTGGACTAGAGCTTCTTGAACTTGTTCCAAAGTTAAATACATGCTATTTGCCAAAGTAAACGAATAGAGTCTAAGTAATCTATACTTATGATCTGGCATATAAAATAAACTTTGTATGTTAGACATTGTTAGAGCTCTAAACCTAGAGAATATTTTGCCTTCTCTGCAACCTTTGTGATAGCATTCTTTATCTCTTTATTCCTCAGGCTGTAGACCACAGGGTTCAGCATGGGAATGAGCATAGTATAGAACACAGATGCAATTTTAGCTGTGTCCATGGAATGACTGGAACTGGGCTGTAAGTACATGACCATGACTGTTCCATAAAATATGGAAACTGCGATGAGGTGAGAAGCACACGTAGAAAAAGCCTTCTGGTATCCCTTGGCTGAATGCATCTTCAAAATGGTGATGAAGATGAGCAGGTAAGAAATCAAAATAACAACAATGCCAAACAAGATATAAACGCTTGAGAAAAGAAGAAGCACCAGCTCACTGAAGTCTTTATTGGAACAACTCAAACTCATGATTGCTGGAATGTCACAGAAAAAGTGATGCACCACATTGGACATACAAAACGAGAGGGAAAAGGTGTTTCGGGTTTGAATAGCAGCAGTCAGTAAGCCAAAGGCGTAAGAACCAATGACTAGATGCACACACATATTCGTAGTCATGATGGTGGTGTAATGGAGAGCTTTGCACACTGCTGCATAGCGGTCATAGGCCATAGAAGACAACAGAAAATTTTCTGCACTGGCAAAGACTGCAAAAAAGAACATCTGGGCAGCACATGCATTGTGGGAGATGATCTTGCCTCCTTTTAGAAACCCAGCTATCACCTTTGGAGTGACTGTTGAGGAGTAACAAAAGTCCACCAGAGAGAGGTTGCTGAGGAAAAAGTACATGGGGATGTGGAGACGAGAGTCCAGCAGGATCAACATGACCATACCCAGGTTCCCTATCAAGGTGATGAGGTAGATGAGGGTGAACACTATGAAGAGAGGCACCTGCAGTTCTGGGGCATCAGTGAGTCCTAGCAGAATGAATTCAGTCACTTCTGTGTTATTCTTCATGGACATCATTTTAGAATCACAAGATAGTGTTCTGAAGCAAGGAGAAGCCAAAAAAATACTTTGGTGAGCAAATATGTTTCACAGAAACTGAAATGTACAAGCAATAATTTTATTAGAATAAAAATTCATTTTTCCATCTTATTCATTTCTAAGGCATAGAATTTAGTCTTCTCTCTATAATCCTATTTTTAAGGTAGCAGGATTTTAATGGGCTTTCTTCCCAACCCTTTAAAAAATTTATATCTGTGTATAAAGTTACAGAGTTAATGAGTTTTAGAAATTTAATTACCTAGAATGAAGTCATCTTCTAAATCTTATCTTTTGCATGTTTTACCATATTCTCATCTAATCTGCATATGCAGGTGCTGGTACTTTAAATATATATATATATTCATTTAATTGCCTCTTCAAGTTTACTTAAATTCTTACCCAATTTACTTGTTGTGAAGAATTGAGAATTTGAGTAATGAGTAACAGATTACAGAGCTATTAATGCAAAAGCTACTGGGCAGAGAGATTAAGTAGTAGCTCATGTAACTAACATGAGAACAACTTCCTCATCAATTCCTAGTGCCAGAAAACTGGGTGTGTCTGATAGTGCCAGAGCACTGCTTCTCTCTGAGTACCACATTGGCCTTCCTGACAATGACCTGTCAGTGCATCACTGGGAGTGGCCCTGAGAGTGGGTACAGCCCTTATCCCACCTTGCCACATTCCTCAGTGTGACTACTATGGGGAAAAAGGACATGCATAGGCATAGGCTCCATCTTGTATTTCTCCAATTTTAATCTTAACAGCCTAATTGCTATACAGAAGTCATTGCTATAAAATTATAAATCAATTGCTCATAACAGAACTTAACATAAAAATAATCTAACTCTGTTGGGGAGCTTATCCATTTTGTCAATGACTGAAACCCAAACACAATCATGTATGTAATCAAGGTGTTTAAATAAAATATAAAAAAAATAATCTAACCCCATCAAAAAATGGTGAGAAGAAATTAACATTTTCTCAAAGAAGAAATGCATATGACCAAAAGGCAAATGAAAATATGCTCCACATCACTAATCATCAGGGAGATGCAAATCAAAACAACAATGAGGTATCGTCTCATGCCACTGAGACTGGCACACATAACAACAAAAATCCAGTGTTGGCCTGAATGTGGAAAGGGACTTTCATTCACTGCTGTTGGAAATGCCTTCAAGTACTATGACTAGCTTTCTAGTCAGACTGTTTCAGGAAACTATAAATATTCCTCAAAAAACTGAAAATTGAGCTCCCATGTAATCCAGCAATATCACTCCTAGCGATATACTCTAGGAACACAAAAGCACAATATAAAAATGCCCTCTGACCCCTATGCTCACTGCAGCACTATTTAAAATAGCCAGAATTGAAATAACCCAGATGCCCAACAAAAGATGAGTGGCTAAAGAAAGTATGGTACATGTATACACAATGAAATACTATGCAGCTGTTAGGAAAAATGAAGTCATAAAATTTGCCTATATGTGTATGGACATGTAGACTATTATACTGAGTGAAGTGAGCCAGAGAGAGGGATAGACAGAAAAGTCTCACTCATCTGTGGGATATAAGAAAAATAAAAGATAGTATGCCAGAGCCAATAGAGATGAGAGCCAGGAGGAACAGGTCATGACATAAAGCTTGCCACAAAGAGCAGTGAGTACAGTTAGAGCACTAACTACAAATGACAACTACCATGACAATGATAGTGAGTGAGAGAGAGAGATATAGAGAGAGAAAGAGAGAGAGGCAGAATGCCTGTCTCAGAGACAGGCAGGGGGTTAGGGGTTGAGGAGGGAAAATTCTACACTAAGTGATTATTGCAAGGTGCAAAGCAATGCATAAAAACAGCACAATGTGGATCTTAAACACAATCTTGCTGAGTACTATTTATATTGATATTACAAGGGGAGATCAGTGGTATCAACATTGATTTTGAGAACAGTCAGTTTTTAGTGGTCAAATGATGAGTTTTAAAAGCCTGCCCCTTTAATCTTGATTTTATTGGATTTTGTTATGCATGTTTCTCCCAAAATATTTTGTATTTCTCTATACTTCTTATTCAAGTACTCAAGTGTGTGTCTCATTTTGATTGAGAACTTAGAAATATTCTAATTTTCTCTTTGTTAAACTGATCTGTGAGATCTACATATTTTCATACATTCAAATGAAGATATTAATGAATATATGGTATTGATATATAGGGTATAAATGAAGGCACAGAAAGCTGATATTAATTGGTGATATCTATTTAATTAATTACATATCTGTCTTTTTAGTAGAAGTCTGGTAAAAGACATATCATTTGAAATCAACTGTTCTTCATGTCTTATTCCTGACTTTTAAAGCTATTTTATATAGGGGCCGGGCGGTGGCGCTAAAGGTAAGGTGCCTGCCTTGCCTGCGCTAGCCTCGGACGGACCGCGGTTCGATTCCCCCGGTGTCCCATATGGTCCCCCAAGCCAGGAGCGATTTCTGAGCGCATAGCCAGGAGTAACCCCTGAGCATTACCGGGTGTGGCCCAAAAACCAAAAAAAAAAAAAAAAAGCTATTTTATATCATGTCTTTACCATAAGTTGTTGCAGTCATAGTCCACATTAATTAATAAAAAAAGTTAATATCATGTGACATCATTGATATTATATACTGTGTTAAATAAAACTATAATATTAATACAAATTGTTATTCATATGAATAATAACTGATATAAAATAAAATTGCTTAGCCTTTCCTCTTATGTATAAGCCTCTAAGTTGTAGTGATAGTTATGAGATTATAGATTATATTGAAGATGAAAAAATAGAATATAGGCAGATATAGATAAATAACAGCTATATATTATATATGTATTGTACATATATATGTTTAAGTTAGAGTTAATAAAAGGAAAATTTGTGAGTTGAAGTGTCTTATTTAGCCTTGCTTAGTAAAAGATAGCTAAATTACCGATCCAAGTCTAATTTTTCACAAAATCTGTGCCTTTATTCACTATCCTGTCAGAATTTCTAGATCATCAAGTAATATAAAGGAAAAGCTTGGAGGAAAACATAGCTAAAATCAAGTAAAAGTTTTGCTAGTCTTTCATAGTTTTTTTTTTTGTTGTTGTTTTGGTTTTTGGGTCACACCTGGCAGTTCTCAGGGGTTATTCCTGGCTCCATGCTCAGAAATTGCTCCTGGCAGGCACGGGGGACCATATGGGATGCTGGGATTTGAACTGATGACCTCCTGCATGAAAGCCAAACGCCTTACCTCCATGCTATCTCTCCGGCCCCGAGTCTTTCATAGTTTAAAGTGTATCCCTCTTATACTGTGAGCTAGCCCTTCAATGACAACTCAACACATGCATAGTGACTATTAGAAAACCAGAGACATTATGAAGTTCGCCACAAAGAGTGGTGAGTGCAGTTAGAGAAATAACCACACTAACAACTACCATGACAATGTTAATGAGTAAGAGAAGTAGAATGCCTGTCTCGAATGCAGGCAGGAGGTGGAGAAGGAGGGATATTGGGGGCATTGGTGGTGGGAATGTTGCCCTGGTAAATAGGGGGTATTCTTTGTATGACTGAAACCCAACTACAATCATGTTTGTAATCACAGTGTTTAAATAAACACATTATATAAAATGCACTCATTCTGAAAAAAAAATGGAAAACAAACAACGAAATGAACCAAAAATAGGCAGATGAAAGTAAATAATAAAGCTTCAAGTAGAAATAAATGACTGTAAATCAAAAAAATATGAAAAATAGATGAAAGCAATTGGTTTTTTTTGAAAAAAATAAACAAGATTGATAAATCATTAGGAAAAAATAGAATACCAGTGAGCATAATATCATTAATGACAGGATTTGGCTCATCATGGTAAGGAAAATATCATATTTGATAATCATCACTGTTCTATTTACAGAATAAATTTTAAAAAAAAACCTCTTATTTGTCTCTCCTGTCTCAAACCCCATCAGGATAGGAGCCAAATGCAGAGATGGACATAAAGATTGATTAGTATGAAGTGGTTTGTCTACTCAGCATCTCTCTGACCCAATCCATGCAGGCATTTATTTTCCCAAACAATGAATAATTTAATTTAAAATATACAAGACTCTGCCTAAATTCAAGTCCTAGCTCTATATCAAGGTTTCATAGGAAAGAAGTTCCAATAGTCAAATATGAGTTTAGAAACTCACAGAATGTTCCTTGCCATTTATTTTGGTCTGAATAATGCTGCTTACTATATATGTATATCGATTATAAAACTTACCTTTTTCCTTAAAAAGAAAGTGAAGGCAATTCTGAAATGTGAGTCTGGCCTCATAAATTCATTCCTGGAAAGAATGTATAAGAACTCCGAATAAAAACCTCATGTACTAATTAAATAGTGCCACGATAACAGAAGTTTAAAGTGATGTTCAAAAAAGGTCATCAACATGAAGCTAATAATCCTGATTTTCTGCGCTATTTTACCCTGGACTCATAAAATTATTTACATTCTGATCATTTCAGTTCCCCTATTTTTGACTAAGAGAATTTAAAAAAATATATAACACTTTCACAGGATTTTCTTTGTGATTATAAAATGAGAGTGAATCTATTAAAGTGTTTAAGTTTTTAACATCAATCAGTTTAATTTTATCATAATATTCTGTGTAGTTGCAGACTCACCAATACTCAGCTTAAGGAAAAATTGATGATGATTTAGAATCTTAGTATTCATGTCAGTAAGCAATAATGAAATGGGTTGTATTAGACTTTGGTCCTTTTAAAATAATGTTGGCCAAATCATGATCAATTTTAGAGCTTAATAAATGAGAACATGGAAACAATGTGCAGTCTTAGAACTCTCAAGGGTTCATGGCCCTTGTGAGGACAATCATTACTCTTTGTCTAATTTATATAGGAAAGAAACAAACTGTGCAGGGAAATAAAGGGATATATTGAGTATTACTTATAGATATATCTGTAGTCTTATTGTCTTCCTTTTCTACACCATTTAAAAATGATAATTATATATATTATATAATATATATATCGATATATATA
Organism: Suncus etruscus; assembly: GCF_024139225.1. Taxonomy (NCBI): domain Eukaryota; kingdom Metazoa; phylum Chordata; class Mammalia; order Eulipotyphla; family Soricidae; genus Suncus; species Suncus etruscus. Next base: position 102,221,630 of record NC_064856.1, read on the forward strand.
GAGAGAGTTATTTTTTGTTTCATTTGCACTAGTTATTTATTTTTCTTTCTCCTTTATTGAGACATAGTTGACACACATCACTGTACAGGTTTAAGCTAATTACATGATGGTCTGGTGTTTTTATATTGTGATGATCTTACATCAATAGTTTTGGCTAACATGTGTCCTTTTATATAGACAAAACAAAAAATTAAAACAATTGCAAAAATTATGCTCATACTGAAATCATTATGATTCAGTGTCAGAAACTTTGAGTACCTCATGCAGCATTGTTATCTAAGTCATGCTATTATTCATTGCATCCTTATTTATCTTAGAACAAAAAGCTTATATTTTTTATTCTCATTACCCACAATCACACTCTCCACATTAAAAAAATCACAAGTAATATGTCTTTTGCTCTGAGCTTTTTTATATTCCATATATACAGTAGATCATACACTATCTTTGTCTGACTTACACTGCTTAACATAACACCCTTGAGGTTCATCCATGTTGTCACAAGTGGAAGATTTTCAGATTTTTAACTTGTCGGATTGCATATATGTGTATATACCAGTTTATCCATCAGTTGGCACATCCATCAATGGAGAGACAATAGGTTTTTAAAACATGACTTGGCTATTGTGAAAAATAATGCTGCTATAAACATAAGGTTAAAGATACCCTTTTGGGGCCAGAGCACAAGTGATAGGGCATTTGCCTTGCACACTCTAACCGAGGACAAACCGTGGTTACATCCCCCAGCATCCCATATGGTCCCTCAAGCCAGGAGTGATTTCTGAGCGCATAGCCAGGAGTAACCCCTGAGTGTTACCGGGTGTGGCCCAAAAAGCAAAAGTATACCAAAATAAAGATACCCTCTTACGTTATTGTTTCATTTGTATATATTAAGAGAAATGTAATAGTGGTAGCATATCATAAGTATATATATATATATTAATGACTTCGATACTGTTTTCTACTGTCTGCAGCAATTTACAGAATGACTGATGGTGTTCATAGCTTCTTTTTCTCCACATAATTACATTTTTAATATCTTGCCTTTTGGGGGGCCACACCCAGTAATATTCAGGAGTTATTCTTAGCTCTTCACTCAGGAGTTATTTCTGATTACGAAACCAGGATTAATTTATTTTGGGTGAGGCCCTCAAATAAAACAAAACAAATAAAAGAAATTACTCCTGGCAGGCTAGGCACCATGTGGGATGCCAGATCAAACTCAGGTTGACTGCGTAGAAAGCAAAAGCCCTACGCATTGAACTATCACTCCAACCCCTATGTAATATCTTGTCTTTTAAGGTTACAAAGTATTAAGGTTAAAGGTATTGGTTAATATTGGTTAAAGGTATTGGTTAATATTGATTAAAGGTATTGGTTAATTGAGTTCATACTATTAACTCGGGCTTTCTTGGTCTGGAGATGAGGGATAATATAGAAAAATATTTTAAATTTTGAAAAGATACATACAGCACAGATACATATTTCCTGCTTCTGTCAAAATCACTCAGCATTTAAATCTTGACTTTTAAATAGAAACCTTCCATTTAAATTTTTAGATTCTGGGGCTAGAGTGATAGTACTGTGATAGCCTTCTACTGGCTGACCAAAGTTTGATCCCTGGCATCTCATTGGTATGCTAATCCTGAGTGCAGAGTCAAGAGTAAGCCTGAGTCTTATTGGGTGAGAACCAAACATTCCATCCATCACCCTCCACCCCCAGAAAAATTTAGATTCTCTATAGATATCATTGGTGCTGAGATATATTTGGAATGCACATGGGTGAGCAAGTAGTGCAAGGTAATTAAGTGTTCATTTATTCAAAATTAAGCTATAACAAAGAATACAGAAGTTAACTGAAATAACAAAATAGCATTGAGAGTGGGACAGTTACAGCAAAGAAATAAAGTCCTTATATTGTTTATTAGCTCTGATAAAAATTGACAAATGAAAAATACAAAAGTAAATTGAGTAAATAAATGAGAGAAACTAGATAAGTCTTGCCCACAGAAGAACTCTAAGTATTTAAATATTGCTTACTTCAAGATGTAAAAGTTAGTTCTCATACTTGAGTATAGATTTATAGAAAATTTATATTATGAATCATAAACTACAGTAATCATTAAGAGTTTTAAGATTCAATCCATAGTTGGATTCAATATTATTTTATTCATTCTTTTAGTAGTGTTTTTTATCATATACAATGAAACAGCTTATCATTTAAGTACTTAGGATTCTATTAAAAATGAACTGATAAGGCCAGAGTTCTTTTGGAATATCTTATAGATGGAGCAGAGAGACAATAAATAAGTCAACAGAAAGGTTCTTTTATGCCTACTATACATGTATTTTGGTCCATAAATACTATGAAAGATTGCTTAATGGAAGAATGATGTAGATGGTGAATAAAGAGTGACTAATTTACTAATTCACAAAAGAAAATCCTGTTTAAGTAACATTAAAGACCTTGATCAAGAGACCAAAGTAATCGTACAGTGGATAGGGCATTTGCCTTGCATGTGGTTGACCTGGGATTAATCTTGAGCTTCCCATATAATTTCCTAATCCCACCAGGAGAGATTCCTGAGCACAGACCCAAGAGTAAGCCATGAGCACCACCAAGTGTTTCCAAAAACAAACCAAAAAAAGAGTTTATCAAGTAAGAGAACATCCAACATGGGTAAGAGTAAGTATAAATGCCCCAAAGCAGAAATTGTTGTCAGATTGGAATTGTCAGATTATGAAGATATAGGAGAAAATAACTATCAGTGCAGGGCACAAGTGTTCAGGCATGATGAAAGATAATTAAATTCAACAAAAGTAAAATAGCAACATCAGTCATTGAAAAGAATCTCCACATACCAAATGAATGTATGGTATAGTAAAAAATAATAGTAATGCCTGAATAATTTTTACGATTTATTCTTCCAGCTTATTTTTTCCACTTTGAGTTTTATTTTATTTTTTCTTTCTTAATAATTTTTATTGTGATCAACGTGAATTACAAGTCTTTCACAGTAATATTTAAAGTACATACATAGTGACATTGAATCATGGGTATTCCCACCACCAGTGTTGTCCTTCCTCCAAACCAGTTCCCATCTTATTTTTTGTTTGTTTGTTTGTTTTGGGGAGCCCACACCCAGTGACGTTCAGGGGTTACTCCTGGTTATGCTCTCAGAAATCTCTCCTGGCTGGGGGGGCGGGGGGATCATATGGGATGGCAGGGGATTGAACCACTGTCCATCCTACGCTAGAGCGGGCAAGGCAGATGCCTTACTGCTAGCTAGCCCCACCACTATGCTCCCCATCTTACTTTTAATGTTCATATTTTAAAACAATTTATTGAGACCATTGTGAATTACAAGTCTTTCACAGTTGTATTTCAGGCATACTGTGACAGTGAATTAGGGCTGTTCCCACCACTATTGTTGACTTCCCTCCAACATAGTTCAAAGCATCCCATACTTTCACTTAGGAAGTACTCAGAGTACTGCACTCAAGAATCACGACTGGTAATTCTTAGAGGGCCATATAGGGATGTTGGAGACTGAATATGAATCTGCTGCAAGTATGGTAGTTACCTTACCTGCTGTACTCAGTGTCAGGTTCCAAGTCAGAAATAATTTTAGAAGCTATACTTGTGTGCCTCTTAAATATTGAGAGGTAGAAACTCACTTCAAAACAAATAAAAAGAACTCACTTATAGTATTGTCATTTATATGTCAAATAGCATAGATAATTATCAAATGGTGAATAGTGTACATTACTTTATTCTAAAAGGATTACTAATTACTAATTCTAAAAGGACTCAGAACAGCATTAAAATAAGGAATAAGGAAATCAGTAGGAAGCATAGTACATATTTAAATTGTTTTGCTGAAGTTAAGTATCTTTATTACCATCACCAAAAAGCCCCAGCAGCATTCCATTTTTTTCTAGCAAATTTCCCACTACCTTTTTATATTTTCTCATGGAACCCATGTATATATATCTAACCGCTGACTCATTTGTGTCCCTTTTCACATGTATCTTCATTGACATCTTTAAAGTAGTTAGTATAAAATGATAAAACAATGTCTTTAATAAGGTATTTGACAAGAAATTATCAAGATAGTATATCAAGTATTTTATTTTGTTTTAATAAAAAGTATTTTATTTTATAAAATCAAGTATTTTATTTTAGACTATAGATAGATGGATAGATAGATAGATAGATAGATAGATAGATAGATAGATAGATAGATAGATAGATAGATAGCTTCCTTTTTTGGGTATAAGAGAACTTTGGCCAGGTAAAAAATTCAAGGGCTGAATTTTACTCTGGCCTTAATGAAACAGGATAGGGCAGTGGTTCTCAACTAGTGGGGCACGCCGCCCAGTGGGGGCACGAGGCTCCATAAAGGGGGTCGCATTTGACCTCGGCAAACACTATCATAACAAGCTAAGCCCCCTGTTTATGTCTCTGTATGTCTCTGGAGCTGAGAGTTGCTGTGTCCTGCTTCAAACCCCGCTTCGAAAAGCTATGCATTGCAAAACGTGCTCATTGTAGCCATTAATCCAGACATCACCTCTGATTAAAAATTAGCTCAAATTATTTTATATATTTTTGTTTTACAGATTAAATATTTTTAAATAAAGATACTATTTACAGTCTCGCGGGGGGAGGCGCAAAAATATTTTCTTTTTCCTAGGGGGGACATGACAGAAAATAATTGAGAAGCATTGGGATAGGAGGAGAAGAGATAGTATAGCATGTAGGACACTTGCCCTACACACGTAGTCGATCCAGGTTTGATCCCTCAACCTTCTTGAGTCTCACCAGATATGAACAGTCAGCACAGACCTGGAATAAGCCTACAGCATCTCTGGATGAAGCCCAAAATAATAATGATGATGATAATAATAATAATAATAATAATAATAAATACTTTGTGCATATTGTAGATTAAAATCACAACCCTAAGGACATTTTGGCGTCTAAAACAACCTTCATAAATGCATTCTTGACCTCCTTGTTCCTCAGACTGTAGACTATAGGGTTCAGCATAGGGATAATCATGGTGTAGAACACAGATGCCATTTTGTCTGTGTCCATGGAATGGCTGGAACTTGGCTGCAAATACATGAAGATAATTGTCCCATAGAAGATAGAAACTGCGACAAAGTGGGAAGCACACGTGGATAGAGCCTTCTGATACCCGGCTGATGAGCGCATCTTTAAAATAGTGATGAATATAAATGTGTAGGATGTCAAGATAATCAGGAGAGCAAAAAATATATTGAAGCTCACCACAGAAACAAGAACCAGCTCACTCACACTTCTATCAGAGCAAGAGAGAACCAGGACTGCTGGAATGTCACAGAAAAAGTGGTGGACCACATTGGACTTGCAGAAAGAGAGACTGAATGTATCCCCAATGTGGATAGAGGCATTCACAAAACCACAGATATAAGAGCCTGTTGCAAGACAAGCGCAAACACATGTCGTCATGGTCGTGGTGTAATGTAAGGGTCTACAGACTGCCGCAAAGCGGTCAAAAGCCATTGAAGCCAAGAGGTAGTTTTCCACAGTGGCAAATGCTACAAAAAAGAACATTTGAGCAGCACATGCATTGTAAGAGATGACCTTGTCTCCAATAAGAAATCCAGACATGACAGAGGGAGTGACAGCTGTCGAGTAAAAAAAGTCCACCAGAGACAGGTTACTGAGGAAAAAGTACATGGGAGTATAGAGACGAGAGTCCAACAGAATCAACATGATCATTCCCAGGTTCCCAATCAGAGTGATGAGGTAGATGAGGGTGAACAATATGAAGAGAGGAACCTGCAGTTCTGGAGCATCAGTTAGTCCTAGCAGAATGAATTCAGTCACTTCTGTTTTGTTCTTCATCAGTATTGAAGTCACCAGAGTCTTTTAGGCTATGGAAGAAAAAAAAACAGTGTTAAGCAAAAAAAAAAAAAAATTGAATTGAATATTGTAGATATATTATTTTTCTCTTACAGCAACAACTCGTTTTCCAAAAATTTGAAGATAAACATTAAGTCTTATGCTATACAAAAATATAGACATACTGATGTTGAATCTGAAAAATTAGACCTAAATCATTTCTTCAACTTTTAAATTTGAAAGTTTGTAGACTGAAATATAAAAGTGTGTATAATGTTTTATCAAGAATTAATCTGCTGGGGCCGGAGAGATAGCATGGAGGTAAGGTGTTTACCTTTCATGCAGAAGGTCATCAGTTCAAATCCCGGCGTCCCATATGGTCCCCCATGTCTGCCAGGATCAATTTCTGAGCACGGAGCCAGGAAAAACCCCTGAGCACTGCCGGGTGTGACCCAAAAACCACACACACAAAAAAAGAATTAATCTGCCAATTCACTTTTTAATTCCTAGTAAAAAAAAAAAACACTTTAATAAACCAAAGGCTGTATTAGACAAATTAAATATGTATTTTCTTTGGTTTTTTGGGCCATACCCGGTGACTCTCAGGGATTATTCCTGGCTATGTGCTCAGAAATCGCTCCTGGCTTGGTACCATATGGGACACCCAGGGACCAAACCACGGTCTGTCCTAGGTTAGCCATGTGCAAGGCTAAATATGTAATTTATAAGTTTGATCATAAATAATACTAATTTTTGTTCTAATATAGTACAGAAATGTCTTAGTTTTATGCATTTTTCTTTTGATGAATTTTAACTTGCTTTCTTAATTAATGGCACTGAATTATTGAAGTAGTCTTTGAAGTCATTATCAGGAACAGTTTTGTTTTTCTTAATATACTTCATGTGTTTTAATACAATTATAAGGTCTTTAATACATTTTATTTATGGTATGATATAGGGATCCTGCTCAATATTTTTGTATGTAACTAACTGGACTTTCCAACAATATTTGAAGAGGTTCTTATTGCTCCTCTTCATACTTTGTTGTCAGTTAGTTTTTCATATAAAGAGGGTTTATTTTTTTGTCTCCCAGTTCTATCCTATTCATTTGACAGTCTGCCTTTAGTCTGGCACTATGCTGTTTTGATTACTAAAGATTTAGAGTATAATCTAAATCTGGAAATAGAAAAGTATCCCATTTTCTATTCAGAAAATTTTGTTGCCCCATATAAATATTAGTTTCATCCATGCTTGAAAAAGCCAAAAGAATTTATAATAAAACCTGCATCAAATCAAAGAATCTGTATGGTGTTTTAAGTAGGATGTTAAGTCTAATCCTTCTGATCTATGGACAAAAACTATGATTTTCATTTAATGTGTCTTCTGCTATTTCTTTCTCTTTTTTTTTATTTTTGGGTCACACCCAACAATGGTCACACTCCTAGCTCTATGCTCAGAAATCGCTCCTGGCAGGCTTAGGAGACCATATGGGATGCCAGGATTTGAACCACTGACCTTCTGCATGCAAGGCAATTACATTACTTCCATGCTATCTATCCAGCCCCATTTTCTGCTATTTCTTTTAGTAGATATTTAAATTTATTTATTTATTTTATTTATTTTGGTTTTTGGGTCACACCCAAGGGCCCTCAGGGGTTACTCCTGGCTTCATGCTCAGGGATTCGAACCACCTTCCTTCTGTATGCAAAGCAAACGCCTTACCTCCCTGCTATCTCTCCAGCCCCTTAAATTTTTTTTTGTTTTGTTTTTTGTTTTTTGTTTTTTTTTGTTTTTTGGGTCACACCCGGCAGTGCTCAGGGGTGACTCCTGGCTGTCTGCTCAGAAATAGCTCCTGGCAGGCACGGGGGACCATATGGGACACCGGGATTCGAACCAACCACCTTTGGTCCTGGATCAGCTGCTTGCAAGGCAAACGCCGCTGTGCTATCTCTCTGGGCCCCCCCTTAAATTTTTATTTGTATAAGTTTTTCACACTTTTAGTATAAGTTTTCACATTTTTTGTTTTCAAAGGCACTTGATCTAGGGGAAATAATCCCAATTATGATTTTTTAATTTAACTTTAATTTACCTCATTGTTATTATATATACATGTCCCAAGTTTCTGCATGATTATTTTTGTAGCTTCCTGCATTACTACATGGGCTTTTTTCTAGTTTTTTAATAACATTCTCCTTTGTTTGTTTGTTTGTTTGTTTTGTTTTGGGGCCACACCTGGTGATGCTCAGGGTTTACTTTTGGCTATGTGCTCAGAAATCGCTCCTGGCATGGGGGACCATCTAGGACGCTGGGAGATTGAACAGTGGTCTGTCCTAAGTCAGCACATGCAAGGCAAACGCCCTACCCCTTGTACCACCGCTCCGGCCCCTTTAATAACATTCTTAAGTGTTCCTATTGTTTGTAGAACCATAACATTTTCAAATAATAATAGTTTGATGTCTTTTCAAATATGAATTTCTTTAATATCTCCTTCTTGCTTCATTGTCTTGTGAAGCCTTCCAGTGCACTGTTAAAAGATAGTGATGAGAGCAGACAGATTTTGTCTAGTGCTAAATCTTAGAGGAAAGGCTTTCCAATTTTCAACATTAAGAATGATTTAAATAGACACTCTACTAAGAAGGAGAAAATATTCACTTGCCATACATATAACAAAACTTAACAACTGCAAATTCAACGACACCATTAAAACAAAGTAAGAGATGGGGCCTGAAAGGTGACGCAGCGGTAAGATGTTTGCTTCGCATGCTTCTGACCCAGAACAGACCATGGTTCAATCTCCTAGCATTCCATTTGGTCCCCCAAGCCAGGAGTGATTTCTGAGCGCATAGCCAGGAGTAACCCCTGAGCATCACCGGGTGTGGCCCAAAAAGAAACAAACAAAAAAAAAGTAGGAGGATCTGAAGAAACGTTGACTCGAAGAAGACATACAGATGGGGAGTGAGTATATAATAAAGTTCTCTCTATAAAGCGTCACCAAAACTATGCAAATAAAATGACAGACATCACCTCATAGAAGTGAGAATAACATACATCATAAAAGGGGGAGACAGTGCTAGTAGGACAGTGAAGGATAAAAATAAAACCCTTTTCCACTGTTTCTGGGAATGTCATGAAATTCAACCTCCATGGAAAACAGTATGAGGAATGCTCAAAAAATTAAGAATCAATTTTTTTAAAACAAAATATACCAAGCTTCCTTATGACTTTGTGATTTTATTTCTTAATATAAAACATTAATACTATATAAATATATTTGTACTCTGCTTTTTGCAGTAGTGCTAGTCTCAATAACTGAGATCTAGAAACAAAAAATGTACTCAAGAATAGAGAAGAGGCTGGAGTGATAACACAGCAGCAGAATGTTTGCCTTGCATGCAACCCTGGTTCAATCCCTGCCATTCCATATGATCCCCTGACCCTGCCAAGAGTGATTTTGAGCACAGAGCAAGGAGTAATCAATCCCTAAATACCACTGGTTGTGGTCCCCAAACAAACAAAAAGAAAGAGTAGATAAAGAAATTATCTAAGTATATATATATATGCAGATATATATATATATATACTTAGCATAATGATATCCAACTATAAGAAAATATTAAATCCTGAAACTTGTTGCTACATAGATGGAACTGAAAGAAGCTGGACTGAACAAAATGATTGAAAGGGGAAGAAGGATAAATACCAAATACTCCATCTCATAAGGAAAATAGAAATAAACATAGTAAGGAAAACAGTGAAAACGACCAATGACAACAGATTCTGTGAATCAATCTCCAAATTTAGTTTGTTTAGGGTGAGGTGAGGGGGTTGAAAGGTGACTGATAAGTTTGATTATGGGTGTGATGGAGCAACATTATATGCCCGAAACTGTGCTATTTTATTTTTTTCTCTTTATTTTTCTTTGGCATCAGTGCTATTTTAAATCACAGTGTTTGTACAAAAAAATGAGGAATCAAATACATGTTATACTTAATTGATTATTCATGTATTATTTAGAATTCAGTATTTTCTATTTAAGTATTTAAATAAATAATTTTGATTTGGCAATTTATGCTTTTCATTGAAGTCACTCTTATTGATTTTGTATTGGAGTGACACTTAGTGATGCTCGGAGCTTATCCCTGTGGAATGCTGGGGATCAAACAAGACAACCTTCCTACCTGCTCTATTATCATCTGGCCTCCTCAAAATCATTCCTTGAATCCATACTCAGTGGTTTCTAAGGACAATGGCCTTAAAATAATTTAAATCTTGGTTAAATTTAAGTTATTTTTATTTCAATTCACAATTAGTTACCATCTCCACTTACTTCCTATAGTGTTTAGAATCCTTCAGTGAAGCAGCAAAGAGATACAAACAGTGTATGTCTTACATATAGTTTATAGACATATAGTGGACGTGGTAGGGTAGCTGGCATCCCCCGATGTGATTGAAATTAAAAATTTATGTAGAGGGGCCGGAGAGGTTGCACGCACCGGTAGGGGGTTTGCCTTGCATGCTACTAAATGCTACTAGAATGGACCACGGTTTGATCCCCAGGCATCCAATATGGCCCCCCAAGCCAGGAGCGATTGCTGAGCGCATAGTCAGGAGCAACACCCTGAGTGGATGTGACCAAAAAACAAAAAACAAAAAACAAAAAAAAAACAAAAAAACTTATGTAGAGTTTACTTACAAGCAGAGGTAGACTGAAGAGAAGACAAGACATTCATTACACAGCTTGGGTCCTGAAATTAGGAGCCTCTCAATCCCAACACTTGCTACCTATCATTAATTGGTCATTTCTAATTCTTATGAATGCGAGTTTTCCATTTTTATCATAAAGATAATTGAGAATTATTTCAGAGTATTATTTTAAAAAATTAGTTCAGGTATTAATCAAAATATGAAGTATGCTTGGTTTGATCTGGAAAGAGCTAGTAATAAGACTAGGATAGAATGATATTTATACTGTGGTGGCAAAATGGGTAGAAACCTAGAGAACTTCAGATAGGGATGAGTTTGGAAGTCATGATGTAATCCTCTCCAACGTGTCTTTGCTCCCTCGAGGCCAGGGAAATATTTTTGTGATTTTCTAGATTTTGTGTGTGTGATTTCCTCTTGTCACTCAATCTAAACATCATTTCTTGTATTAAAGACATCTCATACAACAAAACAGAAACAAAAACAAAAAAAGAAGGGGCCGGAGCAGTGGCTCAGTGGTAGGGTGTTTGTCTTGCATGGAGCTGACCTACGATGGAACACGGTTCCATCTCCCTGTTTCCCATACACCCCAAGCCAGAAGTGATTTCTGAGTGCATAGCCAGGAGTAACCCCAAAAAGACATCTATTCTCATAGCAGAATCACAAAGATTAAGGTTACAAAATTTCTAAGTTGGAGGCTGTTTTTAGCCTGTAGACCTATTGGGAGATGAACACTATGCTGCAAAAATATTTTATTTGAATCATTTGTGATGAGACATTATTTTAAGTATTTTTGGTTAAATGTAAAGCCTTTGTAAAGGCATATGTACCTTGCTAGCTTCATTTTCTTCCTAAAATTTTTCCAACTTTGCGCTAGAAGCCTGTCCCATTTTACCTACAAGAGCACTTTTTACATATGCTATATTCTAGAACCAATAAAAAGGCTTTATTTACAAATGTGCATGTATAAAGGTCGATGATTTTATCATGTTAACCTTAGCATTTATAAAATTCAGTATTTATTAGATGCTCTTAATATACAACTAGAATGAATGTTAAACTGACTTTCAATGTTATCTAATGTCTGTACTTTTATCAGTCATATACAATAACATACAGGAAAAACGGCAGTTACTAAATGTATGTATGTATGTATGTATATATACACGTGTATATATTAATGCACAATATTATAGAAATAAAATGTTGATAGTCATTGATTTTAGAATATCTCAGTGGTTTAAAGATCATTTTATACGTCTGATTTTATAATTTTTGTTTGTTTGTTTTACTTTAAATAATAGAATATGGAATAAAATGAAATTACCAATTTATGGGGCCAGAGTGTTGTTTGCCAGTAGGGTATTTGCCTTGCATGCGGCTGACCCAGGGTGAATGCAGGTTTGATCCCTAGCATCCCATATGGCCCCCCAAAGCCAAGAACATTTTCTGAGTGCAGAGCCAGGAGTAACCCCTGAGCACTGCCAGATGTGGCCCAAAAACAACAACAACAAGAAGAATAGAAATGACCAATTTATCAGCAAGAGCATATCTATTTAAATCTGTGTATGTGTGCATATGTGTGTGATGTTGGATGTATTAAAATAAGGGTATTATTTACCTGAAAGTACTTGGAAGCTGGAAGAATGAAACATTCAATTCAAAATACTGAGCTTGAGTTTTAGAATAACATCTGTAGGATAAAGCAAGAAATACCATTTGAGGACCTGAATCTACCATCTGGTTCTAGCATCCCTAGACCTGGGACTGGAGCAATAGCACAACAGGTAGGGTATTTACCTTGAATGCAATCAACCTGAGTTTTATCCCAGGCATCCCACATTGTGCCTTGGGCCTGTCAAGAGTGTTTACTGAGTGCTTCCAGGTGTGGCCCAAAAACTTGATTAAAATGTAGTGAAAAATAGGGGCTGGAGAGACAGCATGGAGGTAAGGCTTTTGCCTTTCATGCACGACGGTGGTTCGAATCGCAACATCCCATATGGTCCCCTGTGCCTGCCAGGAGAAGTTTCTGAGCATAGACCCAGGAGTAACCCCTGAGCGCTGACAGGTGTGACCTAACCCCCCCAAATAGTAAAAAATAATAAAGATTCTTAGACCATTGAGTCATATCTTTGGCTCCACATATATGTTTTTAGAACTCTCCTTATTTGACATTTACATAGACACTTTTGTGAATTACTTGAAATAGGTAATCACATTATTCTTATTTTGCAAATATGCAGGGATAATACCAGACTCATGAGTGGTCTCAAAACAAACTAAAACAAAAATAACAATATAAAACATATATGAAGTTACAACATTAAAATATATTAATGACTTATTTGTTGGATTTTTTTTCTTACCATAATTGAAGACTCAAGGTAAATCTTTATGTTAAAATAAGACCTCTATAAAGTAAAATATATTAATAGTTTGATGACTAAAAGGTATCACCTCAGACATACAGACTCAGCATGCAAACTGATAGCTCTAAAATGATGCCACAGTGAGGACTACTGTAATATTGAATGTTATTGCTGAGGGATTTGGAGAAAATTATAGAGACTCTGAGCTCTCTGGGAATTTCCCAGTGAGAGTCTGTTCAGAACCTCATCTCACTTTCCCAGGAAAGTAACAATCACATGGTCTGTGGGGACCAATCTACTTTATTATAAACACAACTTTTGTATTACTTGTTATTTCCTTTTTTTAATTTACAACAAATATATGCCTTATATTCAGAAGCATCTGTAACAGTGTATTGCTCTAAAAATGTTGCCAAACTCATGATAAAAATAAGCATTACCGTGTCAAAAATTCATTTAACTATTTCTTTTATAAATTCTCATATAATGCTACTGGCTACCAATGAACTCTACTAACCAATAATATTGCATTTGCGACAATATAATAGAAAATGAGCTCTGAAAATTAGTAATTGTTCATTAAGTATTTAATCTATTCATATTAGTTCCCTATGTTACAAAGAAACTTTTAAAATTATAGAGTAGTGTTCTTTCTGTGGACATCAGAGTTTATTTCTCCTGCTCCACAATTGAAAAATATTTGTGGGGATTTTTATTGTTTGTTAAACACAAGTAAAATTGATGTAAATATTTAGGAGTTTAGTCTTTGTGGAGAGGGAGGTATTGTGTTGGAATTATATACACAGGAAACCACCATTAATAGTAATGAAAATCACAGAAAATAAATTTTTTAAGTTTTAAAAATAAATTTAAATTCCCCATTTAAATTCCAAATAAAATAAAATGCCTACCAACAATGAGTCTAGATTGCTTTTATATCCTTACAGAAGTTGGTACATAAATTTATTTTTCTTTAATTTAATGTAATGTAATTATTATATATAGACTGGCTCAGTGTCTCAAGAATTCAGCTTTTGGTTTTTTGGCTTTGGGGAAGATCTTTTTTTTTTTAAACTGCCACTTACTTTACCACCACATTGTGATTCTTGAAGTGTTTTTCAAGGGAATGATAATGTTCTATATTTTTCTTTGCACTTTTCTCTGAGTATACACTCTCAGGAAGACTTGTATTTTAATGATATTAAATGTAGAATATGTAATGTAGAACAGTGACAGACATTCTGTGCATCTAGGTTGTTGAATTTTATGGGCTTTTTGTCTTCTTTCAAAAACTTCCTGCTTCCTGGAGTAATAATACTGTGGGTAGGACTTGTGCCTTGCATGAGGCAGAACCTGGAATCCCACATGGTCCCTCAAATCTGCAATTCCTGAATGCAGAGACAGGAGTAATCCATGAGTACCTCTAGGTGTGATCCAAAAATAGAAAAAGAGAAGAAGAAAGAAAGAAAAGAAAGAAAGAAAGGAAGGAAGGAAGGAAGGAAGGAAGGAAGGAAGGAAGGAAGGAAGGAAGGAAGGAAGGAAGGAAGGAAGGAAGGAAGGGAGGGAGGGAGGGAGGGAGGGAGGGAGGGAGGGAGGGAGGGAGGGAGGGAGGGAGGGAGGGAGAGAGAGAGAGAGAGAGAGAGAGAGAGAAAGAAGAAAGAAAGAAAGAAAGAAAGAAAGAAAGAAAGAAAGAAAGAAAGAAAGAAAGAAAGAAAGAAAGAAAGAAAGAAAGAAAGAAAGAAAGAAAGAAAGAAAGAAAGAAAGAAAGAAAGAAAGAAAGAAAGAAAGAAAGAAAGAAAGAAAGAAAGAAAGAAAGAAAGAAAGAAAGAAAGCAAGAAGGAAGGAAGGAAGGATCGAAGGAAGGATGGAAGGAAGGAAGGAAGGAAGGAAGGAAGGAAGGAAGGAAGGAAGGAAGGAAGGAAGGAAGGAAGGAAGGAAGGAAGGAAGGAAGGAAGGAAGGAAGGAAGGAAGGAAGGAAGGAAGGAAACAAGAAAACCAAACCCAAAACTCTTCCTGCTTCCTTCTGTAACAAAAATAATAATAATAATAACAGTATCATGTAATCCTTATGGCTTCATCAAGAATGTTAATAATTATTAAAAGTAGAAATCATCAATGTGTAGTGTATATCTAGTGTGCTTTATGGTTAATAATGTTTATAGTTTTCGAAAGCAAGATTATACAAATGAATTACAAATATTATTGTGCTCATGCAATCTATTTCCCCACATATTGCAATCTCAGTAACATTAAACAGAATCAGTGCAAATACTTCTGCGCAGTGGAGGGCTGAAGAAGCATATGATGATGGAAGAAAACACTAGTGTTCAAATGCTTTCTCTGTTGCAATAGTGGTTAAATAGATGTAATGTGATCACAACTATAAAAGTTGGACTTGGGGGGTTAGAGCTATAGCACAGTGGGTAGGGTGTTTGCCTTGCATGTGGCTGACCCAGGTTTGATAGCCTAGTCCCATATGATCCTCTGAGCCTGCCAGCAGTCATTTCTGAGCACAGAACCAGGAATAACCTGAGTACTGCCAGGTGTGGCTCAAAATTTAATAAATATTATTATTATTGTTGTTATACTAATAACAAATAAAACAAAAGTTGAACTTTCATTAAAGTTTGTTTCTAGGTCACTTAATTTTGTTTTTCTTTGGCGGGGGCACACACACCAGCAGAGCTTAAGGTTTCTCCCCTCTCTATGCTCAGGTGTCATGCACAGAAGTACTCAGTAGGCCATATATTGGACAAGGGATTGAACCAAGCAAAACAAGAGCTTTTATATTATCTGTCTAGCTCAGGGGTGGCGAACAAGTTCCATACAAAGAGCCAAAATTTTAAACTGTGAGAGTCAGAGAGCCATACCACTCAGTGACCTGCCAAAGCAAACACACAAAAGCATATACTTTTAACAATAATCTATTAAACACACATTGCATTTTGCCATTTTGAGTCAAAATCCTGCAGTGATGGTGAGGATGTGCTGGGTCCTCCACACTAAGAACTAACGGCAAGATGTGACACAACATGTGACACACGGGTCCCTGCTTCCTGGCCTGTGCAGTTGTTTCCAGGGATGGGAGACGGGAGGAGGCAGCCTGGGGGCGGGACTATGCTCTCAGAGATCTCTCCTCATTGGTCCTTCCTCAGAAGCAGCAGAACAAAATCCAAACTTGGCAAAGAGCCACAGTATACAAAATCATGATAAGAGGCAAAGAGCCGCATTCATTTTGGCCGGGAGCCGCATGTAGCTTGAGAGCCGCGTATCTGCCACCCCTGCTCTAGCTCCTTAAGCTACTATTTACCAACTAATTTAAATCCATGAAAATATTAATCAGTATAGAAAAAGTACTCGAGGCACATGTGTGTTACCAGCTCACACACATGGTGTCTGCATGCTCATATTGCCATCATCTTCCCTTTTGAGATGTGGATTTCAGTACTTTAATTCTGAGACATGTATCAGGGTCTCTCTCTACCATTAAAGAAGTATTCACTTTCTCTCTCTCAATCATTTTTCTTTTTCTTATCCTCTCCTACACTTTCCCAGTACCTTTGAATAAAAACTGTTTTTTCTTCAAAGAAGGAAAAACAAAGGCTGGGGGGTCAGGGGCCAAGTGGTCTCAGATGCATTGGTGGAGAAAAAAAATAAGGACAGAACTAAATATCCAAGCCAAAGTCAATGACAATAGAATCAAGAGGTCTAAACTTTAATCATCTACATTTAAATGGGCCTGTTATACTGGCAGGCCAGGGGGCAAAAGGTGGTGGTATTGGATGCAGTATGGGGTCATTGGTGAAGAAAGGAAGACAATGGTGGTGAAAATGGCCCTGACTCACTGTATATATGAAATTCAACTATAAAGGACTTTAGATCACAATGGTTTCAATAAAATAAAAAAATTAAAAAAATATCATTTGATAAAATTCAGTACACTCTCACAATTTAAAAAAAAACTCAACAAAGTAGGCTTGGAGGGATGTACTTCAACATTAGGCCATATATGCCAATTATATAGGTAACTTTATACTCAATAGTAAAAAATAAGAGTTTTTCCTCTAAGATTTATAATAAGGCTAATATAACCGCTCTTGCCATTCCATTTCAACAAACAATTGAAAATCCTATCTGGAACAATTAGGCAAGAAAAATAAAAAGAAAGGATAGGGGCCAGAGAGAAAGCATGGAGGTAAGGCGTTTGCCTTGCATGCAGAAGGACAGTGGTTCGAATCCCTGCATCTATATAGTGCCCAGAGCCTGCCAGGAACAATTTCTGACTGTAGATCCAGGAGTAACCCCTGAGCACTGCTGGGTGTGACCCCCCCCCAAAAAAAAGAAAGGATAACCAAATATAATTACAAATATTTCTGCCAATGCTTTACCAAGAAGTCAGATCCTTGGCTCCCAGATCTTATATCATACTGAATAAAGTTAGTCAAAAGAAAAGACAAATGCAACACAGTCTCTATCATACATGGAATATGAAGAAACATAGTAAGAAACTAGCAAATAACTGATATCATAGAACCAAGAATTGAATTGATCTACTTAGTGGAGCTCATCTTCGTAGTCAGACAGGAATTTGGAGGAGTGAGGAGTTATCGAAGAAAGAGGGAGTTGAAAAGAGATTAGTCCAGGGATAATAGTGGACACACTTGTAGAGCATGTCATTAGAATGAACTATAATTGACCATATTATAAAATTTTATAGTGATTTATAACAAAGCCTGATCCATTCTTGCTCTCCTCCCAGAACACATAAAATTCATACATTGGCTTGCATTCATGCATTTAAAAATACGTAGATTGACTTTATTAGTTGTTGTTTGTTTTGTCTGTTTTGGGGCAATACTTGGAAGTGTTTGTGACTTATTTCTGGCTCTGATTCTGAGTTCAGTATGCTCTCTTGATAGGTTCTGAAAACCCCATGGGGGTGCCAGAGATCCAACCTAGATTGGCTATGATTAAGACAA
Source organism: Suncus etruscus (assembly GCF_024139225.1). NCBI lineage: Eukaryota > Metazoa > Chordata > Mammalia > Eulipotyphla > Soricidae > Suncus > Suncus etruscus. Next base: position 102,239,569 of record NC_064856.1, read on the forward strand.
ACACCATACTGCAATACTATTATTTCAGCCCTTGTTCTTTCACATGAATAATTTCAACTAAAGTGTCTTCAAGGTCACTGATTTTCTTTCTTGATCAAGTAAAATTATAAGCACTCTATTGGATTTTCAGTTGTCACTACATTTTTTGGGTTCAAAATCTTTTTTTAGTAAAAGCAGATTTTACTTGAAAATTCTGAGGAAAGGGAGAGAGAGAAAGAGAGAGAGATGTACTCAAGAGAAATTGAGAAAATCTCCAATGGCAGATAGAATCCCTAGGTACAGAACTTTTCTTTAAAATAATATATCTATTTAAGCACCATAATTGCAAACATATAATTGCAAACATAATTATAGTTGTGTTTCAGTCATAAAAAGAACACCCCCTTTCACCAGTGTAACATTCCCACCACCAATGTCTCCATCTCCCTCCTCCCTCTCCCTGCCTGTATTTGAGATAGGTATTCTACTTCTCTTACTCATTAACATTGTCATGATAGTTGTCAGTGTAGTTATTTCTCTAAGAGCACTCAACACTCTTTGTGATGAGCTTCATATAGTGAGCTGGTCCTTCCAGCCCTCATTTCTATTGTCTCTGGCATTATTATAATAATGTCTTTTATTTTTCTTAAAACCCATAGATTTGGGGCCAGAGTGGTGGTGCAGTGGTAGGGCGTTTGCCTTGCAAGGGGCTGACCTAAAATGGACCACAGTTCGATCCTCTGGTGTCCATATGGTCCCCCAAGCTAGGAGCAATTTCTGAGAGCATAGCCAGGAGTAACCTCTGAGTGTTACAGGGTATGGCCCAAAAAAACAAAACAAATACTTAAAACCCATTAATTAGTGAGACTATTCTGTATTTCTCTCTCTCCCTCTGACTTATTTCACTGAGCATAATAGTTTCCATGTCCATCCATGTGTAGGAAAATTTAATGACTTCATCTCTCCTGAAGGCTCCATAATATTCCATTATATATATATATATATATATATATATATATATATATATATATATATATACATACACACACACACACACACACACACACAGTTTCTTTAGCCATTCATCTGTTGAAGAGAATCTTGGTTGTTTCCAAGATTGGTTGTATAGAGTCTGGCTATTGTAAATAGTGCCACAATGAATATAGGTGTGAGGAAAGCATTTTTGTAGTCCATAAAGGCTGGATAGGACAGCATTCCTGTCAGCAGTGAATGAGAGTTCCTTTCTCTCCACATCCCTGCCAGCACTGAATGTTCTTGTCCTTTGTGATGTGTGCCATTCTCTGTGGCATGAGATGGTTAGATTCAGAACTTCTATATAAATGTTTTTCTTTTTCTCTTTTAATTTAAAGTTTGTTAAGTTATCAATCAGTTATTAACTGATTTTGTTCAGTTACTGGGTTTGTTAGATGTGTCTATTTTTGCAGCTTATTAGATAGATTTTGGGCTCTTGTAAAGGAATTTGACACATTTATTATCTCTTTTCTGCAATTATTAACTAGGTTTGGGGTACTTGTAAAAAGGATTTAGTGCATATGCCATCACTAACTTCATGGATTTGTGGAGAGATTAGGGCTTAGACATTATGTTTACATTATTCTGGTAACAAGTAATGTTTATTTAGTAGAATAAACTAAAAACAATAATCTCAATTTATAAAATAGTAAATTTCTTTTCATACAAAGAGGGACATACTAACACCAAGAGAACACTAAGTAGACAGAAAAAATATATAGTGATTGTTCTAAGATTTATGACAGTGCAGGACATAAGACAAAATTATGTCCCAATATAAAAGAATGAGAATGTGGGGGGGTGGGCAGAGCAGTAGTGCTAGAGGTAAGATGTCTGCCTTGCAAACGCTAGCCTAGGACAGACTGCAGTTTGATCCCAGGCTTCCCATATGGTCCTCCCAAGCCAGGAGCGATTTCTGAGTGCATAGCCAGGAGTAACCCCTGAACATCAACAGGTGTGGCCCAAAAACAAGCAAACAAAAAAAGAATGGCACTGTGTGAATGTAAATGTGTTCGTGAAAAGAAAATTCGAAGGGAAAAGGTACCAGGGAAATGCAGTACATTGGTGGTATAAAAGTTGCACTGGTGGGGGGGTAATACTTTTTTTGGGGGGTGGGGTTTTGGGCCACACACGGTGATGCTCAGGGGTTACTCCTGGCTATATGCTCAGAAATCATTCCTGATTTGGGGGATCATATGGGATGTCAGGGAATTGAATTACGGTATTTCCTAGGCTAGCGCGGGCAAGGCAGATGCCTTATCGCTTGTGCCACCACTCCGGCCCCGGGTTATACATTTTTTGACTAAAACCCAACTAAGAAAATGTCTGTAACCACAGTGTTTAAATTAAGATTATATATTTTTAAGCATCATAACAGAAAACCCTAAGCTACATTTATTTATTTTATTTATTATTATTTTTATTTATTACATTTATTTATAAATATACCCTAAGATACATTTATTCCAAGTCCAGCAATCAGCAATAAATATTAATGATTCAGGAATCCAAGGATAATGGGACCTTATATTTACATGCCGAGCTCAGCAAGATTCTCAATGAATACTACAGAAAAAAATATTCTCTTGGTTTTCTATGAGAAGGAGGTGGACAGAATCATTGGCAATATACCATAGCACTTTATTCTTCTCACTAAGCATGTCTTATGAGAACCAAATCTGATCTTTTTTCTGATTTATGGTATTTTATTTTATTTTTTAAATTATATATTTAAGAACCATGATTACAAGCATGTTTGTAGTTGGGTTTTAGTCATAAAAAGATCATGCTCTTCATCATTGCAACATTCCCAATGTTGCAGCAATGCCCCCCTGACCCCTTCTCTCCCAAACCCTGCCTGTATTCAAGACAGGCATTCTACTTCCATCAGTCATTACCTTTGTCATGATAGTTGTTAGTGTATTTCTCTAACTGCACCCACCATTCTTTGTGGTAAGTTTCATACTGTGGGCCAGTCCTATGGTCTCTGGGTATTATTACAATAATGACTTTTATTTTTCCTAAAACCCAGAGATGAGTGAGACTATTGTGTGTCTATCTCTCTCCCTCTGACTTATTTCACTCAGCATAATAGTTTCCATGTCCATCTAATGTATAAGAAAATTTCAGAACTTTATCTTTCCTGATGACTGCACAGTATTCCATTGTGTATTTGTACCACAGTTTCTTTACCCATTCATCTATTGAAGGGCATCTTGGTTATTTCGAGTCTGGATATTGTTAATAGTGCTGCAATAAGTATAAGTGTGCAGAAAGCATATTTGTATTGTATTTTTTGGGTTCTTAGGGTATACCCCTAGGAGTGGTATAGCTGGATCATATGGGATCTTAATTTTCAGTTTTTTGAGGAAGTTCCATATTGTTTTCCATGAAGGCTGGACTAGATGGCATTCCCACCAGCAGTGAATGAGAATTCCTTTCTCCCCACATCCCCGCCAGCACTGATTGTTCTTATTCTTCTGATGAGTCCAGTAAGAGTCTTTTCTTTTGATGTTCAAATTTCACCTTCTGATTAATGAAATTCTACTGATTCAGTGAGAGGTAAATCCTCAAATTAATTTAATGTAAGACTTCCCTGTGTGATAAGGGAAATTTCCAACTCCAGCCAACACCTGTCATCTTTTCCCACACCTGGGATGTGAGTTGATGTAAGGAACATTTTAGAAGCTTATAGTACAAAGGCATAAGCTCATTGAAAGATGGGAATTTAATGATGGGACTTCACATTGCTTCTGGTCCCTTACATTTTAGAACACCCAAATATCCACACACACAAATAATCTAGATTTCAACCTTATACATTTCAAGAAAGTGAACTCAAAGTGAAATATAAATCTAAATATAAAATACCTGAAAGAGAACATAGAAAAGGTACTAAGTGATCTTGACTATGATGACTATAAATATAACACTAAAGGCAAGGTTCATCAAAGAAATAATGAATGAACTATAATTAATTCATAATATAAATTCTTCCGTATAAAGTAACATTAATATTTGAAGTAACTCAAAAGACTGAGTTTATGCTTTTTCATGCCAGAGGCCTGGATTTAATTCTTGGCACTGTAGGGTCAACTGAGCACAGCAAGGAGTAAACCCCAAGCACTTCTCTATAGAAGAGTAATACATTAATTAAAATACTTGCCAGTGACATTTTAAAAAAGGAGGGCCCATTGTGAATAAGCATTCTAAAAACTAAACAATAATAAAATAAATAACTTGATTATAAAATGGGTCAAAGGTGTTAACAAATCCAAACAAGTAGAATATACATATAAAAAATAGCATTTTCGTATGTTATCCACATCATGTGTTATCAAAAAATGTTGCAAATTAATGTACAGAGATACCACTCTCCCTATCAAAATAAACAAAATCAAGAATACCAAATACTATCAAGTAGTGGTAGAAAATAAAAAATGATATTTATTCCTTGCTACTCAGAATGTCAAATGATATAGATAATTTAGAAGAAAATGTCGAGATTTTATTAAAAGCTAGCCACAGACATGATCTAACTCTGCAACTGAACTCAATTAATAGGAGCAAATGAAACTTCTCAGATGGGACCACAGACTATGAGGCTGAAAACTCTGGGACTATTTTTGGAATAGGTTTGATTCAAGCCCCTCAATTCTGCCCCATATTCAACTCACCACTGGAAAACTCAGCAGCCTCCACCCATACCCACTATCTTCACAGCAGAAAAATGACCCAGCTCCTCTACTAACCTCCAAAATAATGATAATAGTAATAGTAATAATAATAATAACAATAACAATAATAGTAAAGCTGCCTATACTCCTTAAGGAATCTAGTCCCAACTAATATCTCTGTGTCATTCTCAGAATGGGTGAGGAGAAGATCCCTCTTTCCACATGAATAATAGAAGCCTAGAGCCATGCTCTTCATTCTCTAACAGAAACAGCTCAGCTCTGCAGTTTATAATTATCAAACTACCAAGCCACTAAATTTGTTTCAGATATCCAATTCTTGAACCTTGCTGCACCTCAAAACTTTATAGTAGTGTCAGTCCAGCAGTATAGAAAATCTGGTGGTCAAGTTACATAGTAATCTACAAACCTCAGTGAGCCTAAGTAAGTAAGGTCCAATGAGCTCTACCACAACAAATTTTTAGACACTGACTTTAGTAATACCATGGAGAGATATAAAAATTATTTCAAATCCTACAGGCGGGGGTCGGGTGGGGAGGAGGGAGACTTGGGACATTGGTGATGGGAATGTTGCACTGGTGATGGGTGGTGTTCCTTACATGACTGAAACCCAAACACAATCATGTATGTAATCAAGGTGTTTAAATAAAAAAAATCTGAAAAAAATAAATTTAAATGCCAATGTATAGTTTAGATCATGTAATGTTTAGAAAAAAATCAAATAAAGCAATGGTCAGATAGAAATAAGAGATTACTAAAGTTTCTCTCAATGTACAAATAAACTCATTGAAGTACAAAAATTTTCACAAATTTGCTTATCACTGTACTTATTTTTACTTTTACATTTTCAACAATATTCTTTCTTATTTTACTTTTTATTTTTATTCTTTTTGTTGATTTTCCTCTCACTTATCTGGAAACGAATGTACTATAGTCAGCTATGTCAACTATGTGATGCATATTCTTTAAATAAAGTAAATTTAAAAGAAAAAAATTATTTCAAATTAATCCTGTTGATCTAAATTTTGATAATTCCATTTGTCTTTGTGAAGTAGATTTGTTTGTGCCTTCAAAGAGGTAGACTGTGGTGGTGGAGTTGGACATTGGTTAAGGGAAGGTCAGACCCATGGTGGGATTGGTGTTTGAATTTTAATGCCAAAAATGACGGTTTTGTGAAAAATGTGGTAAATCATGGGTTTTTAATAAAAAAAATTTAAAGCTAATCATGTTTCTACTATATGGTTTAGTATCATTGCCATTGCTAGTTACCAAAATGAGCTGAAAAGGTGTGTACATACAAAACCTGCATATCAAAGCATAGAGCACCTTTATTAATAATTATGTTTTACATGAAAGAAATAAAAATCAGAAGGTTGCATGCATTTTGTATGTTTGTAAGTATATGACATTCTAGAAAGGTAAGAAAGCTGAAGATAGCAAAAGAATCAGATTTAGAGGTGAGAAGACTAGATTTTAAAAAAAATATGACTTTTAGGGTAGTGAAAATTTTCTGTATGGTACATACCACAATGTTGAATATAGTTATTTTTGTTTATTTTTTGGGGGGGCCACATCAGGGCTTAATTCTGCTTTTGTGTTCAGGGTATAATTCTTTACACATTTATCAAATGCATAAGGTGTTCAACAGTAGAAATGAAACAAACTATAGAATGTATATTATTATTTTATCATTTTGAAAATTGCAATGCAAACCTTATTTATAAAATGAATCAAATACAATTATTAATTCATTGAAGATGCAATATTTAACTATATATCAATATAATTGGCCATAGAACTCACTTAGGTATACAAGTACACAACTTTTTCTCCTTTTCAAAATCTTCAACAGTTAGTTAACAAAAGAATTAGTACATATAGATATACATTTAGCTCGATATGTTGACTTTGAATAGCCCTTTTTTTTAACTAGCCATATTCCATTTATTTTGAGAAATTTCCCAATCAAACTTGGCTCCTTTAGTACATTATCTTATTTGTGTCTATTTATTATGCAGGTTTTCATGCTCTTGTAGTAAAGAAAATATAAAAGGAATAGGCAAATAGCTCAAGTGTTGGTAAATTTGCCAAACAGGTTCTAAAATTTCTAATGCCTTCCCCTTAGCTGTTCTCACTTATTTAATTTGTGAATATACTTTCTATTTAGAGGGCAATGTATTTTTGATGAGAGAGGAAGAGATTAGAATATAAAGTATCATATATTGCAGGAATTTAAATACACTTTTGGGCTTATAAAATGATGGTATGGGAAAGACTGGGGGAAATAAAACCAGGTTTTGTACATACTACAATATTATAATCCAATTCCAGTAGAAAATTTTGCCTTCTCAACCATCTTCTTGAATGCTCCTTTTACCTCTTTGTTTCTCAGGCTGTAGACCACAGGATTTAGCATGGGGATAACCATAGTATAAAACACAGAGGCAACTTTGTCTGTGTCCATAGAATGACTAGAACTGGGCTGTAAGTACATAAAGATGACCGTGCCATAGAAAATAGAGACAGCTGTGAGGTGGGAGGCACAGGTAGACAAAGCCTTCTGATGTCCCTGAGTGGAATGCATCTTCAAGATAGTGATAAAGATGAAAAAGTAGGAAACAAATATAACTAGAAGAGCAAAAAAGACATTAAAACTGGACATAAAAACAAGAACTACTTCACTTACCTGTTGCTCAGAGCAAGAAAGAGCCAAGACAGCTGGGACATCACAGAAAAAGTGATGAATTACATTGTATTTACAGTAAGAGAGACTAAATATATCCCCAACGTGGAAACACGAATTTAGGAAACCACATATGTAGGAGCCTATGGTCAGGCATACACACACATTTGTTGTCATGGTGGTAGTATAGTGTAGGGGCTTGCACACTGCTACATAGCGGTCATAGGCCATGGAGGCCAAGAGGTAATTTTCCACAGTGGCGAAGGCTACAAAGAAGAACATCTGAGCAGCACATGCATCGAAGGAAATGACTTTGTCTCCAACAAGCAATCCAGCCATAACCTTGGGAGTGACAGCTGAGGAATAACCAAAGTCTACCAGAGAGAGGCTACTAAGGAAGAAGTACATAGGTGTATGAAGACGAGAATCCAAGAAAATCAACATAATCATCCCCAGGTTGCCAACTGCAGTAAAGAGGTAAATGAAAGTAAATGTTATGAAGAGGAAGATCTGAAGTTCTGGGGCATCAGTGAGTCCTAGCAGGATAAACTGGGTCACTTCTGTCATGTTGTCCATTGATGTTATCTGGGAATCATGAGATATCCAACAGCCACGCAAAGGAAAGCGGAAAAATGAGAAAAGAGAAATCACAGTGAATTCAAAGTGAATAAAAACACTTCACATTTTTTCCATGAATAATTTGTACTCCAAGATTATACTGATGAAGTTGTGTTACCTAAATGTGTGTACTGTGTGCAGATTTATTATAATTGTAGCATGAAATGTATTTAGGATTGGGAAAGTATATGCTTTTGTGACTTTCTTCAATGAGATTTCTACATAAAGAGAGTTTAAGGGACCAGAGCAATAGCATAGTAGTAGGGTGTTTGCTTTGCACGCAGCTGACCTGGGGTGGAGCTGGGTTTGATCCCTGGCGTTCCATATGGTCTCCCAAGCCAGGAGCGATTTCTGAGCTTATAGCCAGGAGTAACCCCTGAGCATCATGGGTGTAACCCCAAAACAAAAAAATTAAAGCGCAAGAGAGTTTAAAATCTGTGTGTGATTTTAGCCATATTATTAGCTGCATATTTAAATTTTACCAGTAATTTTAATGATGATATTATGGGGTAAAATTTAATGCAGTTTAATTTTGATAATTTAACTATCTTCCTTTGTTGTTTAAAGAATTATCATTTCACAGCATTTTTTTCACCTTGGAGACCACCTGATAGCAAGCAAGATGAAATTACCAGCTATTTGGTAGAGCAGCATTTAATTAATTTTCATTAGCTTTATTAAGGAAGAAGCTGAATTTTTAAGCAACATTAAATATTCTATGAATAGGAGATTTTATTGTCAAGTCTCAATTTATTATGCTAGTTAGAGAAAATGTTTGAAATATCTTTTTCTGTGAGCCAGCAATTCTTTGTATGTCTATTTTCCTGTTGTTTCTGCATGAATTATACCTTGCACTCATAACATAAACTGAATAAAGCAGCTTACCATGTTCCTTGAAGAGAAGGGACAATCAATCCTGAGCAGTGAGTGGAAAACAAAAGTTAAGGCATTAAATAGTGCCAAAATAATTGTAAAGAAATTACATTTCAGGCAATAGTCAAAATGCCCCCAATTCTCTCAGACAGGAAAATATGAAGGAAACTAGGGCTATGGTAATTTGACTCAAGGCCCAAAATTCACCATTAACTCTTACTGTGTCCTTGGAAGAGTGGCTCCCCTCTTTCTTATTTTCAAATATACATAAAAATTATTTGTCTTACATCAGTTACAGTTTTGTTTTCTAATTAGCCATGAAAGTATTTTGTAAAACAAAAATATTAAGTTACTTAATTTTAATTTTATCTTTAGGTCATTTCCTTGGTCATGGTAACAGTATCAGAGCAATTGCTCAGGTAGGGAGAATAACTGTACTATAACATTCAGAGGAGTATAATATAATATAATTCAATTTGTTCCTGCTAAAATAATGTTGCATACAGGGTGGTGGGTATTTCATAAGCTAGTGCTAGAGAACCAAGTGTAAATTATAGGGATATAATTCTCTCAGGAGATACCATCCCCCCCATGAGATTATCTGCTGAAATTTATCCCCCTTCTTAATAATGTTATGTAATTGCCTATTGGGACCACTGTTGTATATTACTGAGTTTGCATGCATATTTGATATTATTATTATTTTCAAAATGTCTAAATGTCTGATTTACTAAGAGTATAAAATCCACACTTTTATGTGGACAGTTGTTTATGCAGCTACTACCACAACAAAAAATCTAAAATATCTCATAAACAAAACCCAGACATTCTTTATGGCCAACTCCTCACACTACTAGCTCTGAAAAATGTTTAATTCTTGAATATATATAATGTTTCCCCACAAATGTCTTTAACTGGAACTGTTGAATTTGTAGTCATTGAATGTATAGTGCATTTAAGATCCAGTGACACTCGTGACTTTACTTATAGTAAACTTTGGAAATGGTTTTGAGAGGGTAAGTAATAGGTTGTCTTCAAAAGTTTTGTAGAACTCACTAGTAAACCCATCAGAACCTGGATATTTGGGAAGCGGTATATTTGAATTTTCTATTTAAGTTTCCTTGACTGTTTTATTCATTATTCAGGTTTTCTAGTTCATCCTATTCAACCTTGGGAGGTTGTAGACTCTAAGAATTCTTCTATTTATCTGCATTTCTTTTTTTTTTTTTTTGGTTTTTGGGCCACACCCGGCGGTGCTCAGGGGTGACTCCTGGCTGTCTGCTCAGAAATAGCTCCTGGCAGGCACGGGGGATCATATGGGACACCGGGATTCGAACCAACCACCTTTGGTCCTGGATTGGCTGCTTGCAAGGCAAACGCCACAGTGCTATCTCTCCGTTATCTGCATTTCTATAGTAGCAAAAAGTTCCAAACATTTGTATCCACATTTGTATATTGACATAGGTATGCATTTCTTCCCAATTTGCAATTTACCTAAAGGTAGAGAGAATAAACTTAGTAGAATGGCAGGGAAGAAAAATTGAATTAAAAACATAAAACAAAACCATGCTATCTATAAGAAACTCACTTTTGTCTAAGGAAACATTCTTTTTTTCAAGTCCCACCCCTAAAGACACGCTTAGTGAAAAGATATAAAAGGTATTATATGCAAAATCATATCAAAAGAGAAAAATATATGGTCATAATTTTAGCAGAAAAAATATACTGTATCTCAAGAAATGTCAGAATAGTTAAAGAACACTATAAATGAGGCCGGGAAGGTGGCGCTACAGGTAAGGTGTCTGCCTTGCAAGCGCTAGCATAGGACGGACAGCGGTTCAATCCCCCGGCATCCCATATGGTCCCCCCAAGCCAGGGACGATTTCTGAATGCATAGCCAGGAGTAACCGCTGAGTGTTAAATGGGTGTGGCCCAAAACCAAAAAAAAAAAAAAAAAAAGAACACTATAAATGATAATAAAATCAAATCACCAGGGAAGTATAACAAATATATATGCATTCAGCATCTCAATATATGAAATATATAATATATAATGTCGAATATATAAATATATATAAAATATATATAATGTAGAATTGAAAGAAAACATCAAGTAACTGAGATTTTAATATCCACTTTTCATAATAGAAAACTAGAGTAATATAATAAGAAAAAAGAATTATATTTGAATAAACAAATATTTACCATCAGATCAGCAATACAACTCTGAATGATCTGAGTGAAATAAATTTGAGATGTAAGATTGCACAGAATGTTAGTTACTTAACATACTAATAGTTCAAACAGTAAAGCTCACATTTCCTTTGTGAAAGATTCTGAATTTGATTCCACATTAAATTTTTTACTACTTTAGGTATGTTCATAGTGGCCCACACAGTCTTGCTGTTTATCAATTTCTGGAATAATATTTAGAAAAAAATGTGTTTGAAAACATAAAATAAGTTTGTTCGTGATATGCAGGTACTATAACCAATTCAAATGTTTCACTACTGGGGAGAGGAAAAGAAAGAAAAGAAAGAAAGAGAAAGAAAAAGAAAGAAAGAAAGAAAGAAAGAAAGAAAGAAAGAAAGAAAGAAAGAAAGAAAGAAAGAAAGAAAGAAAGAAAGAAAGAAAGAAAGAAAGAAAGAAAGAAAGAAAGAAAGGAAGGAAGGAAGGAAGGAAGGAAGGAAGGAAGGAAGGAAGGAAGGAAGGAAGGAAGGAAGGAAGGAAGGAAGGAAGGAAGGAAGGAAGGAAGGAAGGAACGAAGGAAGGAAGGAAGGAAGGAAGAAGGAGGAAGGAAGGAAGGAGGAAGGAGGAGGAAGGAAGGAAGGAAGGAAGGAAGGAAGGAAGGAAGGAAGGAAGGAAGGAAGGAAGGAAGGAAGGAAGGAAGGGAGGAAGAAAGGAAGGGAAAGAAAGAGATGGGAGAAAGGATCCTTCTTTGTGATAGATTCATTTCCTATCCTCTATCTCTGACAGTCACCTAATTTTTTTTGTCCAGTTTACTTTGCTTTCCCCTTAACATTATGTTAATAGAATCCCAAAGTATGGTTGGTCCATGTTAAACTTTTATTTTTTTCACATTCTTTTTTTTGTGTGTGTGTGGTATTGGAATTATGTGCATGAGAAATCATCATTAACAGTATTGTAAAACCATAGAATTTCAATCAATGATTAACTTATTAACAGTTATTAACTTATTAACCCTTTGTAAACCATAGCATCTAAATCAATAAAAATTAATGCTATTAATATTTTTATGACTATTGCATCAAATCTGTGTAAGGTTTTGGGTAGGAAGGTGATTTTAATATTTCTAATTTATAAACATGAAATATTTTTCCATTACCTAGTGTTCTTATCTATTTTTATACTAAGTTTTCAACATATAATTCTTTTGTGCCTTTACTAAATTGATTCCTAGGAATTTGACATTTTAGAGCACTATTTCATTGGTGTTACTGTTGTTGTTGTTGCTGAGTCAAGCCCAGTCTTGCTGAGATTTTACTCATAGTGGACTCAGGGTAACCATATGGGGTGTCAGAAATCTAATTCTGGTCAGCCACATTCAAGATAAGCACCGTACCTACTGTAACTATCACACTGGCCATTAGAATACTATTTTAAATGTAGTTGTCTTTATTCCTTTCACTTCTAGTTCACTTGCATGTAGAAATGCAACATATTTATGATACATATTTTTGTTATGTGCTACTTTGCTGAATTATTTTATAGAAGAGTTTTTTTTTCGGTTTTTTGCTTGTTTTGACAGTCAGGTCTTCTATGTCTGTCATACCATCAATTTCTTCTAGATTTTCTATCTTTGTGAAATAAAGTTGTTCATAGTAAGCACTTGTGTTTTAATCTGTTTCTGGCATTTCTATTTTTATTTCATCTCTTCATCTTTGATCCAGTTTATTTGGGTTTTTCTACTTTTCTGTCTAGTTCATTCTTTAAGAAAAATGACCTAAATTTAATTTATTCTTTTAATTATTTTCTTTATATCTGTATCATGGATTTTCTCTAATTTTTATTCTTTCCTTCCTCTTACTTTTTATTGTTATAATTCTTTACATATTTTTCCACGCTTTAAATTTAGACTGTTTACTTGAGCTTTATCTTGTTTCCTGATATAAGCCTGCATTGTTCTGAACTATTATCATAGACATTTTATTGTGCTCTATGACTTCTGAGAATTTGTGTTTTCAGTCTCATTTGTTGGAAGAATCTTTTCTCATTTCCTTTTTTGACCCATTGGTTGTTTATAAATATGTTGTTCAGTCTCCAGATGTTGGAGTTTTTTTCTGACTTTCCTTTTAAAGTTAATTCCTACCTTTATGGCATCTGTGCTAAAAAAATATTGGTATTTTTTCTGTTTTGTGGCCTTAGGGATTCTGGAATGTTAACCAGCAGGTGGTCCATCCTGTGGAATGTTGCATGTGAAATGGAAAATAATGCATATTTATCTTTTGCTAGGTCAAGGGGTCCTGTGTATGCCTACTAATCCACGTTCCTCCAATTCCTTATTTAAGTTTCTCATTTCCTTATTGATATTCTGAGTCTTCTGTCTAATAATAAAAATGAGGTTTTAGAGTCTTTCATCACTATTGGGTTACTGTTGATTTATAACTTCATATCTATTTGTCATTACTCTATCAACTTAGTTATCCATTTGTTCTATGCTTATATGTTGAGGATAATTTCTTTTACTCTATTGATACTTTACCAAGTGTGTCAAGTTTGTCAATATCTCTTTTTGTTTGGTTTTTTTTTTTTGGAGGTGGGTCACACCTAGTGCTGACCAAGGCTTACTCCTTGCTCCATGCCCAGGAGACTAAATGAATATTAAGGATTAAACTCAGGTCTACTGCTTGTAATGCCAACGCATACCATTGTACTATTGATCCACCTCCCATACTTATCTCTTAATATTTTCTTTAGCTTGAATGCTATTTATTATGATAGAATATAGCTATTTATGATGCTTTTAATCTACCACTAGCTTATACAATTATGTCCCATTATTTCACTCTGAGCCTGTGTTTATCATGTAACTTCAAGTGTATTTCCTAGAAGAGGTTGGATTTTTATCCAGCTACTCTGTGTTTTTTGATAAGAAAGTTTAGCCCACTGACATTTAGGGTGACTATTGATGTAAAGAAGCTTATGCTATTGTTCCAGTGAATATTGAGTTATTTTAACTATTTAACATTTGTTTTACACAGAACAATATTGAATATTACTTGCAAGGCTTGTTTGATCAAAAAAAAAAACAAGCCTTGTGTGTTGTTTGAGAATGATTTTATTTCTTTCCTGAAATCTGAGTGACAGCTTAGATTCCAAATGACCCTGACTCCTAACTAGTTTGTCCCTGCCATCTCTTTCACTCTACAGGTCAAGCAACATTTCATTCTCAAGTCTTAGCAATAAAATCACAGTCAGGTTGATTAAGAATCACCAGTTAGGTTCCCAGGCCTCCTGATCACAGCATGGAAGATCACCCCACAGAAACATACTAGTGTTTCAAAAGACTTACCCAAACTTCTAAAGTCATTTGCTAAAGCAAAAGAATTTCTTCATTTTCCCTTATTCCTAGTGCTTTGGAGTGGAACTCCCAGTTCTAGGTTGTCTGAGCAGTGATTCAACACTCTATTCCAGTCTTGTGCCTAGAACTACTGATTTCTGGCAGCTACTTCTGCTTTGTGAGGTTTTCTAGGCAGGGCTAATGGGGATGAAACTAAAGAGCTGGGGTGGGTTGAAAACAGTGAACTTTGTAAGGACCACATTGCGCACAGTGGGGTTTGGGGCATAGAGAGCAAGGATAGATGAATAGAAGGAAGAAAATGGGCCCAATGCAGAACTTAGTAGGAATTGGGAGGATAGGCAATGTACAAAATAAAGGCCCTACTGACTCCTTTTAATGCAAGAATAAAGGGGATTATATTATTTATTCTCTTAATTCTTATTCATTTCAGAAATATAGAAATGTGATCAATTTTCAGGTTTCTGTGGCACAACTGGTCAGTGCATTGTGCTGTTAACTGAGAAATGTAATCAATTTTTGCATGTTGATTCTGAAGCCTGACACACATATATATCTTTGTTTAAATAAACAATATCTTTATTATTATAAACAATAAATAAACAATATCTTTGTTTAAGCACCATGATTACAAGCATGGTTGTAATTGGGTTTCAGTCATAGACAGAACACCCCCCTTCACCAGTGCAACATTCCCACCACCAATGCCCCCCTCCTTCCCACCTCTTGCCTATATTTGACACAGGCATTCTATTTCTCTCACTAAATAAGATTCTTGGTTATGATGTATTAATCTCTTAATGTATTATTTAATTCAGTTTATTAAGATTTTTTTGAAGATATTTTCATCCATATTCACCTGGGATATTTTCATTTTTGTGTGTGATGTTTCTATTTGCCTTTTGTGTCTAGTAATATTGTCCACATAGAAACATTTTGAGATGATTCCCATTTATCCAATCTTGGGAAGATCCTGAGAAAGATGAGTAACTACTTCATCTTTGAAGATGTAGCAGAAGTAGTTCCCAAGATCTGATTGAAGTAAAATGTTTCAATGTCCTTGCATTAGTCTTTTCTTTTCCTAGCATTTTATTCCAATTGGTTTAATAAGGTTTTATATTCTCTTCTGATTTAGTAGTGGAATTAATTGTATGAGTTTGAAAACTCATTCATTTTTTCCCAATTATTTAATTCATTGGTCTAAAGGTGTTTATATAGTTTTGTTATGATGTTATCTATTTATATGGTTTCTCTTTAAATTCTCCATTTTTATTTCTGATACGATTTACTAGAGGATTCTATTTTTTCATATTAAAAATAGATAACAATTTGTTGATACTCTTCATTTTTTTTTCCAAATAGCCAGTTGTTAAGTTTCACTGACCTTTTATATTGTCTTCTTATTTCTACTTGTATAATTTCACCTAATGTTTTCTTCTTTCCTTTTATTAATTTTTTGGTTTTATTTGTTTTTCTCTTTTGTTCTTAAGATGTAAGATTAAGTTGTTTATTTGGCCCTTCTCTTGTTTCCTACCATTATATATATGCTACTCTCCTGTATTTCTATGAATTTCCTATAGAACTGTTTTTACTATATCCATGTTATGTCTCATAATAGCTCATGCCTTCATTCTTGTTTATTTCCAGGAAATCTTTCAGTTCTTCTTTGATGTCCTCATTGACTTAACAGTTTTTCAGTGGCATCCTGTTTGATCTCCAGATGTTTGAGTTTTTCTCAGCTTTATTTCTATAGTTAATTTCTGCTCTTAGAATGCTGTGATTTGAAGGAAAGTTGATGTAATTCAATCTAAGATTGGAGTATTATTAAGTCTCTTAGGACTATTGTGCTGTTGATATATTCCTTCAGGCATGTTAGTAATCGTTTCATATATTTTGATACACATCACTTGATTTATATTTATAATGAATGTTACCTTGCAGTCTTGATGCATTTATCCTTTAGTAATTGTGTTATGGCCCTGTCTTTCTTTTTTGCAGTCTATTTTTTATGATGCAAATATGGCCTGTCCCATGTTTATATGCTAATAAGCTACATTTATTTGCTTACATGGTTACAATCTTTTGTTTGAAGACAGTGTTTATCATTACCATTAAGCTTCAATTTTCTATTGTGAGCAGCAAGAAGTTGGGTTTTTGCTTCCTTCTCTATCCATAAACTGTAATACACTTATTAATGATCATATCTTTAACACTTATTCATTTATTTAAATAATATCTTAATTTAAACACCATGATTACAAACATGATTGTAGTTGGGTTTCAGTCATAAGTAGAACATCCCCCATCACCAGTGCCACATTCTCATCACCATTTCTCCCCATCTCTCTCCTCCCTCAACCCCTACCTGGATTTGAGACAGGCTTTCTACTTTCTTCACTCATTGACATTGTTATGATAGTTCTCAGTGTAGTGATTTCTCTAGCTGCATTCAACACTCTTTGTGGTGAGCTTCAGATCACGAGCTGGTCCTTCTGGTCTTCATCTCTGGGAATAATTTCAATAATGTCTTTTATTTGTCTTAAAACCCATAGATGAGTGGGACTATTCTGTGCACCTCTCTTTCCCTCTGACATATTTCACTCAACATAATAGATTCCATGTACATTCATGTATAGGACAATTTCATAACTTCATTTCTTCTGATGGCTGCACAATATTCCATGGTGTATATGTACCAAATATAGTAATTTAAATAAAATATATACTTATACATGAATTTGTGAAGTTTTCTTTACTTATTTATCCATGTGCTTACACTCTATGTACTTTGATGTGTGCCTGTTATGTTAATATTGTGTTCATTCATCTCTTCTAGTTTATTTCTTCTAAGTATTTTTGCCTAACCAGAAAATCACATTTAGAGTTCTAAACTTTTATTCCATATTCATTTTTGTACATTTTCTGTTTATTGTAAGAGACCCCCATTAGTACTTTCCTCTCATGCCAAATTTATTGTTTTAAATATGGAAAGCGATATGGAAATTCCTCCAAAAACTGGAAATTGAACTCCCATATGATCCATCTATACCATTCCTAGGGATATACCCTAGGAACACAAAAATACAATGCAAAAATCCCTTCCTCACACCAACATTCATTGCAGCGCTATTTACAATAGCCAGACTCTGGAAACAACCAAGGTGCTTTTCAACAGATGAATGGCTAAAGAAACTTTAGTACATATAAACAATGGAATATTATGCAGTCACCAGGAGAGATGAAGTCATGAAATTGTCCTATACATAGATGCATGGAATCTATCATGCTGTGTGAAATAAATCAGAGGGAGAGAGATAGATGCAGAATAGTCTCACTCATCTATGGGTTTTAAGAAAAATAAAAGATATTTTTGCAATAATCCTCAGAGACAAAGAGAGGAGGGCTGGAAGGTCCAACCCATTACATGAAGCTTACCAAAGCAAATGGTGAGTGCAGTTAGAGAAATAACTACATTGAGAACTATCACAACAATGTAAATGAATGAGGGAAGGAGAAAGCCTGTTTAGAGTACAGGTGGGGGTGGGATGGGGAGGTGGGAGATTTGGGACATTGGTGATGGAAATGTTGCACTGATGAAGGGGGTGTTCTTTACATGACTGAAACCCAACTACAATCATATTTGTAATCAAGGTGTTTAAATAAAGATATTAATTAAAAAAAGGTTTTACAACTTCCAAGTGAGATTTTTTAATAAGGCTTTTCATAAAAACACTTTAGTTTTTCTTGCAGTTGGTGTTTTTTTTCATAGCCTGCTATTAAAAACATGTTTTTTTTTAATACTTACATCCTGAAAAGTTTTGTATTACTCTTTCAAGTGTGAATGACAACCTAGCTGGATGAAGTATACTTAGCTAAAGAATTTCTTCATTCAACATGTTGACTCTTTTAGATCTTTTAGTCTATATGGTTTCCTTTGCTAGGTCTCCTGTTCCTATGTCTGAGAGTTTTTGCTTTTTCCTTGATGAATTCTATCTCTAACCTCTCCCTTTTTAACTAGAGCGTCTTCAGGTTCGTTGAGTATATTTTGTTTGATCTCTTTCAAGCCTCTTTCTTCTTCTTCTGGCACCACTATGATGCAAAAATTATTTCACTTGATGCTGCTTCATAAATTTCTCTATTTTAAACTTATTTATTTATTTTTGTGACTTAGTGTATCATGTTATTGAACTCTCTGAATTGATTCTCAACTTCTGACAGTCTTCCATTGAGCTCTGATATTTATTTTTCAGTTCAACTACTGATTCTGTTAGGCATTTCTCATACTTTTTCTGTCACCATTGAAGCTCTGTTTCATTGATTTCCTTAACTCATTGATTGTGCTTTGCCTTCTTTATTAAGTAGCTTAGAAGGTTCTGACATATTTAGGGTTCTTGCTTGATTTAATATTTATCAAGAAGAGAAATTCTTCTACCTTAACTGTAATTCTGAATCTCTGTTGTTTTAATTGACAAGTGAAATTTTATGGTCATAAGTATTCTACAGGCATAGCAGAACTAGCCTAGGAATCAAGTTTCCCAGTTGCTGGTAAGTACCAGCAATTCTTAGAACAGTGAGTATGGTGGTTTCAATAACCAGTAGGCCTGGGTATTGATCAAATATTACTTATCAGTCACAAATGGAACTATAGCACTATCCTGATCTGCATAACTACCAGGATATCTGCATTTTCTAGCACCTGGAAGTAGCTGTAATATCTTCCCACAAAATTAAAAGGTGCTAATAAAACACATATTTTCATTTACAATTACACTTTTATTTTTCTAAATAAGACTCTTAGAATACATATTAAATTAAGGAAGTAAAAAATGAATCAAAATTCATTTTATTAGGCTAGAATGTATTTTTAATCATGTAATTAAAAGACATGTACCCTTTATTGACCTTTGATGAATTTATCTCTACCCTGTATGTTTGTACACATATGCTCACATAGAACATATATGTGCTTTCTACTTGTGGGCTGCCTTGTCCAGTGATTTTCATATATATTTGCACTGGCAAAATGCATGTGGAAACAAGGAAGTAGATAAAATGTCACTAGTAAGAGAGATTTTATTTGAAGTACATTTGACATTATTTTAGTTTTAGATATACAAAAAAATTTGCTTTAATTTGTTTATTTGTTTTTGGACCATGTATGGTGGTACTCAGAAGTTATTTCTGGCTCTACACTCAGGAATTACTCCTTGCAGTGATCGGGGGACTATATAAGATGCTGGGAATCTAACCCAGGTTGGCTGATACAAGACAAGTACCCTACCTACTGTACAGTCTCTGGCTTCAAAAATTTGATATTTGTACAATGAAGAAATAGAAATCACAATCAATTTATCATCTTTTCCCTAAAACTTTTAAGTTTACAATATTATGTGATTATGATTAGTTCCTCATCATAAGAAATGTCATTGATAAGCAGGAATTAAAATATCATGTTTTCTTTTATTTATGCTGGTTCAAATATTACATTTCTGGATGCATTTTATTTTCACAAAACAGAAGGGTTCAGATGTGTTACAGATATAATTTTAAGAATTATGTGGAGGCCGGCGCAGTGGCGTTAGAGGTAAAGTGTCTGCCTTGCCAGCGCTAGCCTAGGACTGACTGTGGTTTGATCCCCCGGCGTCCTCTGTGGTCCCCCAAGCCAGGAGCGATTTCTGAGCGCATAGCCAGGAGTAACCCCTGAGCATCACCGGGTGTGGCCTCAAGAAAAGAAAAAAGAAAAACAAAACAAAACAAAAAAAGAAGTATGTGAAGTGTAGGGGCACTGAAAATGTGAAAGGAAAGACAAAAATGAAACAGGCTTAGGGAATATCAAACAATATTAAAATAGCAATCCTACTGTTGCTTTTGCCTTTCCCTAAACTTTCTTGATTGTATTCTTTTTTTTGTTTGTTTGTTTATTTTGTTTTTGAGTCACACCCAGCAGCGCTCAGGGGTTAACTCCTGGCTCTACGCTCAGAAATTGCTCCTGGCAGGCACGGGGGACCATATGGGATGCCGGGATTTGAACCAATGACCGTCTGCATGAAAGGCAACTGCCTTACCTCCATGCTATCTCTCCAGCCCCTTGATTGTATTCTTGACCTCCTTATTCCTCAAACTGTTGTAGACTATAGGGTTCAGCATGGGGATTATCATAGTATAAAACACAGATGTTATTTTTGCCTGTGTCTATGACATGCCTGTGTCCATGTAAGTACATGAAGATGACAGTGCCATAGAAAATGGAAACTGCAGAAAGGTGAGAAGCACAGGTAGACGATACCTTGTGATGGCCTTTAACTGAGTGTATCTTCAAGATGGTAATAGATTTGAAAAAAGAGAAAATAAATATAAGAAGAAGAGCAAAGAAGTCATTGAAATTTGATATATAAACAAGAACTAATTCACTAACGTGTTTATCAGAGCAAGAGAGAGTCATAACAGCAGGAACATCACAGAAAAAGTGATGGATCACGTTGGACAAACATAAAGAGAGACTGATACTATGTCTCCTGTTTAAACAAGACGCATTCAACAAGCCACAAACATAGGAGCCAATGACCAGACTTGCACACACCCTTGTTGTCATGGTGGGGGAGTAATGTAAGAATCCTTACAGATGGCTTCAAAGTGATCATAGGCTATTGATGCCAAAAGATAATTTTCCACAGTGGCAAAGGCTGCAGAAAAAGAACATTTAAATAGCACATGCATTGTAGGAGATGACTTTGTCTCCTAGAAGAAACTCAGCCATCATTTTTGGTGTAATAGCTGTGGAGTAACCAAAGACCAACAAAGACAGGTCAATAATGAAGAAGTACATGGGAATGTCTAGATGAAAGTCAACCAGAATTATTATAATAATTATAGTAATTCTCAGTTCCTCAAAACACCGATGAGGTAAATGAGGGTGAACTGGATGAAAAGGGAATCTGAAGTTCTGGAGTATTGTTTTAACTCACCAGAATGAAATCCATCACCATAGGTTTAATCTATTTTCTGTGTAATGAAAAAGAGATAGACTTAGAAATCAGAAAAGAGATTATATGGGAATATAAAGATATCATACATATCTAATTTGTTTCTTGGTTATAGCAATATTTTATTATTCCTGATTCTCTAAATCATAAGTATATTTCTGAATACAAAACTGACTAGGTTGAGGTCGGAGGTATATACCAGTTAGGCAACACTCTCATTGAAGGCAATGCATTCTGGGACACTGAATTTAGTAGTGTCTTCAGTGGTTTAACTCCATTGAAAAGGAAACAAGTGCAAAAATAAGCAATAGGACAATACAAAAGCTAAAAAGCTCTTGCGTTTCAAAAGAAACCATCTCTAACACAAAAGACTCTATTGATATGCACACATCATACATCTGAAGATATAATATTCAAAATATATAAAGCATTCATAAAATTTAACAACAACAGTGAATCTTAACAACCAAGAGGAGGAGAGAAATATTTCCCCAATGAAAAGTGGAAGAAAAACTCAATACGGTCTAGAGATTCACAGCTATTGGAAACATTGAAAGTGTTCAGGGCCTGGGCCAGACAGGTAGTAAAACAGGTAGGGTACTTACCTTGCATACAGTCAATAAAAGCTCAATTCTTGGCATCTTATAGGCTCCCCTGAGCACAGCCAGAGGGATCCATAAATGCAGAGCCAGAAATAAGCCCTGAGCACAACAAGGTGGAACCCAAATCTCTAACCCCACTAAAAGCATTCATCATCACTGACTGCCAGAAAAATGCCAATCATAACTACAATGAGATGTCATGCCATCCCATTGAGAGCAGCTTTATTCTATCAAAAGATTCAAAAGAGTGCTGACAGGAATGGGTATGAGAAGCCTCATTAAATAAGGGTGAGAAAGAATGTAGACTGTTTCAGGTCTAGTGGTAAAATGCCATGGATAGTTCTCAAAAGAAACAAAAAATGTAACACATAACTTAAAAATCCTATTCTTAGGTATATCCAAGAATTCAAAAACATTAGCTCAAATTAGATAATTATGTACCAATTTTTATTTCAACCAAGTGCCCAAAGACAAAAAAAAAAAAAAGCAGATAAAAAAAGATAGATTCAGGCTTTAGAAATAGTACAGAAGGTAGATGCCTTCCTTGCACCTGACCCTAGTTCAGTGCTTCTCAAATAGTGGGGTGCGCCCCCCAAGGAGGAGGTTCCATAAGGGGGGGGGCGTTTGACCTCGGCAAACACCGTCACAACAAACTAAGCCCCGTGTTTATGTCTCTGTATGTCTCTGGAGCTGAGAGTTGCTGTGTCCTGCTTCAAACCCCGCTTCGAAAAGCTGTGCATTGCAAAACGTGCTCTTTGTAGCGATTAATCCAGACATCACCTCTGATTAAAAAATCAGCTCAAGTTATTTTATATATTTTTATTTTGCAGATTAAAGTTTTTTTAATAAAGAAACTATTTACAGTTGCATGGGGAGGGGGACGCAAAAATGTTTTCTTCTTCCTAGGAGGGGCATGACAGAAAATAATTTAGAAGCACTGCCCTAGTTCAATCTCTGGTACTTCCTGTGGTATTCCAGGCTTTGCCAGGAGTGATTCCTGAACACAGAGCCAGTAATCAACCCTGAACATCTCAAAGTATGACACACACCCCAAAAATACTTATGGATTTATAGACAGCAGAATATTACTCTGCTATTAGAAAATAAATCCTTGCTTTTATCTAACTTGAAAATAACTGAAGGATAATACATTAAGTATTATGTCAGAAAAAGAAAACCAATAGCTAATCTCATTTATGTGATATCTAAAGAAACAAGAAAAGAGAAGAGATAATGCCCAGTGAGCACAAATCCTTAGATGATGATGACAGAATAGAGGGAACAAGGAAGTATGGAAAGTATCTCCAGACATTGGTGGACAGTGGTTGAGGAATATTGGCATTGTAGTGGTGGACATAGTGTAGAAACTTTGGACCCTTAGAAAAAATAAACATGTCGACTCTTTTAAATCAAAATTACTTTGCCTTTTAAAAATTGAATAAAATAGTCTGAAATCTGGCTTGCCAATCTTAATCCCCAATAAAAATTTTCAACAATAAATCATCTTATAGAATTTACACAGCTTTAAAGCGATATGATTTTCACAGACCTTATAGATGATTTTCCCTGTGTGCAAATTAACAGAGGAGCAGAAAGTGGTTGTGATTTTCTAAGATCACATATTTTCCAGAAATATATCCCCAAAATCTCTTCACATGAGCATAGGAAAAACTATATGCAGTGCCCTATCCAAGCACTTTAATTGTGTATGCAATTTTTATTTTGTATTCAATTATTATTTGAAATCTGTAACTATTCCTAATTCTCTCAATAACCCTACACAAGATTAAGTATTTGCATCCTGTTCAAGAATGACTCTCAATGTTTCTAGATGCCAAAGCAAGGGTAATAAAGAAGGAAAAAGTAGAAAAATGGAGTAAAGCAAGCTTTGACCTCAGAAGTATTGGCTTCTGTCAGCTAAAAAAAGAAAACCATGGGTTTAAACTTTTCTTGTTTCCCCTGCAAAAACAGGGGAAGTTAGTAAACAAGATCAAATTATCATCCACTCAACATAATTAGCATATATTTTGTGCCTTATTGGTTTGGGGTTATTCTTTTTTCTTTCCTCTTAGGAATAGCATGCTGTTTCATAGCAGCCATTGAATTCCTCAGTAAAGAAAGTAATTCGGCGAGGGAGGTTAGATGAAGGATGTTGAACCACACTCAGATGCTGAGGATTCCCTGCTTTTTGCTCAAGGCTTCCTGGCTCTTTGCTAAGGAGGGATGCCTGGTAGTACTGAGTATTCAAATCAGGGTCAACCTTATGAAAGGCCAATGACTTCCCTCCAGTACTATCTCTCCAACCCTAAGACAAATACTATGTAGTGCATCTGTGCAAGTCTCAGAAACATGTTTGTGACGTTCCATTATGACTTCAAATAGGTCAGTAACAGCTTTGCTGCTACTTTTTTATGTAGGGTAATTCACACTGAAAATGTATTTGAAATATATTTCCCTTTAAATAAGGATAATGAAAATCTTGAGTTCATAATCATGGGCCTGAAATTCTTCCAGGAAGAATGTATAAATTGTGTTCAAGAAGTTGACTGTTGAGCATTAGTCAAACTGTCCTTTAAATTGCCCCTAATCTCTTGTCACACTGGTTTTTTCCTTTACTTTTTAAATTGACATATTATCATTGAGGCATGGAGAAAATCCCAGGCTAGTAGCTGTGAGTAGTAATTGAAAGATGGTTTATGAAAGAATGCATAAAAGAATAATCCCATGAACTGCATTCAATATAATTTTCTGTCTTAAAGGTTTTTTTTTTTTTCTTTTGCTGTCAATGGTTACAGAGATAATTCTCAGTTTGGATGGAAGTCAGAATATATTCTACTTATTCACAATCAGATGAGTAGAAAAATTACCTGAAGAACTCAAAATATAATCCCCTCCTTTTATAATGATGTCAGACAAAGAGCCACATTGGGATTTTAGAAGATAATGAAAGAGAAGCAGGAGGGAATTTTAAAGATATGGTCATCTCAGAGGACCAGGCCCCCAGGAGAGGAATGGCAACTTCTTAAAGATTAAGCAATTTAGCTTTGAAGGTCTAACTTAATTGAATGACAACACCAGGTATTTACATCATTGGTGATCTTTCAACAACATTTCTACTGGATTCCTTATTAGTTGTTCATTTTTAATAATAACAAGTAGTTTTATTAAAGAAATTTGAGAGAGAAGAGAGGAAATAAGGAATCCTATTTGTTGGTGAAAATGTTCATGCATATTAGTATATAGTACTAGGTATAAATAAATCTATATAATCACTGACACAATCAAAACAAAGAACTGGGCCCGGAGAGATAGCACAGCGGCATTTGCCTTGCAAGCAGCAGATCCAGGACCAAAGGTGGTTGGTTCGAATCCCGGTGTCCCATATGGTCCCCTGTGCCTGCCAGGAGCTATTTCTAAGCAGACAGCCAGGAGTAACCCCTGAGCACCGCTGGGTGTGACCCAAAAACTAAAAAAAACAAAAAAAAAAAAAAAAAAAAAAAAAACCCAAAGAACCGAGTTAGAGTGACAGTACAGGGTTATGGTGTTTGCTTTTTACTAAACTGACTCCAGCACCATATATGCTCCTCCAAAGACCTCCAGTACTTTTTGTAAAATTTGATTTCAGCAAATAAAACATTTAAATCAGTGATATCAAAGTTACTATGCAAAGTAAACAATTATATAACATTTCAGGAGCTGTGGCTGTTTTATGTTTCTCACTTAGTATTTCCATTTCTCACTTTGGGGATGTTATCATTTATTTTTGGAAACCACAATATTACTTGAATAACACCAAACTATCACAAGTCCTATACTATTTTTCCCTGTGTATAAAATGACTTATTTCTATATAAAAGAATTCCAAAGATTAAATTATAAAATTTCAAATCATGAGACTACTTTTCTATGTGAGTACATTTGTAAAATTCCGCTATAAATAATGAAATATAAAGTAATTCTTTACATGATGCCAATGTTTCTAAAGAGACAGGTTCTGCATATCAATTGCCTATGTGCTTTCCTCGACTCCTAAAATCTTTGTTTATTACATTTGTCAAAAAGAAAACATTAATATATGAATCGAACTAAACTTTAAGATAATATAAAATGTTATTCTATTAAAATTAATGGAATTTTGTTCCTAAGACCTCAGTCCAAGGTATAATAAATACTTCTGTATCTATATCTGTCATCTTCCTTTGATTTTCATCACCATAATAGTTATGAGGGGTCAAATCAAGTATTTCTAAAGTGTCTTTTAATTCACATTTGTCTTATTTGGTTGGGCAGGGTGGTAGAGGGAACTAGTTATATGTTTTAAGAAAGAATATATCTCCTTTTATCATTTCCTAAAAGGGAATACTGAAGCCAACATTTCTTATCTTCTATAATATTAACCTGATCATTAATCACCTAAAGATGATAGTTTTGTCCTATTTTTCAATGTAATGTTAAGTTTCCCTCATTCCCACATATTTTATTGGCATCATGTAGTCTTCAAGAACCACTAAAAGTAACCCCAAGTACTGAACCAGGAATAACCCCTGAGCACTGGTGAATATGATCCCAAAACAACAAAATGAACTGAAAACAACAAATAGCACTTATTTTATCAAATATATGTATATATTTGTTTAATAATTTGGGTTAGAACTACATTCTTAATTTATAGTTTAATCTTACTGTTCAGATTGCTCCACTGTTGACCATTGGGAGCATTTTGAAGTTTTCTTCCATTTTTTTTTTAAATACCAGTCAAGTATAAGAAGTTCAGCAATGCCAACCAGAAAATTGTGAAAAAAAATTATAGAAAATTTTGAAGTTGCACTTTAGATTGTTACAAAGAAAGTCATTAAGTGCACAGGTTTGTAATCTCTCTAATTGAGACTATATGATAAAGAAAATCTTCGCCTTCTCTCAGGCTTTCCTGAAAGCATTATTAACCTCGTTATTCCATAGACTATAGAAAAAAAGGATTAAAAATGTGGGGACTATGATTGTATGGAACACAGATATTATTTATTACTTGTATTCTATGACTAGAACTAGTTTTTAAGTACCTAAAAGTAACAGTTCCATAGAATATGGTTACAGTAGTGAGATGAGGGACACAGGTTGAAAAAAACGTATACATTCCTCTGCTGAGAACATCCTCAGGATAGCAAGGAATACGAACAGATAAAAGGTCAAGATTACTAAAGGGCAAAAATGATATTGAAAGCTGCATAGAGGAACAATACAATCTCACTCACATACACATAAGAGCAGGAAAATGTCAAAATTGTGATATCACAGAAAAATGTTATACACCACATGGGAATGGCAGGCAGAGAGAGGGGAGGTAAATCCAGTGTGAATGGAAGAATCAACATAGCCTCAGACATAGCAGCTAAATGGCCATTGGAACATACACTTTCCTTGTTACAGTGGTGGTAGAATATAGGGATTTTGTTCTCTTCTACATGGAGATCATAAGCTCTGATAATAAGAGGACAGTCCATGATAGTAAAAACCTCATACAAGACTATGTGAGCAATACAACCCCCACTGTTAAAATTTAGACACCACTTTGGTAGTAACAGCATAGAAGTAAACGCAGTACACCAGAGAAAGATGAGTTAGAAAAAGTACATGGTGGGTTGTGAAGACACCATTGAACGCATGTCCTCAGGTCCAGCAGAACCAACATGAGCACTCCAATGTTTCCAATGAGAGTGAGGAGATATATCATAGTGAATGCTATGAAGAGGTGAGACTGCAGCTCTGGAATGTCAGTCAGCCCCAAGAGTCTAAACTCATTCATCTCAGTGCTATTGTTTTTTAATTTTTTTATTTAAGGCATTGTGATTTATAAAGTTTCTTATTGTTAAGTTTAAGACATATAATGTTTAAGCACCACCAGTATCAAACTCCCTTTACCAGCGTTCTCAGAGTCTATTTCATACTACCACCACCCCAGCCTCCCATCCTAACAGGCATCTTTTTAAGTTTGGATATTAATGTTTGGGTCTCATAACTTCATTGTTGTTGACTCCATGGCTTGAATCTTTAGTTCTGTCCTTTCTTTTTTTTTTTTTTTTTTTTGGTTTTTGGGCCACACCCAGTAACGCTCAGGGGTTACTCCTGGCTATGTGCTCAGAAGTTGCTCCTGGCTTGGGGGACCATATGGGACACCGGGGGATCGAACCGCGGTCCGTCCAAGGTTAGCGCAGGCAAGGCAGGCACCTTACCTTTAGCGCCACCGCCCGGCCCCCAGTTCTGTCCTTTCTTAATGTTTCCAATACACCTGAATCTCTTTGGCCCCTGTCCCCCGTTATTTCACATCTGTCTTTCTCCTCCTCCACTTGACTTCAGTGCTACTTTAAAGGGATGCCATTTTGAAATTATGTTTTAAAGGGAAACAAAGGAAGTCAATGAATGTTCCTTAAGCAGAGGAAATTACACATGTCCTGACCATAACATCCAAGATTCCAAAGTACACATGATTGATTTTCAATGTAGCTTCTCCAGTAAGATTGACACTGGCAGTTGAGGGCCTCCATTTTGCCATTTCTAATAATGGACACTTTCTTCCCGAGTACTGAATACTACACCAAGATCTTCCAAATAACCACCTGATTTTTCTCCAAAATACTTTTGTAGGTTTTTACTTCCTTTATAAATTACTCTTTTACAATGCATTTTTGAGTTAGTTGACACTTGTATTAGTATTTACCAAGTTTCAGGCATTTTAAGAATAATAAGTATTACATCATTAAGCCTTCTAACTGTAAACCATTTATTTTTTCTTTCGTTTGTTTCCATCACCTCAAATTGAAGATAGACACAACAAATATTCTTTAAGATTGAGATCAAATGCTATTTACAGATGACTGGCTAATAGAACCATGACTGGACTGTATATATCTTGGGACCAATAAAAAAGCCCCAGTCTAGGGTTTGAATTACGACCTTCACAACAACCATGATCCCCAGTTCCAAAGGTCTGGCAGAGACAATTGCAACGGAATGGGGCTTCTGGAAACACAATGAAAGACGCTATCCTAGGTTCCATCCTAGGATCAGTGCAAAGACCAAGACCACCAACCACAGAAGATGGATTAAAATGACACTGAGGGAACAGAACTTCTAGAACCACAAAGAAAGACTTCATCATAAATCCCACTCCTGGACCTGTGCAGATACTGAGATCTCTAGATACAGAGGTCTGATTTTATCACCCAGGAAGGAGCAGAAGCCTTCCAAACACCAGGAAAGCACCAAAGGGAGAGTAAATGAACCTGAACGGAGTCTATAGTTAATCCCATGACAATATACTCCAAGGGTGGAGAAACCCCATATCTCTTAGGGTGAATTCCTTTTCGAATGACCCCAATATTTACTGTGCCATTGCAGGAGGAAAAGAAAGGCAAAAAGCACAAAACATTTTTTTATTTTTATATAAATTATTTTTTTAAATACTCATTTTTTATTTTTTTTATTTTTATTTACCTATCTACTTCTTGTTGATTTCCTTGTTTTGGTGTGGTTATTGAAGTTGTTGTCCCCATTTATATTTATGTTTATTCCTTCTTTTCTTTTCTTTCTTTATATGTCCTGCCATGTTTTTTATCTCAAGACCATGGCTATTTTTGTGGTGCTTATCGTTGTTATTGTTGGAGTGCTCACTGGATATTTGACACTTCTTTTTGTACTGTTGGGGTATTACACCTTATTTTTCTCCTTCATCTCTCAAACTGATGATGAGAGCCTCTAGAAGTATTCTGCCCATTTTCGGCGTATTAGACTTTTACCCCAGTTTATTACTTTTCTCTTCTTCAAACAAAACCACATAACTTGAACTAGCTAGTCCTGCCTCCCAGTTAGAAGGGGAAATAAGGGAAGCACCAAGACCAAACAGGTGCAAGACTACTAAGTAGTAAACTAGGTACAGAGGGGACTACATTTTCTAGCAGCCCGGAGGGTGATGGAAGAGGATTTGGGAGGTAGGACGAAAACGGAGGTGTAGGGAGGACAAAACGGTAATGGGAATCCCCCTGATTTTATGTAAATATGTACCTAAAATATTATTGTCAACAATATGTAAGCCCCTATGTTCAAAATAAAAATTATATTAAAAATAAATTCCTTTATTAAATTAAAAAAAGATTGAGATCAGAGATAATTCTTGGTTGAATTTATTAATTTTATTGAAATTTTATGAATTTTGTTGAAATTTATTATTACAGCAATGTCTTTAGCTGGTTGTGAGTTTATCATTGTACACTCGTACACTAGATTTATTCTTTTGCACTTGTCAGTCTAGTTTCTCCAACATCTTTTACCTAATAATATTTTAGTACTCATTATTTTATTTCTAAGTGTTCTTTAATGCACCAGGATTTTTATGAATTTTATGAATTGTTGAAACTTAAGACCAGATTTTACAGTGATAGCTATAGTGGTTTTGAGTTTATTTTTGTATATTCTGTAAGATAATGGTCTGTATTCATTCTTTTGCACTTGTCTGTCTATTTTTTCCAACATCTCTTACCTAAAATATTTATTTTAATTTTTTAAATATCTTTATTTAAGCACCATGGTTGCAAACATGTTTGTAGTTGGATTTCAGTCATAAAAATTATATATCCCTTCTCCAGTGCAATCTTCCCATGACTGATACTCCCCTTAACATCCTCCCCCAACCCCTGCTTGTCATTTTTTTTTTTTAATTTTCAAAGAGTTCTCTAATGCACTAGGATTTTAAGTTATGAGAAAAATCAACATTTCTTTAGAATTTAAGATGTCAAATCTGGATTCTAGCCAAGTCCCATAAAATCATGATGTATCAAAACTTGCTAAAATTCAACTAAAATGACTAGAAAGAGCTTGTCCTTGTTTCTCTATATAGTATATCTTTTAATAACAATCTAATCAGGCCCGACTTAGAAATGTATCTCACTCTTCAAGAAAGGTGGTCTAACTTTACTTGAAATGTTCAAATTGTTAGTTCCACACAGAAAAGAGTGTTTCTGATGTTGTGATTTTCTCAATGTCTATAACAATGTTGAGATTATCTTGAGTCATGGCGATATAAAAAATAATCATTAAAAATGTGTAAACTGTTCTCTAGTATGCAATGCTGAGTTGTTGCTGTGATAAAACAAGTTTCTGAACTCACTCTGAAAAGGGCTAAAAGAAAGTATCATCTACTTACCATGCCTTCATTTTTCACTTGAGGATGTATACATGGTCATTACTACAGGCTCAATACAAAGTCTCAACACAATACAAAGTAAAACTCTCAAGTAAAATAGACAGAAGTTTACATTTATATTAATGAACAACTATCTAGATGCCTCTGACATATAAATGTATTCCTCTAAAAATAATGTCAAATAGAATTTGTATTGAAATGTTAAAAGCCAATGATACAACCACACACATTCGTACGTACATGATTTTCTCAGGGAACTAAGTACCAAGAGAGCAACTTATCTTTCACTTCTGTGGCCAGAAGATAAAAATTGCCTTTAGAGACCTATCTTAGTTCGAAAAGACCTAGATGTAGTTATATAGAACAGTAATTATATACATAATTATAAATAGCACAGCTGTAATTGCCTTACTTGGAGTTATTTTCTTTATAATTAAACTTCTGTTTATTTAATTTTGTATTTGGGCTACATCTGACACTGCTTAGGAATTATTCTTGGCTCTGCACTCAAGGATTACTCCGAGTGGGGCTTTGGAGACTATATGAGATGCCAGGGATCAAACCCAGGTCAGGTGTGTACATGATAAGCACCCTATCTGCTATACATTGTCTGCAACCCACAAAAGGCCAAATTTCTTATTCTTTAGAACAGATTCTTCATGGACTTATCAGACTACTATTAGAACCATGAAAGAGATTATAGAGATCTGGTTTTCAATTTGATTCATAGTAGCATGATATGAAAAATGTATATCAAGGTCACAGGGGCTCAGCACTCAGTACAATAGGTCAGAGTTGGAATCGACCTAGATGTCCAATAACAGATGAGTTGATCATGAAGCCATGGTACACATATAAAATGGACTACTACATAGCTGTAAGGAATGATACCATCATGCAATTTGTTGCAACATAGATGGAACTGGAAGATATTATGTTAAATGAAGTAAGCCAGAAGAAGGATAAACACAGAATTATATCATTTACATGTGGTATTTAGAATAACTTAAAGAAAAAATGTAATGATTTAAATGGGGGTTGTCAAGAACACTCTTGGCTCCAGAGTATAGGGAAGAGAAGGAAAGAAATTGAATGAAGGAGGAAAAATACAAATATGAAAGGATGGGATAAAGGGACCAAGAGGACTCAGGGGCATTTGGTGGTGTTAAGAAGGGAAGAACTAAATATCCATGCCAGAGTCAACAACAATGAAATCATGAGACCCAAACTTTAACTACCAAAATATAAAATGGGTCCTTTATGTGGGCAAGCTACGGGGCTGAGGGTGATGTCATGGGATGAATTCTGGGAACATGGGTGGAGGGAGATTGACATTGGTAGTGGGGTTGGTCCTGAAACAATGTATGTCTGAAACCCAACTATGAAGAACTTTGTAAATCACAATGTTTTCACTAAAAGATTAAAAAAAAAAAAGAAGGTTGCAGGGATTGGAGGATGAAGATGCTAGTGAGCCTTACTTCCACACACTCTATGACTTGGTGTATGTCGATAGTCAAGAAATGGGGAAACTAGCATTAGATTTACCTGAATCAAGACTAAGTATAACTAATCATAAGTATAATCATAAAACTATTTCTCAAAGCAAAAGGATTTCTGTTTCAGAAAAAAATGGTTTTCATTTCACATCAGCTAAAGTAATGTCCATAACCACTGATTTAGAAAGCTATGTGTATCATTACAAAGAACAAGAACAATCAGTGCTGGTGGGGATGTGGGGAGAAATGAACTTCATTCACTGCTGGTGGGAATGCCTTCTAGCCCAGTCTTTATGGAAAACAATACAGAGATTCCTCAAAAAACTGGAAATTGAGCTCCCATATGATCC
This sequence comes from Suncus etruscus, assembly GCF_024139225.1. Taxonomy (NCBI): domain Eukaryota; kingdom Metazoa; phylum Chordata; class Mammalia; order Eulipotyphla; family Soricidae; genus Suncus; species Suncus etruscus. Next base: position 102,272,615 of record NC_064856.1, read on the forward strand.
AGCAATACAACTCCTAGGGATATACCTTGGGAACACAAAAACACAATACAAAATTGCCCTCTGCACACATATGTTCATTGCAGGTCTATTTACAATAGCCAGAATCTGCAAATAGTTCAAGTGCCCCAAACAGATGAGTGGCTAAAGAAACTGTGGTACATCTACACAAGGGAATAATATGCAGCCTTCAGGTAAGATGAAGTCATGAAATTTTCCTATACATGAATGGACATAAAACTATTATGCTATGTGAAATAAGTCAGAGGGAGAGATATAGACACAGAAGTCTCACTCATCTGTGGTATTTAACGAAAATGAAAGGCAGTATGGTAATAATTCCCAGAGACAATAGAAATGAGGGTTGGAAGGACCAGTCCATGATATGAAACTTACCACAAAGAGTGGTGAGTGCAGTTAGAGAAATTACTACATCAACAACTATCCTAACAATGGTAGTGAGTGAAATAAATAGAATGCCTGTCTCAAAAACAGGCAGGGTGGGTGTGGGAGGAGGGATATAGGGGAGTATTGGTGACTGAAAGGTTGAATTGGTGAAGAGAGTTTATAAAGAAACCCAACTATAAACATGTTTATCATCATAGTGCTGAAATAAAGATATTATTTTTTAAGAAAAGAAAGCTAACTGTAGGACAAAGGAAAGCAAATTTCTACTTTATATCATAGAAACAAAATTCTGCTCTATCTATGCAAATGTTAAGTGCTGTCTGAACAATGAAAATTTCAATATAATCTAAAAATACTCTAAAATCCATTTTTATTTAGGATCTAAATTCATAAGTGCTTAAGGCAACTTCTTTTGCTGATGTGATTCTCCCGGGATTTCAGCATTTTCCTTCTGTTAACTGGAGAGTCTATTCCACATTGCTCCAGACATTAGGCAAACTCAATTTCCCTTGTTCACTTTCATGACTGTTGGACTGAGCATTAAAATATATTCAAAAATTATTTTAATTCCCATGACAGACTGTAACTCAAGGCCAACTGAGTAACAGGTTTTAGAATAATTAATGAGTTCCAGTTTCCAGGTTGTCAGCACTTTTAAAGCTCTTTTGGTGGTTTTCATGTACTGCTGTGAAACTTCCTTTAAATCATACATATGCACATCTCTTAACACCACATTCAGAATTCTGAGTGAATTGCTAAATGAAAACAAACACAATAATTTCATCTTTGCCCCGTATCTGTGACTATGTAGAAAACAAAACAAAATACAGGGCTTGGAGAAACTTCAGGTGGGGTGAGTGCATGCATAAAGGAGGCACTGGGTTTAATCCCTGGCACTAAATATGATTCCCTAGACACTGCCAGGAATGACCCCTGAACACACAACCAGGAGCCACTCCTGTGTACTATACCAAAATAAAAAAAACACATGCACACAATATAGACCACCGTTCCTGATTGTTTCAAAATCCCACACTGTGGCTGTCAATATAGAGATCTTTATCAACTAATCATAAAATAAACCACCTCAAAAGGTTTCAAACCAAATAACTCAAGATTTACAAACTTCTTACTTGGCACTAAAAATGTGCCATTCACTGCCCCTATGGAACATCCTTGGTTGTGGAACACCCTCTGATTGTGTAGTTGAATCATGATCTCATTCTCAAGTAATATTTTCTGGAAGTGTTTGCCATAGAGGCAGGCTGAGAGTGGAGGCAGGAGGCTGGGAGGTGTAACTGGGGAAATTGGTGTCAGGAAATCAACGCTGACAACTGTCAACAACTTTTTAATTCTTTATGTCATCATAGTTTAGTAAAATAAATTTTAATAATATTTTTATGTCTATAAGGATCATAAAAACATTATTTGTATGTAATGGCTATGTACTTCAATCCCTCATTGATAGATTGAAGATCATGATATTGCCTGTGGTTGTTTTGAGAACATGTTTGTATTTATATTTTATATTTATTTATATTTATAAGTGCTTAAAGTAGATCTTAGTAGATAATAAATTCTCACAAAACAAACACACACAAAAATACCAAAAACAAAATACAATGCCTTACTCCTTTTTATAGATTTTATTCATTTTGTTTTTTTTTCCTTTGGTGACATCTTAGTCCTGACTCTATACTCAGAAAATACTTCTGATGGGCTTGGGGGATCATATGTAGACCTGGGAATTGAACTCAGGTTCAATTTAATATGAAAGGCAAACAATCATCTTATATACTGTCTTTCCATCCCTCTGGTAAATTCTGAAAGTGCCTATTATGTCAAAAAATTTATCTCTTAAGGAACCAATAAGTCACCATGAAGTCATTCTAAAAACTCTATCATGTAGTTGTGAGACGGAGGCATACATTACTGACAAACTGAGAAATAGGAACAGAGTTTTGTCAAAATATGGGCTGCTTAAATTAACAGAGAAAATTGGAAATGATTTGCCTGTAACAGATTTATTTTGCTGAATGAGCTAGTTATAAACAAAAGAGCCCAATCTTAGGATTCACCAAGAAGCTTTGAAAATACATTTCTCTATAGAAACTATAAAATGGCCGCTTGGAGCTTATGGATGACATTTTGCAGAATCATACTTACTTGAAATTTTTCTCCTTTTTCTAATGTCATGGTTTGTGTCATTCAATGGAAAATTATAGAATTATAGTTTTAAATACTTTAAAAAAACTCCAGGATATTCCAATAGGGTCATAGGTTTAAAAAAAAAATCACATTAATTGGTAACCTCAGCTTAAAACTAGGGGGTCAACCAGTAGATCAGGAGAAAAATGTTAGAAAGAGACCACAGTCAGAAAAGGCTGAAAAGCAAATTACATAAGTACAAATTCTATTTTAGCCAACTATCCTGGAACTCAGTAAAGTTACTAAAAAATCCCAAGCATTAGTAACTTCACAAGTAAAATGAGAATAATAATAGCACGTATTGATGGCATTATTGTGATGATTGAATTAAAACATATGAAGCACTAAGTACAGTGTTAATGTGCTAATACGTAGCTATATGAATAAAAGTTGTCAACATTGCACCTACTCTTACGTTTATCATGTTCACGGTTTATAACAACAACAAAAGAATCCAAGGAACTTTTCTCAGATAAAGGAACGCAATGAAAAAAAAAAAAAAAACAGGGGTCAAAGTAGTTAGAATGTACTTCTGATGGGTGTTGTGGAGTGTGGCATTATCGAGACTCCAGCAGCTGTGATAATGGTGCTGAAAGAAATGTCTCGAGAAGGAAATGGCAAGTGTGCCAGAGAAATTATCTCAACAAAATTGTTTCAGGGTTTTTATCTTGCCCATGTTCCTGCTTTCTACCTACTTGGTGTTCTGCAGATATTGTTAGTCTTGCTATCTAACTTCCTCTTTGGTTCTGCAAATAGATCTTTTTTCTTTTTTTTTTCCAGTAAATTCTGCTTAATTTAGTTGGAGTTGGTGGCTTTGATTTTATTTGGTTTGGTTTTGGTTTGGGGCGTCACACCTGGCAGTGTTCAGGAGTTAGTCTTGGCCCTATCCTCAGGAATCACTCGAAGGGCTCAAGGGACCCTATGAGAAGATGGGAATTGAACCCAGGTTGGTTGCATGTAAGGCAAGAAAGAGCCCTACCCATGACACTAACTATCTCTCTAGACCCTTAAATTTTTTCTTTTTTCCCATTACTCAAACTTTATTAAACATTTTTATTTATGCCCTTCTGACTACATATGTATTTATATTTTTTTCAAATTTGAAGTCATACTAAATAATTACATGCTTTCTGGCTAAAAAAAAGAATTTGCCATTTTTAATACTTTATTTAAATACCATGATTTACAAAGTTGTTCATAATACAGTTTTCTTTCTGGGATTCAATTTTCTAATACCAGACCTACTATCCTGTGACATTCCCTCCATCAGTGTCTTCAGTTTCATTTCTCACCCACCCTCAAGCTTGACCCCTTGGCAGGCACAAAATAATTACTATATATTCTTGTTATAATTCAATAGTAGTGGTTTTTTTTAAATACTTCAGCAACAGAAAATTGATGAAAATTATAGTATCTCACAATGGAGACGTTAAATCATTGTTCGAAGGTTTATTAAGTTGTTTGTTGCTGGTTAAATATTCTGTGCTGTTGTCTTTGTTGTCATTTTTGGAGGTGCTTGGAAAACTACATGCACTGGTGCCTGAAATCCAACTGTAAGATAAGTGCCTTACCTTCATTCCTATCTCTCAGCTTCTAAAAATGTCTTTGAGGCATTTATTGATCTCATTGCTATTGCTTTTTATAAAAGTAGGAAATACTTTATGGATTGAACTGACACATACTTTGGTTTTAGAACATAATGTAAAAGTTCCTGACAAGATATTTTGTGTCCAAATTCAATATCTATTACTCTTCAGAGAATAACATTCATTTCAAAGCTTCCCTGAAGTCTTCAGCAACTCCCTTTATTTAGACATGGCCTTGTCATTGCAATTTATCAAACACCATTCATCACTTTGTTACTTGCTATAAATTGGCTTTTTATGAATTTAAACATTATCTTCACACAGATGATTAATGGTACAAAAGTAGATATGCAAACTTAATGCTAAATCATTACAGCTAGTATTTAGATACATGCTATGGGGTTGGATTTTTTTGTTTGAGTTTTTGTTTTTGTTTTGGGCAGTGCTCAGGGATTACCCCTGGCTATGAGCTCAGTGATCACTCCTGGCATGCTTGGGGGGCCATGTGGGGTGCCAGGGTTCAAACCCAATTCTGCCACATTCAAGCTAGTGGACTACCCACAACTGTAGTTCTGGTCCAAAATGCTATTTTTGAGGCACAACAGCATACTGTATTTCCCATGCCACCATGTGAAAATGATCAATAATTCACATATGAGGGAATGGAAGCTATTGACAATGAGCTGCATGCATTGTGAAGACCATAAAGCTAACATATAGCAGACCTGGAATTTAAAGACCTAACATTTTCCAGGGAAACCTGAATTCTTAATCACTAAGAAAAAGTCCCTTAACATTTAAATATAATTTGAACTGCCTTTCACCAGCCCTAGATGCAAAAATAAATTACTATTGTATTTCCCTATTTGTAACTGACTGTTGTATTGGGTCTATCATTTATTCCTCAGTGAGTACTTAAAAAAATCTCAAGAAAACCAAATATACTTACTGGTGAATTTGAGTCAGTAACATATTTTTTAATCTTAGCTATGTGATAAGAACTAGATCCACAAATATTTTTAACAGATTTTCTCTTTTTTTTCCTACCCCCACCAATCCTTTCCACAGTTAAAAGGGACATAAAATTTTAATAACATTCAATAAGCCATAGGCGGCACTTAAATCTGGGCTCTTTATTCATCTAACGTTCATTCTTTCTTCAAGTAGTAAATGCTTCATTATATCAAGGGAAGTGCTAGTTCTCATCCCCACAATAATGCACAAACACATTTCATAACCTTGGAATAGATAATGAACCAAGTCAGACATATAAGCTATTATTACAGAACATTCATTCTTTATTTCCAAATAGAGGCATTAGTTTTTGTTCCTCTGGTCAGTATAATGGCAATAAATTTTTATTTATAGTATAATACTCCAATCAGTTCATCTGATAGTTAATCCATTTGGTCATGGAAAGCCCATAAATCTTCAAAATTAGAATGGATTCCAGATTTCGGGTCTTACTCCTATGTATAGCTTTATTTTGTGTATACTTAATGCCACTTCTTTTTGTGACTTTTATTATTGGCTCAGTACCCTGTTATTGTCCTTGTATTCTCATACAATCATTTTACTTCTAATTAATGTTGATATGTACTCTCCATGTAATAATGAATTTTTAATTTAAATGACATGTTATAGGCACTAAATCCATGAGTTAGTCAAAATAGCTCATATTTCTATATATTTCTAAAAAGCTAAAATTGAGGTAGTTTCAAAAACGTATAAAAGTTTTGCAGACATACGTTACAAAACAAGGACTCACTATCCTCTTAATGCTTTCTCTGTTACATGATTAATATATTTTATTCCAAATAATATACAGGTATTTGTGACATCTATTTTCTCACTACAAATCAAAGATAAATAAAAATATTCAAAACTACTAATACTTAGATTTTAAAAAAACTGTTCATAACTCTCTTTAAGAATTTTTCTGGTTACCTCAAATTTATATATGCTACAAATTTGAGTTAGAGATCTAGAGGCTTATTTGCTCCCTGAACAATGAAACAGAATATTTCCATGTGAGTCTCAAATAAAAAAAAATCAGTTTTTGAAATAAAGGAAATACCCATTGGAATGTTATTTACTATCTGACTAACAGAATAAGAATTTTACAGAATAAGGAAATACTGAAGAAAAATACTTACTTTCTCTAAAAGTAAGTAATATGAATTCTTGTGTTACAATGTTTATCTTCCTTCTCAGATAAGTCACATAATTGTTTTGAACCTCTCTATCTTCATCTACAAAGTAGAGAAATATTTGAAAGATAACTGACCAACAACAACCCCTATGAGATTGTTGCTGTCAGCATAAAATAAGAGAATTATATCAATGTCTTAGTTCCTGAAAAGTGATTATGACCAAAACCCAAGATATTATTTGTGGATATTTTCCCTGGACAATACTGAACATTATCAGTAAATGTCTATTTACTTATTAATTTGGAAAAAGGCCATTGTTGGTACAGACAGTTAACAATCAGATGAATGAACAAATAAATGGTCAACAGGACGCAGGCATTTAAACTGGTACTTCTGCTATGAGGCCCAGTGAAGTCATGTAAGTACATAAAGATTTAAGACTAGGAACCAGGATAAAGTTCTACAATCATTGATATCTCCAGGATTAATGTCCTCTCCCTTTAGACCAACCACAGCTATCTTATACAACTAAACCAAAGTGTCTGTGGAGAGTTAATTCTGCTTGTTTTGAGGGAGGGAGATGAAAAATTTATTAACACCACTTGTACCAATTATCTTGGATAATACAAAAATGAAGTAACAACATCACCTTGATGGCAGAAATTTAGCCTGGACTTGGGAGTATCAGGACATAGGATATATCATTGAACAAAAAGTCTATTCTAGAAATCAGTTTACCTTAAGTAGTCATACTACTGAAGATAATTACCTATTGATTCAACTGTTTATTTTTTTCAAGTAAGTATCTGCCACAGTCTTGGGTCCTACTTGTACATTATCTTACAAAACAATATGGTTTTAGCCTCAGTTAGCCTTCACTTTAACAAAAGAGACAAACACAAATTTGTAAGGTACTATATGAGAAATATTTTTTGATTGCTCAGAATTATCAGGCCATGCATAGACATCTCCATTAAAGGGGGATTCAGTAGGCCCACCAGATGTATCCCTGGATTTCCCTGGTGCAGAGAACTGATAAAGCCCCCACAGGATTCCTCAAAAGACCTGCTGTGAATGCTTTGGTCCTGTGTGGAGAGTTGAGGAATTTTCGAAGAGATATTTATGAGATTTGTGTTATGGTACCAAAATTTTATTCGCTTCATATAATTTGGCCTTAAAATTAAATCTCCCTTCTGCAGATATTTACAGGCAAAATATTGCCTTGATTAAAACCCCTTTCATAGAGTTTAGCACCAAAATCAAGGATAATATTTTTCTCTTTTTCAAAATGTCCTTACAGCCTCCATTTCTGGTATGCAAAGGTGTAGCCAGAATGCAGATCCTGAGCTATTATTGACTTTTCCCAAAAAATAAGAACTATACCTTAGTAGTGGATTTAGCTCTTTCTTTCACTTGACCTCTAAAATAAATGAGCCCACCCTAGTGAGGATAGTATTCCTAGATTTTTTTCTAATTCTTTTTTTTGGGGGGGAGTAGTCATACCCGGCAGTGCTCAGGGGTTAGCAGGCTCAGGGGATCATATGAGAAGCCGGGATTCAAACCACTGACCTTCTGCATGCAAGAAGGTCATGCCTTACCTCCATGCTGTCTCTCCAGCCCTTTTTTCTACTTCTTACTAATACCTTATTTTGCATCTGAAGTTAGTTTGCAAAGAACTGCCTTGAGTTGTGACCTCCTTTGTAACTCAGAATTCTTACTGCTTACACCCATAGCTTAATGTATTGTTTACTTACTGTTAAAATCTGCTTTGTAGGGCCCGGAGAGCTAGCACAGCGGCATTTGCCTTGCAAGCAGCCAATCCAGGAACAAAGGTGGTTGGTTCGAATCCTGGTGTCCCATATGGTCCCCCGTGCCTGCCAGGAGCTATTTCTGAGCAGACAGCCAGGAGTAGCCCCTAAGCACCGCCGGATGTGGCCCAAAAACCAAAAAAAAAAAAAAAAAATCTGCTTTGTAATTGTAAACATTCTTCTCAATACCTATGACTGACTTTTACCCCTTATAAAATCCTAACTTAGGAGTTTTAGTATGCTTTGTCACACACTTGCTAGAACGTGTTATCCCCATACAATTTATTTGTGTGGTCTCATTTTATCATATTTCATATTTTACCATAACCTGGCCCATGTTTTACCCACTCCCTGAAGTAGGCTCATTGAAGGCCACTGGAGCTGTGGGACAGAAGCCACCCACAGCACAAAATGTCTTCTCAGGAGAATCAACATTTTAGTTCATGTTTAAAAGATTATAAGAGGCAATATATGAAAAGCTGACAGAAACTAAAGAGACCTAAGCACAGTTAGTAAGATCTATTTGCAATGATTTGGTTTGTTTCTAATGTTTGTGTCCTTTCTGGAACCAAAATCTATGAATAGATACAATTCTTTTCCAAATACCCAAACTATGAAAACGGATTATTGCTATGAGATAGACCAATAATGAGGACCAAATGTGATGAGCAAAATGGGTGAGTTATATAAGAATAATTCAGAGACCAGAGTGATAAAACAAAGTTTGCTCTACAGCAGGTAGTTGCCCTGGGTTCGAACCCTGGTATTTCATATGATCCTCCAAACCAGCCAAGAATAATTTCTGAACACAGAGCCAGGAGTAACCCATAAGTGTTACTGGGTATAGTCTCAAAAAAAAATCATTTTCTTGCACTATAGAGTGCTTAAACTGAAAATAAATAACAAAAGCATAATCAGAACATACTAACCCTCCCATACAACTTGGTGAAATGTTTCCAAATAGAACTCATGAGTTAATCATCATACTTGGAATGAATAGAACCTCACCAAATACTCATGAATATAGAACTTTAATATTTTTTCTTAATTTACCTAAAGTTGTGCTTAAGGGGAGTTCTTCAGAAAAAAAGGTACTGAAAATCAATAGATTCGGCACTTAGATAAATAGAATAAAAAGAAGCAGAAAAAACTGTCACAGAGATAATTCAAAGAACTGGAGCACATGCTTTGCACATAGACTTCCCAGTTCAATAATTCGTGCTTCGTGATCTCCCAAGCACTGCTGGGAGTAACCCAAAGCACTACCAGGTGTAGCCCAAAAAATAAACAAGCAAGTGGATATAAAATTAAACCAAAAAAAATAGAGGCAAACTGTTTAAAATCAACTAAGATAATAATAAAATAAAATGCATTTTTGCAACTCAAACCTCATAGCAAAAGTTGCTATTTTGAAGAACTGCTAAAAGTAAACAAATTATTTTTTAAACATTTTATTTTTTTTATTTAACCAACTTTATTACATACATGATTGTATTTGGGTTTCAGTCATGTAAAGAACATCACCCATCACCAGTGCAACATTCCCATCACCAATGTCCCAAATCTCCCTCCTCCCCCCCAACCCCCACCTGTACTCTAGACAGGCTTTCTATTTCCCTCGTACATTCTCATTATTAGGATAGTTCAAAACATAGTTATTTCTCTAACTAAACTCATCCCTGTTTGCAGTGAGCTTCATGAGGTGAGCTGTAACTTCCAGCTTTTTTCTCTTTTGTGCCTGAAAATTATTATTGCAAAAATGTCTTTCATTTTTCTTAAAACCCATAGATGAGTGAGACCATCCTGCGTCTTTCTCTCTCACTCTCTCTCTCTCTGACTTATTTCACTCAGCATGATAGATTCCATGTACATCCATGTATAGGAAAATTTCATGACTTCATCTCTTCTGACAGCTGCATAATATTCCATTGTGTATATGTACCACAGTTTCTTTTTGTAAGTTATACCCACTTAGGTCACCTTAATTTTGTCATCAGACTTTATTGATTTGTTTTTCTTGGACATTACTTATTCCCATGCTTTGTTGTTTTTTTTTTTGTTTTTTGTTATTTTTTTTTGAAATATCGTGTGTGAGTTGAAGTCATGCAGTATTTTTTTCTTTCATTCTGACTTATTCTGCTTATCCTGGTTCCCTTTAGTTTCATTTATGTTGCCGTAAAAAGCAAGATTCCATCTTCCGAATAGCTGAACAATTTTTCATTCTATATATAGACCATATCTTCTTTAGCTTTTCTTTCTTTTTTTGGGGGGCCACACCCAATGACGCTCAGGGGTTACTCCTGGCTCTGCACTCAGAAATCACTCCTGGCAAGCTCAGGAGACCATATGGGGTGCCAGGATCGAACCCAGGTGGGCCGTGTGCAAGTCAAATGCCCTATTACTGTGCTATCACTTCAGCCCCAAGACCATATCTTCTTTATCCTTTCATCTGTCAGTGGACAATGGATTGCTTCCTGATGTTGAATACTGTAAATAGTGCTACAATAAAAATAGGTGCACATATGATATTCTGATTAATATTTTTGTATTTTTGGAGAGAGACATAGCAACAGAATTACTTAATGATGGGATAGATCTACCTTTAATTGTATTTAATCTTCATATTGTTTGCCATAATGCACCAGTTATGTTCTTATCCATATAAGACTAGTTTTTCTCCACATACTCACCAGTATTTCTTGTTTCTAGTTTTCTAGTTTTTGAGCCACCCATGGCAGCAATGCTAACTGCTGGCTCTATATTCAGTGATCATAATACAATACTAGGGATCAAACATGAGTTGTTCTCATGCAAAGCAATTTCCCTACCTGCTATACTATTTCTTCAGTTCCTCCATTAGTTTTCCATAGGCTATTCTAACAGGTATAGGAGACAACTTGGTTTTTGTTTGTTTATTTTTTTTGTTTGCTTCCTTCTTTGTTTTGTTTTGGTTCACACAGGCAGCGCTCAGGGGTTACTCCTGGCTCTATGCTCAGAAATCACTCCTGGCAGGCTTGGGGAACCATATGGGATTTCATGATTCGAACCACCATTCTTCTGCATACTCTACCTCCATGCTATCTCTCTGGCCCCGAGACAACTTGTTTTGATTTGTTTGTTATTTGCATTTATGACACAATTTACTTAATAATTATATAATTACTCCATATTAGTTATTACAAAATATGTGATGTATTTTCCATGTGCCTGTTGGCCTTCAGTTTGTCTTCTTTGAAGAACTGTTGTATTTACTCAATACTTCTTCCTCCCCCTCTGAGGGATTTTTAACATTGCATTGTGGCATTATTTAAATTCAAAATTTTCATATTTGAAAACCAACATATTCTAAATTAATTTACCACAGAAAGTCCAATTCAATTATTTACCCTCAATGGACCACTTTTATTTAGGGGGGGACACACCCGGTGACACTCAGGGGTTACTCCTGGCTACTCACTTAGAAATTACTCCTGGCATGTGGGACCATATGGGATGCTAAGATTAAATTGAGGTCCATCCTGGGTCAGCTGTGTGCAAGGCAAATAACCCTACTACTGTGCTATCATTTCGGCCTACTCAGTGAACCACTTTTATTGACATCTTTCACCCTTTTCATCTGGTAATCACTGATTGATTTTACAATCCAACTAATTTTTATTTAATTTAATTCATACTTCTTTTTATTTTTTAACATACCACCTATAAATTAAATAGTTTGCCTTTTTTTCCATTTCACTAAGTGTAATATTTTTTAGGTCTATTCTTCTGTCTAGGTTTTCCTTCTAGGTCTATTTTTCTGTCTATTTCTTGATTGAGATGGTGTTATTTTTGTTGTGGTTGTTCTTGAGTTGTATAAGTACTTTGTATGACACTTTATGTATCCTGGATTTGATACATATATAAAATATATCAAATATATTAAATACAAATCCCTTGTCATATATATAAGATGTAAATATATTCTAATCTGTTTTAATAGTTCTCTAGTTATGAAATTTAGGTTCATATATTTAAAATCTTCCCTTAACAACAACAAAACCAACCAAAAAAATCCAAGGAATAATCTTCCACAATAAAATTTGTCTCTAATGTAGTGAAAAAAAATTTTACCAAAGACATGAGATTTTAAAAAGAGTGAACAGATAATTGCATAACATAAATGCTTAGACTCAATCTGTGTAAAAGATAGTCATTTGTTATGTAAAGGGATCAATCTGTGTCAAGATCACTTGTATTGGACTGGGAGATAATACAGCAGTTTGAACACATGCCTACCAGGTGTTTAACCAGGTTTGTTTCCCCACACCACAAGAACCTGGAAGTATCACCATGTGGCTCTGAAGTCCTTAATATTGCCCTGGGTGAACCCCATGTCCCTCAAACTTCAGGCAGTATCGTCTGGCCCTTGCTTTGAACCACCAGCCAAGTTGATTGAGTACCACTGATTAGCCACCCCCCATATCCTAAGCACTATAAAAAGCTTCCTAATTCTACTAAAAATAAATATTTTTGTGGGGCCAGAGCTATGGTACAATAGGTAGGGCATTTATTTGTCTTGCATGTGGCCAACCAGGATTTGATTCCTGGCATCCCATATTGTCCCCCAAGGACTGCCAGGAGTAAGGAAGTAACCCCTGAGCACCGCTGGGTGTGACCCAAACCCCTCTAACTCTCCCAAAAGATATTTTTGACATAAAAGAGTGCCAGCCATTTGATAGAATTCACTTACAGTATCATCTGTCTGAAAGTCTATTAAAATTTATGATAGTGACTTAAATTTATATATCAAACAGGCTTTTAGATTTTCTCTTTTATTCACCAGAGAAGTTGTTTATGTGGTTGCTATTCATCAGAGAAGTTATGTTTTTCTAAGTTATCAAATATTTGACATGAAATTATTTGTTTTATAATTATTTTAATATCTTTAGAAATATAACTATTAATTCCTCTTACATTCTTGTTTGTGTTCTTTGTCATTTACCCTTTTGTTAGAGATTGACCAATTTTGTGCATTTTTTATAAAAACAATTTTTATATTATTGCCTTCAAAAAAAAAAAGAGTGCCAGCCAGGTAACTCTGATTAAAATATGACAACAGTATTACTATGGAGGGAAAAGACCTCCAGTAGTGAAACTCTGAAGACTTCTTTTTAATAAAATAAAACCAAGAAAAAATACAAGATTGCTCTGGGCACCATGTTGTTCCCACTGTCATTATCTTGACAAACCAGATTGGGATTTAAGGGTCTAGTGATCAGTGTCTTGGAGGGAATAACACTGACAAGGAACTCAGGAAACAAGTTTTCCTGTGTGTACATCCACAACTACATACCTCTTGCATTGAATATTTTAATTAAAATCTTGCCTGTAGGGATCAAGTTTGAGGAAACTTTACTAACAAAATTCATAAGTGCTTGAATTGTTATTCTTCTTCAACATTTCCATCTGTTCTCAAAAGTACAGAAAAGGTGACTTATTTACTTATTATTTACTTATTCTGGGCAGCAGTTAACGTGGACATCCATTCAGGAAGAAAAATACAGGCAGAGAGAAGCATTCAACCAGTCACAAAGACCTCAACCAAGGTTATTTACTTTCCTAAGTCATGTGAGTTTGTAAATGTCCTTCTCTGATTCCTATTGTACCCTTGACTTCTGAAGCCATCACCTAACTTGAACAAAAACCTAGCAAATGGCTGATAATCTGACTATTATCTGCAAACAGTGGTTTTCATTTTATTTTTTGCATATTTCAAAACGTCAAATAAAGTTTCATTTCTGTCCTTTTTTACAATTAGATGTGTAGTTTTTCATGTGAATTTTTTTTTCAAACAGTCAATCCTTCTTGGGCTTATACAAAATTGTGGTAATCTTTCACAGGTGATTCCAAAAAATTTGAGTGCATAGAAAGAGAGCAAAAGAATAAAAAGTAATAAATAAATAGATACAAATCCATAAGAATTTTCCCACTCATAGAAAGCAAAGAAAGGAATAGAAAAAGTCCAATGAAAACAAAACCTTTGACTCTGATGCCATAAATGAGGCATCATTTCGAATTTTTACAAGTCATAGAATAATCACATTTTAGGGGCTTCCCAGCTCACTTGTTTCTTTTTCTTTATCTCTTTCTTCCTCTTTCTAATTTCTATTTTTATTATCTCTCTCTTTTCTCCTCCTCCTTCTCACATTCTCCCAGTCCCTTCTCCATTTCTCTGTCTTTGTGTGTCTCTGCCTTTTTTTTCTTTATGTCTCTGTCTCTCTCAGTTCTGCCATGTATATTGGAGTATAAATGCAGAAATAGTATTAGTAAAAGCTTAAGCCCCTGGAGAATGATTTTAGCATTGTATCCTCAAGATAGACAGCCTGTTTAGAGGAGAGTATATTTTTCTGTGAAAAAAAAAAAGTAAAACTGAAATATGATTCTGCTTTTTACTTTCTCCTCATTAATTAATGATGGCTACTTCTGAGATAAGAGCAGTTAATACAATCAATTGCTAGATATCCACCTAATAACAATATTAATAATAGTGACTAATAATTGATGAGCCTTACTATGAGTGAAATGTGAGTCAGAAGGGATTGTTTCAGGTAAACATCAACTAACTTTATGAAAAAGATATGATTGTGATGGTCATATTATTATATATGGGAATTCTAAGATGCAGATTTCATTGATTTTCCCAGAGCTTCCCAGTAAAGGGTAAAAATGAAAATCAAAACTAGGAAGTCTAATTATAGAAACTATATCCTATGCAACCATGTTGAACTACATGTCAAGGAAGTGATAGATGAAATAACAATATATAAGGTGATTATTCTAATTTTATTTAACTGCTTTGTTATTTTACACTTTGGAGTACTTCTAGCTTGTATCCAAATTTAACTTGATCTTTGTATGACGTGTGTGTGTGTGTGTGTGTGTGTGTGTGTGTGTGTTCCATCTCTGCTGATAAGAAGCTCAAAATACCCTTGAAAGAATAAGATTTTCCAATTCTTAAGAAGACTTAACATCTATACAATATACTCTGCAAAGTTTAAGCCTCCAGATTAGGGTCTATTCATCCTCTGTGCATTTATGTATTCATCATCTTGAAAGAAGGTTCATGAAAGTTTTTAAAGGTTAAGAATGACAATTCATGGTATTCTGATGAAAGCACTGTTGCTCTATTTATGTGGTGCTGGTATTATCCTCTGTGGGCTGAGCTCTCTGTTCCCACTAGACTTTCTGTCAAAGCTCTATATGACACTGGTATCATTCCAACAGTCCTAAAAAAATAATTCTTTGTTGTCAAAAAAAGAGAGATTACAGCTTGGAAAAAATATACTGAAATCACCCCATCCTAGAGACTCAAATGTTCATTGGCCTATTAAAAGACCTGAGAAGCTCATAGAGATGAAGCTATAACTCCTCTGCCAGTGGAAGTGTTTTTTCTTATATAAGCCTTCATAGCATTAGTATTTGAGAGGAAAAATTCCGTATGAGACAGAAATATGCAATATGAAACACACAAATTTTTCCCTTACAAGCAATTTATTTTGGAGCCATACTTGGAACATTTCACACCAACTTTCAGCAGGGCCACATATAATTTGCCCTTGTTCATGATTTTCTCATTAGATTGAATGTTCCATGAGGACATTCTTTTGTCCTGCTTACCTTTCCAATAATATCACAATACTTGGAATAAATGTAGATTCTCAATAAATTCTTCTTGAAAGCAAAGAAAGGGAACAAAGTTAAATGAAAAGAAGCCCTTTCACTTTGAGACAGAACTGAAGTTACCCAGGTGGGAAGGGATCCAAAAGAATGAGCAGAGGGAAGTTGGTGTTTTGATGGTAGGTGTTATATGGTAACCAATATTTTGAAGAGATATGAAATTATACCCTTAACATGTATACAGTCTTACCAATCAGTGTTACCTTAATAAAGCTAAAAAAAAAATAAAATAATCAAAAGTCAACACTTTTCAAATAAATGAATAGTTGAGAACATGTCTGTCTTATTCTGATGAATAAAGTAGCCAACTGTTCCCATTTTCTCAGATCTGAAGGAATATTAAAGACTTGGAACTTTATGTGCTAAAACCAAAAAATATAAGCCTATCCAAAATAAGTGGTAGATTAAGGGGTGTTGATTGTTTGGTTTTGTTGACTTTGTTTTCAGTTGTCTTATTTTTGCCTACTCCATGTTAAGAATAAAGGAGATACCAGTCACGAAATTATATTGTATAATCCACACAATAATTTTAGGAAGTCAGTATTATTTTTTTTCCATTTTATGGATGAGAAGAAAACTAAAACTAAGATTTTGTGTCTTGCCCATAAAGCTGCAGCTTGAACACCACCTGGCTGTAGAGCCTGTGTTTTCTTAACCACTTCCTTCCCCTGCTCTCCAAAATAAATTCTGCAGGTACAGGAAAGAGGATAAGGCCATGAAATCCATCATCTAAAATAAACACTCAGTAATTCATGTGTAAAATAGCAGACAAACATAATCCACACCCTACTGGGTGATACAGAGATAGAGAAACCTCGAAAGCTATAATTTTGACATTAATCCTAGAGGCTAGTAAATTTGAATATGAGCCTTTATATGCTATAAACAGGCCTGGCAAGCAGAGAACTAATTTTAGCTCTGAATTATGAAATATAATCACATGAGTAGGTGGCCTATATTTTCAGCTTCATATTGTATGTGGAATTTCACGATGTCAGGAAGAATTCCATTCTACTGACCGAGTTAGAAAAAGGCAGCTGGAGTCCTACAGATTCTGAGATGAGCAGAAAAGCTCACTGGGTAGAAGAAAGTAAATCTGCATTCCAATCTCAACACTGAGTTGAGAAGAATCACTTCCTTGTCTTTTTCTCCATCTGAGAAATTGGAGATAGTGGAAAGGTCAACATAAGCAGACAGCAAGTTGAACTATAAAACAGGATTATTAGAATCTTGACTTTGCCACTTAATACCTCAGTTTTATCATTTGGAATATGGTATGTCTAATTCACCATTGAAGATTCATTTAGAATTTTAAATATAGAGAATGATCTAGCATGATAAAGGTGGTCAGTGAAGTCAGGCCAGAGAAATAGAGCAGAAAGGGATAGGATACAAGCCTTACATGCATAAGACATTGAATTGGTATCATTAAGAGATATTTTGGAAGTGGGTGTGGTGTAAATTTAGAACATTAACATAAATGCTGTTGTAAATCATGATTATTTGTTTGGTTTGTTTTGGGGCCACACCATATGGTGCTCAGCAGTTACTCCTGGCTCTGCACTTAGAAATCGCTCCTGGCAGGCTGGGGGGGGGGGGCGCATATGGGATGCCGGGAATTGAACCAGGGTCTGTCCAGGATTGACTGCGAGCAAGGCAAATGCCCTACCACAGTGCTATTGCTCTGGCCTCTTACCTAAATTTTTTGAATGGGATAAAAAAAAGTGTTTAAATAAAAAATATTATTTTTAAAAAAATAAAGAACTTAGCTAACCTTTTGGGAAACTCTCAACATGGTATGACTCAAAGAGATGTGTCAAAGAGATAACACGTGCTTATGAGATCATTTCTTTCTTCTCTCACAAACTAGTCTTGGATGTGAGCTATTTCAGCCATTTCATGTAAGGAGAGTTCTATTCAACTGTATGAGGAAGCAATTTTTGAAAGGAATTTAGTAATGAAGGTTAGGCTGCTCATTATGGTGTCCATTATGAGAAACACTATTATTGACCATAGAGATGTTAGAGGTCAAGAAAAAAAGTAATAAAAGCAGCTACTAGGGGCCGGAGAGATAGCACAGCGGTAATGCGTTTGCCTTGTGTGCAGGACGGTGGTTCGAATCCTGGCATCCCATATGGTCCTCTGAGCCTGAAGGGAGGCAATTTCTGAGCATAGAGCCAGGAGTAGCCCCTGAGTGCTGCCGGGTGTGACTCAAAAAACTAAAAACAAACAAACAAGCAAAATAAAAGCAGCTACCTAAGAATGTACAGAGCTAAGTTTATGGCCATTATCTTGAAATGCAGCACATTGGTTGCTGGATATAAATTTCCACATCTCACTCAGCAGAGTGCCTATTATTTAAGAAGAGGATTAGCCATGTGTTTATTAAGACAAAATGTGACTCTATCAGAAACAGCCAGAAGAAATGGTCTCGCAGATGTTCACAGGCATGAAATGGCTTTTGGTCACCAAGAAGGACAGCTGTGGAATATGTGGTGGTGTGGTCTGCAGACAGAGAACACAGAACAAGATCTGACTCAAACACTTCCTGGATGTGTGACTTCCAGACACCACTTCCTCTCTCTAGGCCTCAACTTCCTCGTCTGTAACATACCACAGTGGAACAAAAAATAGACTTAAGGTTTCCTTCATCTCTATGTACCAGATCTTTATCAGCAAGGAAAAATGATTACAAAAATGAATGCCTTAGCAATGACATCATGTTCTGATCTAAGTTAGATTTTGTGGCAATGTTTTCTTTACATTATTCATTTCCTACCGATTTGAGATAGAAACAGTAAAGTATTAGTGATACCTCCCCTCCTATTTTTAAATATTTTACATTTATTTTCTAATTTTTAAGTCCTTAAAACTGGGGATTTGTCTTTTGTCTACTATACAGCCGTTGACAGAAATTCTCTCATATACTGAGATATCAGTAATGTTTTATGACAGATACCAAATCAAATTAACATAAGGGAAAAATGGAAAAGATATAAAAAGACTTGAGAACCAAAGGAAACTTAACAGGGTAGGAAATATCATGTCACAACACGAAGAGATAGAACACAACAGGAAAGAAACCATCTTCTTGCTGGAATGGTGAAGTAAACTTCACCCAAGGCTTTATCTTGAACATATATGACTTTCTGAGATTCACTTTTAAAGAATTGAGAATTTTACACTGAATAATTTAGATCTCAGCTGCACTTCTATCTACCTACCTCTCTGCAATTCTGTATTGGAATCTCTCCATCAGCTGGCAGGGGCAAAAGTCTTGCTTTGGTTTTCATAGACATGAGTAAATATAGGGGATTTTCCCATAAGCCCAATGACTATGCAATTATTCTCCAAAGGAATAAGAACATCTTTAGAATCAAATGGGATTTTGATGCATCAAAAAATGCTTCATGTCATCTACAGCTGCTGTTCAAATAGCTTTGCAGGTGAATATGTGCTCACACATAAATGCTAAATAACTTAGCTGAAGCAAATAAATATTTTACCTTCTCATAAGTGTATATTGTATAACTGTATAAATGTTCTCTTGCACTTGGAACTCTAGCTCTGGCAGTTCCATGGAACCTAAACATTCCTTTGGAGAATTTGAATCTGTACTTTAAAATTTAAACATTTTAAGCTGAAAGAAAATAGGCTCTATAGTTGAGCACCAACCCACAGCACACACAGTATTTCTTTTCTGAATATTATACTCTAGACGAATAGAATACTTTTTGCTGAATACTTCAGCACAATATCCTTCACATTTCTCTCTATCTTTCTTATCCAAAGCAAATTAAATTCCCCATGTGGATTATAATCTTCCTCTACACCAGTTTATAACTATTCTGTTGGGTTTTGCCATTTTCTAAATAGATAAAAACTATTTGCAGATGAGTGTTTGTACTCTGTTTCTAAAGCATAGGAGTTCTGTTTAATATATATTTTTTGGTTGTTGTCATTCAACAGTGATGTGGGTTGGACTCCTCTCAACTCTGTACTGGGAATGAGAGTTTGCTTCCAGCATGCACAAGGATCCATGATGTATCAGAAATCAAACCTGAATTTCCTGAAGGCAATGCACGCATTCAGCTTACTGAGCTATCACTCAAGATTTTAATATTTAGGGCCAGAGTAGTGGCGCTAATCGGTAAGGCATCTGCCTTGACGGCACTAGCTCAGAATGGGCTGCAGTTCGATCCCCCAGCATCCCATATGGTCCCCCAAGCTCTGAGTGCAG
Source organism: Suncus etruscus (assembly GCF_024139225.1). Classification (NCBI taxonomy): domain Eukaryota; kingdom Metazoa; phylum Chordata; class Mammalia; order Eulipotyphla; family Soricidae; genus Suncus; species Suncus etruscus. Next base: position 102,292,731 of record NC_064856.1, read on the forward strand.
AGCCAGGAATAACTAACCCCTGAGCATCACTGGGTCACCAGTGTGGCCCAAAATAACAACAACAACAAAAAAGATTTGAATATTTAAATATATGTGTGCATATATATAAAGGAAACATATAACTTCTGAATATAAGACCTCCATCACTAACTTTCAAAAAGCATTTTTATTTCTATATTTATATGTATACCCTTATATCTACACTAAAATGTATGCATAGAACAGCTAAGTTGAGTTTATTATTAATTTATTATTTAGCTACAAAGCAAATGCAAATTCAGGAAAAGTCTTGGTATATACAGTTCCATATAGCCTATCTCCAAACTAGCATAATATACAATCTTAAAAATACCAATTATTAGCATTGAGAACTCTGACACACTATTAGCGGGAGTATAAACTGGTACTACCACTTTGGAAATGGTGTCAGATTGGTAAAACTGAAAATATATAAAATCGTGATTCAGCAGAATCTATGTTTTCAGATAGAAAACATAAAAAAGAGTTCACATTGCCATTATTTATCATTACCCCAAATTACTGAATCATTCCATTTATCTATTGAGTTGCCTGTTTTTTCTCAATAGTTTATGAAATGTTTTCTCTATATTTTCTATACATTGTATTTGAGTACTTCAAAGTCTTCACACCAAGCAAGATTCTCCTCCAAATTCTCAGTTAATATTGGCTGGAACTTAACTAACTCTGTGGGTTGCAGCTTTCAAAAGCCAATTCCAACTGTCAAGCCTAAAAACAATCTGACTTGATCCATCTATGTTTCATAGAACATAGAAAAAATATTCTGCTGGCAAAATAATCAAAAATTCACCTGAAAGTAACTAAGTATTCATCTCCATCAATGCAGAATAATTTATTCTACTGAAATAGAGATTATATCTTCAATTCTTTTATTCCCCCAGTGCATCTTTCCCCCATGACAGGCACTTATCATAAAAGACTGTTTGTAAATAATTTATCCATCAAATAAAACCTCTGTAGAAATGACCTAAAAACAACTTTTCTCAGACAATTAGAAGTCAGAACATCTAATTAAATTTCAAATCTTTGCTTCTTTTTTTCATAGTAGGAAAGTACATTAAGTCCTCCAATTTTTGGTTTCCTCAGTTGAAGAACTGAAGCACCTAAATTTATCATATGATGAACATGGGAAAATAAGTGTGAGGTTCACATTTTACACATCAAGAACATTATAAAAATCAAAAGATAAGTTATGTAAGATTTGGTTTTCTAGGAGTTATTCAAGTTAAACTGTGGGTTTTTAATTAGAAAATGAGTGGTTTGGTTTAGATTATTTTAAAGGGCTCTTTGAGAGCTAAATAGCTTCTGATTTTTTGTATTGCCAGATTTAATTGTCAAGGACTCCTAATTTTCTAATTTTCTTTTATACCTAAACTAAACAAATCGTTGAAGGCACAAAGGAGCCTCCAACGTAGAATAACTCAATCGTGAGCTCTTTTTTCAAAAGATAATATGTCCTGATACAAATAATTATTCTGGTATATGGGCTTTTACATTCTATTTTTGGGTATTTTAGGAAGGAAGTATTCCTGTGTCTTTATTGCACTATCTTGAACCACAGACCTTAGACCATTCCTGCAGGGAGAGCTCGGGTATTGTTAATAACTAAATGGGCAGTTAGTCTTCATTTGACAGATTTCCCATGTGCAAGTGAAAAGCTTTCCACAGTAATGTGTACTCAGTAAATTGATGTCTTGCTGGCGACAAGACGTCTCCTTCTGAGTAGCTTCTGTAAATAAATACTTGTGTAATGTCAACTTGAAATGTTTCTTCTGTAGAACTAGGAACGTAGAGGAAAGGAAGCCAAACAATGGATGAAAATAAAGGCTGAGATTTGGCTGGAATAAAAGGCATGAGGAAACTCAGCAAAAGAGTGAAATATAGCTGTGTGAAAACCATTATAGGAATCTCAGTTGAACCAAAATATGTATTAAGGAGGGGTACCTTCAGTTTTTTCTATGAGTTAAGCTTAAAGAAATTAAGTCATCTTTTTTGGGAGGGGTGCTACCTACCATGTTTTCTCAGGGGTTACTCTCAGTGATAATTATCATAGTTGTGCAGGATCAATAGTTAAGTGAGAGGCCACCAGGGTTTTACTCAGGAGTGCTTGGAAGCCATGTGGTATTAGAGATTGAATCTGGGACTCTATTCATACAAGGCAAATCTCCAACACCTGATAAGAAAAATAATATTTCTGCTAGTTCTGAACATTAGAACTAGTACTTTTAAAAAATGCATTTGTGGTGCCAGAGCAATAGCACAATGGGTAAGGCATTTGCTTTGCATGTGGCCAAGCTGAGTTCCATCCCTGACATCCCATACGTTTCCTCAAGCCTGTCAGGAAGGATTTCTGAGCTCAGAACCAAGAGTAAAGCCAGAGAGCCACTGGGCGTGGCCCCAAAGCAAGAAACCAAATAACAAAAAAAAAAAAAAAAAAAACAACTCAATGATATTACTAATTTTATAAATGACATCAATAGAAAAAATAATATGTATACATTATAACTTAATCTCTTAGAATTTTCATATAAGGGAGGTTTAGATGGGGTAAGAAAAATAGTTTACTAAGTACCTTAGATGCAATTTTTATAGGGACCTAAGAGGATTCTCTCTTTCTCTTTCTCTCTCTCTCTTTCTCTCTCTCTCTCTCTCTCTCTCTCTCTCTCTCTCTCTCTCTCTCTCTCTCTCTCTCCCCCCCCCTTTCTCTTTCCCCCGTCTCTTCCCCCCTCTCGTTTTTTCGGGCCACACCTGGTGACATTCAGGGGTTATTCCTGGCTATGCCACTCAGAAATCACTCCTGGCTTGGGGGACCATATGGGACACTGGGGATCAGACCCAGGTTTGTCCTGGGTCAGCCACATGCAAGACAAATGCCCTACTGTTGTGCTATTGCTCTGGCATTGGGACCTAAGAGTTTTATTATAAAGAAAGTAGAATGTTACTCAGTAGTAGAACCTTGCTTGTGAATGTTCAATCCTCATCACCACAGAATAAGAAAAAAAATGGGCGGAGAGTTAGAAGAAAGAAATAGAGGAGGAAGAAAAAGGAAAAGTAAAGCAATTATATCTATCAAGTAGGAAAAGTAGTTAAGATTGGAATGTATGGAAGTGTTAAAAAGGGACAGAAGTAAATATCCAATCCAAAGGCAACAACAATGGAATCAAGAGACCCACACTTTAACAATCTAAACTTAAAACAGGCCCACTATATTGGCAGGCTGTGGGGACAGGGGGTTGGTATGGGATACATCTAGGTAATATTTGTGGAGAGAGGTGGACACTAGTGGTGGGATTGGCCTTGATTTGTGGTATGTCTGAAACCCAATTATGAAGGACTTTGTAAATCACAATGGTTTCCATAAAATTAATTTTTTCTAAAAAGCATCAAACGCTTAAACTGCTGATTCCTAGGTTTGACTTCATATCTGCCTCCTTAAGTTCTGGAACTTGTCTGTGCTGCCAAGAAGGATTCCTATATAAAGTGGCTTCTGGCTTCAAAGACTGATCTTATACAGGAATTTCTGGATAGACTTCACTGAAAGCAAGATCACTAAGGCAGGCCTAAGCTATCAGTCCTGGATCAAGAAAGAGCTACTAATCTGCTAAGGTGATGATGGCCAAATGTCAGAGAAAGTTCTTCCTACATGCTTGACCCCACATTTCATGCCTCCCTTGCTGATCTTTCCACAAGACCCGCCATCGACTTCCCTAAACCCAGTCAGAGGTTGACCTGTTCATAGGAAGTTTGATCATCTCAAAACTAATTGGAATTTCTAAGCTGTATGATTTAGATGACCAAGATTTTGTTTTTGACATTTAAAATCAAGTCTTTAATTTTTCTATTTTTGCAGGGGGAAGGGGCATCTTGAACTCATAAATATGTGGCAACTGAGACTAATTGTAGCTATAAACACCACTAAGCAGTTGATATGTGAGAAGTAAAATGAATCATCACACCCCGCCCACGCACACACACACACACACTTCCTCACACCATCTAGCACACGAAGCCAGGCCTCGAGGTGGGCTTGATGCTGTGCGTCACCAGGCAGGTCCTATCTTAGGAAATAATCCCCACAGACATTTTTATTTTTGCAGCATCTAATGATAGAAAATCCAAATGTGACAGAGATCCAGAGGTGAATGAAATTATTGAAGAAAACAAAAAGCTGAAGCAAAGGTGGTAAAAGAAGCTATTGTGTAAATTCATAATGGAATAGCCAAACTTCAGGGTACTGAGAAATCCAAGCTTAATTCTGAAAGTGAATTTTCCCTTTTAGGGACCTTGGGAAAATGCTTTTTATTCACCTCCTGCACGTTGTCATAATTGTGTGGTCTAATTTTGGCCTTTGTCTAAAGACCAAAAGCATAGATGAAAGTATATAAGCTTTCTAAAGAAAGTCATGCTAATGGCACTTAAAGTTTAACTTATATATAGACACTTACGTATTAAAAAGAGGCTTATTGGGGAACAAAGATAATATAGTATGGCTGGTAAGGCACATATCTTCCATACCACCGACCCAGTTTTGATTCCTGGCATCCCATATGGTTCCCCCAAACCCTGTTTAGAATAAATCCTGAGGAGAGAGAGTCAAGATTAAGCCCTGAGTACTGCCAGATATAACCTCAAGACCAATAAAATTAATAAATAATATTAAATAAATAAAATCAGTAAAAATAAAAGGTGGTTTCTTGTTTTCAAATGAATTCATTTTCATCATTTAACACAAGTTGATGATGTTGAGAGTGGGAATGTGGATTGAGAAAAATGATATGGAATTGGGAAGATATTGTTACAGGATTTAGATTGGTAGATAGATGATAGGTAGATATGTAGATAGAAAGATAGAGGATAAATAGGTAGGTAAGCATATATATATATATATATATAGATAGATAAGTAGATAGATAGGTAGGTAGGTAGGCAGGTAAGTAGGTAGGTAGGTAGATAGGTTGATGATAAATGAGCTAGAGAGAGAGAGAGCTTAAAGAACTGGTCATATACTTTGCAGAGAGCAGGCCCAGGTTCAATGCCCCAGCATCTTATGGTTCCCTGAGTGTGATAATCAGGGCTGACCTCAGAACCCAGAGATGGGGTAACCCCCAAAACCACAAGGTGAGGACCCCCAAATCCAAAAACCATGTGAAAGAAGATTTAACCCTAGTTACCTTGGGTAGTTCTTATTATGTAAAATTTCTATTTGGTTATAAATAGCTGAGGGCAGTCTGTTGATTTGCTTTCTCAGGAATATTTATCACTGCTTTGTTCCTAAGGCAAAAATCAAAAGGTTCTGCATGGCAATCACCATAGTGAGAAAACAGGTGCTATTTGTCTGTTCCCATGAACTGGTTGGAGCTGAGCTGTAAGTACATGAAGATGAGTTTGCCAGGGCAAATGAACACTGTAGTGGGATGGAACAGACAAATGGAGTCTTAGTTCCATTCCTGAGTAGATTATATATGCAGATGAGGAGAGATGAGCAAGATTATGAAGGTGCAAAAGACACTGAAACATATGGCAAAGAAGGCAACCAACTTGCTGGTGCTGGAGCATGAAAACCAGAAGAGAAATATCACAGGAAAAAAAGAAACAAAGATGAACTTCATTAGACATATAGGAGAGTCTGAAAGTGGCTGCTGAGGAATGGAAGCATTGAGAAACAGCAGACATAGGAACTTAGACTCATGCATGGTCAAAAGGAACACGCGCGCGCACACACACACACACACACACACACACACACACACACACACACACGTGCTGCCAATGTGGTGGTGTAATGAAGAGACTGATTTTTGTAGCAGGACTGACACGGACCTTAGAGTTCAGAGCTCGCATTCCACAATGCACAGGGCGCTGAACACATCCATTGTAAGAAAAAAACTCAGTTTCCTCACCACATATAGCTACTTCCTTATGAACAATGGAGGATAAGTAACCCAGATCCATAAAAAAAAAAAAAAAAAAAAGAAGTCCCCTGGAGTTAAGAAATGTAAGTCTGATTACTTGATAACCATCCTCCCCTGAGTCCAAACCACAGTGAGAAGGTATAGAAGTTAAAGTATCAGGAGGGAAAACTGATGATTGGGTCATTTTATAGTTCCAAAACAAGGGTGAACTTTGTCACTTCTGTCACTTCTGTTTATTATCCATCAAGGTTAACTGGAATATAGCCTGATGGTTAAAGGTTAAGAGACACAGATACGGCATTAAAAGGAATGATGATATGGTATTAAAATAGATAAGGCTTTTGAACAGCTCAACCCACTTGTGTCTAGTTTTTCCCTTTATTTGGAAGTTCAAGATAGGAAGTACAATCACAATCTCACCAGGCATTCTCTTAAACTTTCCATACTCATAGCCCATAAGCTCAAGTTTTAACTAAATTTGATGTATATAGTACAGATAAAAGTTATTCCTACTTCAAAATGATAATTTTTTTATCTTACCAAAAAGGATAGGTAAAGTAGCTATACTGAGAATTTACTATATGTAAACTATATGGTAGAACTTACCCTTGTATGACAAAATTAAATCCTGTGAGATGTCTATTTTACAAAGAAGATTAAGGCTTAGGAACTTAACGGTAATAAGATTAATATATACACTGGTGAAGGGTGTTCTTTTTAATGACTGAAACCCAACTACAAACATGTTTGTAATCATGGGTGCTTAAATAAAGATATTATTTTTAAAAGAAAATTAACATAATTTGTAGGGATCAAAATCAAAATTAATACTTTGTCATTTTAAATTCCAAAGTCCATATATGTATAGATATATAATTCTATATATTTAAATAATATACAAATGTATGATATTTATATCATAAAATATTATGATGCTTTTAAGGTCTTATTTGTTCAATTTTTAAACATCAAAAATAAAACAGTAGGTAGTAAAAAAATAGGATAAAATTCTGGGGACAGAGCAATTGTACAGTGAGTAGGGAGCTTGCCTTATATGCAGCTTACATATATTTAATCCCCAGTACCCCATATGGTTTCCTGCCAGGAATGATCCCTGAATAGAGTCAGGAGTAAGCCCTGAACCTACCTCATCAGGTGAAACCCCTCCCAGAAGAGCATAATTCTAATTCCTTATCTTCTTATTCCACACTCAAGTAGAAAGACTATAAATATTCCTGTCATTTTCTGTGTACATATAAAACTTAGTATTCATCTTAGAAACCATAATAATATATAACATAATAAACAGATACTGTTCTAAGAGCTTTACTTATAATTTAATCTTTATCTCAACGTTTGGGTCTATGATTCTATTATTTATTTTGCACAAAAGAAATATACATGTATATATTCCACTTCTTCTCTTCTTTTAGCTTTTTATCTTTATATATTACACTCTGATATAAAACATTCCAACAGAGTGTTTCTCTTTCTTACTTAAATAATTACCAATCAGGGGGCCGGCGAGGTGGCACTAGAGGTAAGGCGTCTGCCTTGCCAGTGCTATCCTAGGACAGACTGTGGTTTGATCCCCCGGCGTCCCATATGGTCCCCCAAGCCAGGAGTGACTTCTGAGTGCATAGCCAGGAGTAACCCCTGAGCGTTACCTGGTGTGGCCAAACACCAGAAGAAAAAAAAGGGATTTTTTTTCTTACAACACACAGTAACCCATCATAGAAATAGACCATGTTGATCTATGTATCTACTGGTGGGCATCTTCAATCCAAGACTCTTGACTCGAGTTCTAACTGATATTTATGAGTTTATTTGTAAACAGAAACAAAAATTTATAGTTTCTATTTATGTGGAAATATAACTCTATATTCTCTTGAAAGTTGTTTATTTAATTGAGTTTGATTAAAATTAGGTTGTTTCTTCTCTATACTTTCAAAGTACATGCATCTTGACTGATTACCACATAATTTGGAAGGGCAACCACTCAACTTTAATTAGTTCTGAGCCTCTCAAACAGTATCTTTCTCTCCTCTGTTCTATCTAGCCTAGCTTGGCCCCTTGCACACATGAACAAATATTTGGCAAATTGAATAGAACATCCATAGTAAAGTGATTACACCAATTTATAATGCTACCCAAATCTCGTGGTTCTCCTGCCTTGCCAGATTTACACTCCCTGCCCCAAATTAAAAGACTTGACACACAAAAATTATTCTGCAAGAAACATTCTGCTCAGTTGTGGTTGTCAAAAATCAGTCCTCTATCATTAGAGATCTTGATCCTAACACCATAAAAAGACCCTGGGGTTCAACATTGAGCATGTATGGAGCCTGTAGTTGTTCCCACGATATTATGCTTTAAGGGTAGAGAAACCCTGTATCTCTTAGGCCTAGGGAATTCTCTTTCTATTTTCCCCAATACTTACTGTACCTATGCAAAAACAAAACACATACACACAAATCCACAAAACCTTGCCATACCAGCCCTCCTTCCTTTGTTTTTTCTCTTCTTTCTTGTTGTTGTATATTGTTGCTGTTGTGTTTTTGTCATCATTTGTTTTGTTTTGTTTTTACTTTCCCTTTCTCCTCCCAGCATTATTTTTTCCTTTTTTTTTTCTTTTATTTTCCCAAAAGAACAACAGAAATGGAATCATCTTGTTCTGCCTCATAAATTGAGGGGAAAAAATTGTTTGGCACCAGGAGCAAACAGTAGCATGAACATTGAGTGGAAATAAAAATGATCAGACCTAAATACCAAACCCAAAGCCAACAACAGAATCAAGATTCCCAATCTACCACAAGATATATACAAAAGGGACTTGTTATACTAGCAGTCCAGGGGGTGAAGTGGGGAGGTGTGGGATGCACGCCTGGAACAAGGCGGAGGGAGGACAACACTGGTGGTGGATATAGCCCTAATTCACTGTCACTATGTGCCTTAAATATAACCGTGAAAGATTTGTAACTCACATTGGTCACAATAAAAAATAAAAAAAAAAATCTACAGTAACTATGAGGTTAGGGGTGAGGCATGACTGGAGAAAGACTTGTGTCCTAATTCTAACCATGGCATCATTTTTGTTTTTCTCAGCCTGAGATGTGAGTAGGCTTTTCCTAGGCAGTGTAGCCAAGTAGGTGAGAAGAAGCACAGAAAAGGAAATAACAGAACAACTGTGTAGAAAGCTGGGCCTGAAAGAATAGAATAACTAGGAGAAAATTGCTTGACTTTGACAAACTTTGGAGAACATTGATCTGACCAATAAGGAGTCTTTCTTCTAAAAAGGAGTCTTCTACCATCCTATGAAGGGATGCACAATTTGTTCCGTTGGAACAACCATCACAGGGGTTACTGAACTGGAAAACACAGCTAACAGGATCTCTGATAAGATGTCAATTCTTCCTTTACTCTCACTGGTGCCAGTTGGGTACATGGGAAGTCATGGGGCCAGAAGGCAATCACAATAGAGAAAACGCTCTTAACTTGGCCCACCCTAATCGTGTAAATGAAGTCTGGAGGAGAGAAGACTCTTAATAATTCAGCAAGAGGTCTTTCAGGGCATAAGGAAAGTTCATTCTGAGTTCCAGAGACCCAGGTTTCCTAAATTTGAGTCTATTCTCCAAAAAAAGGATTCAGGAGGGGCCAGAGCTATATAGTACAACAATAGGGCATTTGGTTAACCACTTATTTTGCACATGGTTAACCTGGGTTTGATCCCAGATATCCTATAGAGTTCCCAAATCCTACCAGAAAGGATTCCTGAACACAGCTACGAGTAAACCTTGAGCCCTACTGGGTATATCCCCAAAATAAAAAATATTAAAAAAAAAAGAAAAAATATCTCAGAGAAGACAATAAAAAAATAAAAATTTATATTGGGGAAATATAAGAGAGGAAAAAGAGGAGGCACTCTTTAACTTTATAAAGTAAAAGAAAGAAATTCTACACATGGGATATGAATGAGCAAGTGTGATATGAATTAGCAAGGGGAACAGTTGCACACTCAAAGTGGAAGACCCCAAAATAGGGATCTTCTTCCCACTTCAGCTTGTGCAAAACTCTTTTTTTTTTAACTTTTTATTTATTGATTGGTCAATTGATTGATCGATTGTTGGGCCTCACCCAGCGGTGCTCAGGGATTATTCCTAGCTTTGCACTCAGAAATCGCCCCTGGCAGACTGAGGAACCATATGGGATGCCAGAAATCAAACTGGTTCCCTCCCAGGTTGGCTGCATGCAAGGCAAAAGCCCCAACGCTGTGCTATCTCTCCAGTCCTGCAAAGCTCCTTTTAATAGATCATTTTTCCAAGCTGCCCTTGGCTTGGGGTTTTCTGTGCAAGTCAGAGTCCATATCTAGGGCATTGTCAAAGAGAAGGACTTTGAGTTTTCAGAGACCTTTAATATTCTTAACAAACCATTCTTTTTTTACCGGTCTCTCCTCAGGGAATCTAGCCTTCTCCATTTAGGTTGGTCATTAAAAGTCTTTTCAGACCTAAATTACAGAAGAATTATCTATCGCCAAAGGGAACCCAGCCTTTACACTTACAGAAAGGGGACTGAGCTATTCTTGTCCAATTATATCTTGGTATTATTACCTCTTCAACTCTCTGCCAAGGGGTACCCCCTTCCTAACTACTTCATCACTTTTCTGAACAGCAGATGTCCTTGTAGACGTCTTCTCCTGTCTCTCTAAAAGGCCTCAAGATAAATTTCTTGAATTTGATATTTTTGTCTGGTTTTGGGGGAGGACATCTTAATAGATATCTATCCATTACTGATTTAATGTGTCAATTAAGTTTCCACTCAGCAGCTCTTCCAGTTTATGTTTCTAGTCCTTTTGACTTCTTTGACCTTTTGGCTTTTGTTATATGTGTCTAATCTTCCATTCTTTTACATAAAATGAGATAAAATGACATAGCAGAGGCTTCTCTGTCTTAATTTTTTATGAACTATGTATGGCAGAGCAGCTTTGAAAAATGGAGTGAAGGGTGATATTTTTTATCCCTACATTCAAATCCCTTTCTCCTCCTATAGACACACCCATGATTTCTTCCACCGAGTTGGGAGTACTACTGTTTGGGTAAACTGAGGAGATCACTGTGGTAGAGATCATCTAGCAGATAGGGCTTTGCATGTAGCATACCCAGGTTTGATCCCTGGCACCCCATAATATCCCCTGACCTACTCTAGGAGTAATCCTTGAGTGCAGAGCTAAGAGTAAGCCTTAACCACAGCAGGATGCAACCCCCAAATAAATAAATAAATAGATAAATAAATAAATAAATACAAATAGAATTTAAAATGTCAGGGCAATAGACCTACTTTCTTAAAAACTGAGAGTCAAACTGTCTTGAGCTACAGAACTTTTTGAAGTATAAAAGAGGAAAGAACGTCTATTTGGTCTCTGACAAACTCATACCTTCAAGAGTGAAAGTAATAATTATCCTCAGGTCATGCAATAAACTGTGAACACAATCTAGCTGCTATTAGCATTTGTTCCATTGCCTAAGTGAGTTATATCCAAATTGTTTGAGGGCTGGGATTAGTTAGATGCAGGCTTCAAGGTGCATTGAGGGGGTAGGTGGTGTCTCTAAGGTAGCAATCCCTACTCAGGGCTCAGCAATATGCAAGCAAGTAATCAAAACATGATCCTCCTTGGGAATGACACATTATTATGATAAGGAATGGACCCAAGGGAACACTAGTTCTTTAAGCATGGGCTAAAGTTATAACCAAATTCTATCAAAAATGACTTCCACAAGCCTACAAGGTCTAACCAACCAACCAACCAACCCAACTCAACCCACAAACACACGCAATAGCAAGAGTCCTCTAATATTTAAAGAGAGAAATGTTATTTTATTTTGTTTTATTTATGTACATATATATAAGTATGTATGTATGTATTTATAGTTTTGGGTTACACCAGCAGCGCTCAGGGTTACTCCTTGCTCTGCACTCAGATATCACTCCCGGCAGGCACAGGGGACCATATGGGACACCCAGGTTTGAACCACCGTTAGTTTTGGATTGGTTAAGTGCAAGGCAAACACTCTACCACTGTGCTATCTCTCTGGCCCTTCATTTTATTTTTGATTTGGAGCCACACCCAGCAGTGCTCAGGAATTACTCCTGGCACTGAGCTCAGAAATCATTCCTGGCAGGCTCAGGGGACCATATAGGATGTTGGGGATTGAACCGTGCTCAGCCACAAGGTTCAATAAGGCAAATAAATACCCTACTCTATAGTTCCAGCCCCAAGGGAGACATTTTAAAGTGATAAACAGAGATGATAAGCATCATTAGAATCTCTATTTGGCCTAACCAAGCTGTAACTAAAGAACCCCAAATAATCAAGAGAGCTGGGGATCAAATCATTTTCAGGAATTTTTTTTCTAATCCGTTCAGTTTGAAAGGAGATTTTATATGGGTTTCACAAGAAACTGAAGAGTCCTTTAGTCTCTACTGGATTTTTACATTTTGGGGAGTGTTCAGTCTTTCTCTAAGTTGTGTGTGTGTGTGTGTGTGTGTGTGTGTGTGTGTGTGTGTGTGTGTGTGTGTGTGTGTGTGTTCACACAATTCTATGAGAAATATACTAGCTTTCCCATTTCATAGTGGTGAAATTTTTTATATTCTGTATTTGCCGGCATATAAGATAACTGGGCGTATAAGACGACCCCCTAATTTTGCAGTTAAAACATAGGTTTAGGCCTATATTCACTGTATCAGACAGAACGTTCCTGTGCTGCTACTGTATGTACCAGAGTGAGCCAATCACAACAAGCAAAGGTTCAAAGGGTATACTGTCATAGACTTCCTCTATTGACTCTAGCCAATCTGAGCAGGCTTTTGACAGTGTAGATTCGGGTCCAGAACATTGTCTAATTTGCATGCATAAAAAGCCTGCTTGGATTGGCTAAGTTAGAGAGGCCATCTGAGCAGCCTTGCAGTGATTGGTGCAGGATCAAGTTGGAAAATTCGTTTTGTGGCAATATTCAGACAATTTTCATTTAGCGGCATATTGAAACATTTTTTCGGTATATACTCGGCGTATAAGACGACCCCTGATTTTTGGTTGACTTTTTTTTTTTGTTTCAAAAGTCATCTTATACGCCGGAAAATACGGTATATCTAATGCCTCAATCTTGGTTTCTAGTATTATTCTCCATAAAAGAAACCAGGTCTCCTTGGGAAAAAAAATGATCTATTCCAGAAAAGGGTTTATTTCAAGATGACTGGAACATCATGTACTTTTAGAAAATAAGGAGATACTCACTTGTGTCTGTCTCAAAGGGTGTAGATGTGTATAAGCTTCTCAATTGTTCTTTTTTGCGAATCAGTGTGGAAGAGTAGGTAAGATCTCAGAATCTCAAATTCTCTTTCTCCTAAACTCATGAGTTTTAATAAAGTTGGTTACAGGAGTTACATTTATTTGCAAACTTTTTTTTCCTTGATAAAAAAACATTTCAATGGGAGTCAGAGTGACAATAATAGTGGATAAGGTGCTTACCTTGTGCAGACTGATCTAGGTTAGATCTAGCAACATATATAATCTCCAAAGCCCCACCAAGAATAATCCTTAAGAACAAAGTAGGGGGTAAACCCTGAGCAGATCTGGGTATGGTTCCAAAGTAAACAACTTTAAAATTTTCCAACATTTTAATAGGGAAAAAAATATTGTGGGGGAAAGGAAATAGTAGGTTTGGGTCACAGCTTGGTGTTGTCAAAGCTTACTCTTGGCTCTATGCTCAAGGCTCATTTCCGGTCATGCTCAGGAACCATATGCAGTGCAGGGAAGAGAAGCATTAATGTCTATTGTGTGTCATGGCAGTTGCCTTACCACTGTACTGTTTGTTTGTTTGTTTGTTTGTTTTTTGGCCTCAGAATTCATTTTCACTCCTTTTAATTCAGACATAAGTAGCCAATTAAGTAGTTGGTTGGGTGAAATGAGAACAAGACTCTTTCTGCACCACTCTTGGGGTTGTAATGATTGACATAGAGACTGAAGGGAAATAGTCAGGGTGAGATTAGAATGAAAATGGAACCAGAGAAAACTTCCCCAGAATGGTCTGAGGCTGGGTTCAGGATATGCACCCAGGATATACAGACGATAAACCAGTCCAATACCCTGCCCCTCCCCAGTCCCACTTGTACCATTTTATATGTCTGAAACCAATACAGAAGGCAATCCAGTTAAAAGAATATAAAACTGTAAATATAATATATATTTATATATAGTATATATAATATATAATATTCAATCCAATTAAAAGAATATAAAACAGTAAATATAATATATATTTATATATCGTACATATATATAATATATAATATTAAATCCAGTTAAAAGAATATAAAAAAAAGAACATCCTTCCTTGGGCATCTTACTTAAAGATCCTCTATCCTAGATTCCATACTGTTTCCTTTCTTTCCTCAAATAAAGTTTTATATGAATGGGGTCCTCTCCATTTAGTCTTGATCTCCCATGCACAAGTACTCTAACAGTAAAAATGCTCCAACACTAATAACTGACTCTTCAACCCTACATCTAACTTCGGAAAATAGGTTTTCTCTTATTATTTTATATCATCACTAAAGTCCTCATGTAAGTTGTAATGATGAGAGAGTGAGAGATGGAGATAGATAGTTTAAAAAAAGAGGCACTGGAGCGATGGCGCAGCGGTAGGGCTTTTGCCTTGCACGAGGCTGACCTAGGACACACCGCAGTTCTTTTCCCCCCCGCGTCCCATATGGTCCCCCAAGTCAGGAGAGATTTCTGAGCGCATAACCAGGAGCATCATCGGGTGTGGCCCAAAAATCAAAGCAAACAAACCAGAAAGATAGTTAAAAAAAAAAAGAGAGAGAAACTAAAAACAAGACAAAGATGAAAAGAATGGAAAGAAGGTGAGAGGGGAAAGAATGTTTGTAACTCTAAAGTGACTTGTATCTACACCATCCGAAATTAGAGAGTCCAACCTTATTCTATAAAATAATTAGACTCTTTAAAATAAGTTGGTAGTCTCTCTTATTAGTCTTTAATATTATAAAAAAAAAAATTCACCAGCTAAAAGACTGCATGGTAAAGTGAATTGGCATTGGGCTTTGATGAGCAAGAGACGACCTAGAATATGCTACAAAATAAATGGACAACATGGGTGAATAATTAATGTTCTGAATCTCATTAGATCCTTATCTTGCTAGTCTCAAATTTAATGTCTTCCTTCCTATTCCCACTGAGATTCGTGGGGAAATGCTCTACAATGACATCTCTGAGTCATTCTTGGTCTCCTGCATAGATAAAATTATGAATTTACCATTTAATGGCCATACCTTAAGTTTTAGGAAAGGAAAAATAAAGTCAGAAAGGGAAGGGAAAAAATAAAATAATTCTCATTTGGGGGTTAAGCAGCAGGCATGGACTTTGTTCCGGCATTTTTGGTGTAATACTGTCACCTTGTGGTTATTCTAGGTAGTGCTGGCTGAGAAAGTGCAGGCTGTCATTTGCAACACAAAAGAATAAATTCCTAGAGGTGCATGCTGTGCCTTGAACCAGAAGAGCCTTGGGGGGCTGGAGTGGTAGCTCAGTGGTAGGGCGCTTGCCTTGCACGCGGCTGACCCAGAAGAAACCTCGGTTTTATCCCCCACTTCCCATATGGTCCCTCAAGCCAGGAGCGATTTCTGGGCGCATTGCTAGGAGTAACCCCTTAGCGTCACTAGGTGAGGCCTAAAAACCAAAACCAAAGCAAACAAACAAAAAAGAGCAAAAAATAAAAGAACCATGAATCTTCTAATCTGTTTCAAAAGTTCATTTAATTGAATATCAGCACCTTTTAAGACCTAAGCGATTTCTAGGTGTTCAGGTCTATGGCCCAGAGATGATAAATTCATTCCCTGTAGTCAGATGCAGGACTTTCAATGCACCTTTCAGATTTTCTTTTAAAAGTTATGGCCCAGACTAGTCCTTTCTTCCTCACTAAGACATTCCTGTAAGAATCAATTAATGGATGTAGGGACAGAGAACTAATACAGGGGATTGGGTCATTTGCCTTGCATTACCCACCCTGATTTGATCCCCAGCAACACATATGGTCCCATGAGCACAGTCAAGAGTGATCCCCAAGTGCAGACCCATAGTACCACTGGGTGTGAACCAAAACCCAAATATATAAATATATATATACAACACACATACCTATATATGAATGTTTGTATACAATATGATATTCTAAATACCTAAGACTGTATACGCATATTGGTTTACAAATATCTAACTTCATCAAGGAATAAACTGACTCATTAAAATTGAGTGATTCACTTCTAACTTTGTAACTGATTAACAATATTATTGAAATTCATGACATTTAAACCCCTTACTCATTTCTAACCATCATTTCCCCCAGTTTCATGATCTGCTATGGACTCCTCCATTCCTCCAAGTATCTGTTTTCTCTGAGGAAGATGCCTTCATCTTCTTTACAAAAATTCAGAATATCTGGGGCCGGGCGGTGGCACAAGAGGTAAGGTGCCTGCCTTGCCTGCGCTAGCCTTGGACGGACCGTGGTTCGATCCCCCGGTGTCCCATATGGTCCCCCAAGCCAGGAGCAACTTCTGAGCTCATAGCCAGGAGTAACCCCTGAGCGTCAACGGGTGTGGCCCAAAAACCAAAAAAAAAAAAAAAAAAAATCAGAATAGCTCACCTTTATCTCACCTTAACATGGCCTCATCCCCACCACATAATCCTTCACCCAGGTTACATCCTCCCTCTCTCCTGTTGCTCTAGCTCCGCTTACTTCTTTAAGTTACTCCCTACTCTTCGTTCCCTCATTCATTCTATCCAAATTAAGTTCAGTTATGAATTCATAACATCTCAGTTATGAATTCTTCTCCATGTAATTCTCCAAGGCTTTTGGCCTACCCTACAATGTATGGGTGCTATACCAATATTATTGACTTCTCTCTTCTTTCTTCAGAATAATTCTCATCATCTCCTATTCTATCAGCAACCCACTGCCACTAGCCTCAGCTGTTTCTTCTTCCATGCAACTGACACTTTCTCAAAGGTCAGTACAGCGCCAGCTTTAGATAAATGCATCCATTGTAAACCAATATCCTGTTCTCCTATGGACCCCATACTTAGGACTTACTGCTCTGCAGTTAATATCTTGGAAGCATTCGATTATTTTATCTTTGAATCTATGTTTTGTAAGTAAAATCTTATGAGGCAATGGGGGTGCACATGGAGGAAGCTTGGAGCCTCAATTCACACATGCTCACACCTCCCACTTCCTCGCCTTCTCCATTTCACTGTGACTTGCATAATGCCAGCCTGACATTCAAAGCAAAAGAGCACTGACCTGCCTTGCCCGTTTTATTGCTCTTAGTTATCTAGTTTGTTTCCTTCCTTCCTTCTTCCCTTCCTTCCTCTATTCCTTCTTTCTTTCCTTCCTTTCTCCCTTCCTTTTTTCCTTCCTTCCTTCCTCCCTTCCTTCTTTCCTTCCTTATTCCCTTCCTTCCTTTCTTTCTTCCTTTCTTCCTCCCTCCCTCCCTTCCTTCCTTTCTTTCTCCCTCCTCCCTCCCTCCCTTCTTTCCTTCCTTCCTTTCTCCCTCCCTCCTTACCTCCCTTCCTCCCTCTCTTCCTTCCTCTACCTCACTCCTTTTTTCCTTTTTTCTTTTTTGTTTGGGACACACCCAGCAGCACTTAGGAATTACTCCTGGTTCTGTGCTCAGAAATCGCTCCTGACAGGCTTGGGGAACCATATGGGATGCTGGGGATCAAACCTGGGCCAGCTATATGCAAGACAAATGCCTTACCCTCTGTGCTATCATTCCACCCCACTCTACCTCACTCTTTTACACATCATTGGTAAATGATTTTTCTTTCTCTACCTCTCAAACCATATATACGTGTCCCTTTTGACTTAGCTAACACTCGTGCCCTGGTTAGAATGTCTCAATTTTATTTCTTCAATGTCTTTCCCATCTAGATTCAAATTAAAACATCTCCTTCATGCTATCATGTAGCTTCTCTCGGAGGCTATGAAAGATGTGTATCTGACGACTGACAATACTTTTCTAAATTGACTTATAGTATTTGTTTCTATATACCAGTTATTGCCTTTTATTTTCTTACCTAAAATTTAACGCTCTCATGTTTCTAACCCCTACTTCCTATATGTTTACTCCCTGCCTCTTGTCAAAGAAGGGATCCTTTCCTTTATGACCAGCTCATCTTAGGACCAAATGCCCCTTCATAGACAATGAGCTCTTTTTAAATTTTATTTATGTTATTTTTATTTTATTAAAGAACCATTGTGTAAAAAGTTATTCATAGTTGAGTTTTAGACATATAATATTTCAATACCAATCCCACCACCAGTGTCAACTTTCCATTACCAGCGTCCCCATCCTCTATCCCCCACCCCACCTATCACTTTGACAGGTATTTTACGCAATTTGGTGGTTGAAGCTCAGAGCTTATATTTTCAGTGTTGTTGAGCCTGTGTTTCAGATACATAGCTCTCCAATTCTCCCACATCATCAATATAACCTATGCCTTGGCCCCTACACCCCATTACTTTCCTTTCTCATCATCTTTCTTTTGTGCCTCCATTTCTTTCCTTCTCTGTCCTTTCCTCCCTAAACTCTGGAGTCAAGGATATTATGCACAACACCCCTTAAATGACTACATTTTCTGTGAAAAACAGTTCAGCGAATTCTCAGTAAACTTGGACTTGATCTGCCATATAACCCAGCAATTCCACATTAAGGCATATATCCCCCAGGACCAAAAAAATAATAAAAATAAATCATTCAACATGACTATAAACTCACAAAGGACACAGATGATCTCATTCATCTTAGATTCCTTCCTAGAACCTAGTGCCATGGACATTTTGGTGCCACTGAGGTAAATAAATATCCTCTGCTAAACTGTCCCATAAATTGAACTAAAAAAAGAGGTGTCTTTTAAAGAGCTCACTCAAGGGAAAATAGATTTGTCCTGAACTTGCTAAATTAACATTTGCATCATCACACTTGGCAATTTTTAAGCACTTTTGTTTATTAGGAAAACAAATGGAAAATCATCTATTTTAAGTAGAAAACCCTGAGGGTTTGTCAGCAAAAAATAAAAAGGCACATTTTAAAATGGGAATATTATAATGTCTCCAGCCCACCCTGGACAATAACTCAGCTACAGAACTGGGTGTACAAAGAACAAGGGAGAGGAGGGGGTGACAATGAAGGGAGGAGAGTTGAAAGATTGGAGACCCGAAGATGATATTGGAGGGGTGGAGACCCTTGCCATTTATAATACAGTAAATAACGAGACAATAATTTAAAGAATAACTCAGTAAAACACTAAAAAAGCAATAAAGAAAAGAGACCCCATACTCCTGGCCACACTTGCAATATATAAACACCCTAAGATGAATGAGCATTATATTTAGGGTGACTCTATCCTCTGGCCTCTGACCTCCTCTTCATCTCTCTCCCATAGAACCTAGCTTAGCTTGCTGGCCTTGTGTCTTTAACTCTTCTTCAGCAAATGAGAAAACAAAACTTGAACTAGATCAGTTGACATATTCACAGCTGGGTCAATGTGATTCATGACTGAGAAGACTGAAGTAAATGCCTTGCAGAGGCTCAAGTTCTTGGGGTGGATCCCTAGTACCTTGGGACCCCATAATGAGCACCACCATGTATGATGTGGTGGCCCCAATAGCATTGCTTCTAGCCCAAGCACGAAGCCCCCCAGTACTCACACTGGGCCAAACATCACTGAGAGTGGCCCAGTGAGGGAAATTGATGGGACTCTGCCATTATGAGGAAAACTAGCAGAGATTTATAGGCATAAGGGAAGTGAAGGAAGGTGATGAAGAATTCTGAGCATAAACAAGGCCTGAATCACCAGAGCATAGAAACTGAAGCAAAACCATTAGTTTAGTGCAAAACCCTTTGTTTTTCAAACTCACATCAGCTTTAACTGCAATCTAGTTAAAAAAAAATTTAGGGGCCGGCGAGGTGGCGCTAGAGGTAAGGTGTCTGCCTTGCAAGCGCTAGCCAAGGAAGGACCACAGTTCAATCCCCCGGCGTCCCATATGGTCCCTCCAAGCCAGGGGCAATTTCTGAGCGATTAGCCAGGAGTATCCCCTGATCATCAAACGGGTGTGGCCCAAAAAATTAAGTAAGCCCACCTGCTTGTCTGCTTCCAAATTTGAAGACATAAAAACAGAATGGGCCCTTAGTTTGGGGCTGAAAGTTTTCAGAACTTTCTGTCAGTACAAATAGACTCTTTTCTCTTCCACCACCTTGGGCTGCAATCTCAATTTATCTTTTTATTTTTTATATTTATTTATTTATTTGTTTGTTTGTTTATTACTTTTTGGGTCACACCCAGCAGTGCTCAGGGATTACTCCAGGCTCCACGCTCAGAAATCGCTCCTGGCAGGCTCGGGGACCATATGGGATGCCAGGATTCGAACCAATGACCTTCTGCATGCAAAGCAAACGCCTTACATCCATGCTATCTCTCCGGCCCCGCAATTTCAATTACTTTTTTTTTTTTGGTTTTTGGGCCACACCCGGCTGAGCTCAGGGGGAGGCGGGGGAGCATATGAGACACCGGGATTCGAACCAACCACCTTATTAGGTCCTGGATTGGCTGCTTGCAAGACAAACACCACTGTGCTATCTCTTTGGCCCCGTAATCTCAATTTCTTTTTTTTCTTTTTCTTTTTTTTTTTTTTTGGTTTTTGGGCCACACCTGGTGTTGCTCAGGGGTTACTCCTGGCTGTCTGTTCAGAAATAGCTCCTGGCAGGCAGGGGGGACCATATGGGACACCGGGATTCGAACCAACCACCTTTGGTCCTGGATTGGCTGCTTGCAAGGCAAACACCACTGTGCTATCTCTCCGGCCCCGTAATCTCAATTTCTTGAACTTGCCCTAGCAGCCTCCAGTTCTGACAAGCATAACTGGACTGATCTCACCCCATTCCCCCCCCAAAGACAAGTCAGAGGTGAAATAAGTAAAGCCCAAGTCAATAAAAAATTAGACATTTTAAAGAAGATCAGAGCAAAAGAAATATATCCATTGAATAAAAGAAAAGGAAATGGAAGAAATTAGACAAGGTTAAACCCAACCACAGAAAAACTGAAATAGAAACATGAAGAGTACTGGTCTCAGAGAATGCCTGAAAAGGAAGGTGGAAAAGAGAGAGGTGGGGGGGGGGAAGGGAGGGAGGAAGGGAGGGAGGGAGGGAGGGAGGGAGGGAGACAGAGGGAGGGAGGGAGACAGAGGGAGGGAGAGAGAAAGATTGTGCACAGATGGGGAAAAACGGTGGCAGGAAATGGTGAAATTGGAGGAAGAATGGGTATTGGAACATTGTGTGACTAAATTCAACTATCAACAACTTTTTAACTCTGTATCTCAATGTGATTCGATAACTTAAAATATAAATGCCCGAGTAACACACACAGTAGAGTATATTAAGTACGAGGGTCTATATTTATCTAACAACAGTAAATCTGGTATTTTATAAAATATAGTTTTAAAAAGACATCTCTGAAATAGGGAGCACATACCTAGTGATGCTCAGGGCTATCTCTTGACTCTGTGGCTAAGGCTCATTCTTGATGATACTTGGAAGACCATATATGGAGCCAGAGATTGAATTCTGTTTGGCCATATGCAAGACAAGCACCTATAGTCACTGTTCCCCATGCCTTCCCCCCCCCCCTTTTAAATATAAGATGAGTTTGGTTTAGCTACCAGAGTGACATCACTTGACTGGTGATCAGAAAGCACAAGGCATTGTATCTTTGCCACTGGCAGTTTTGAAGCACCAATATAGAGAGAATTGTGTCCTTCCGGAACTCATGTTGAAGCTGATTTCAATGTGTCAATACTGCTTTCAGATAGGAACTTCAAAAAGGTTAAGTCAGGACAAATTTGATCATAAAGGTGGGGCTTCTTCCCCTGGCTCTTTAGGAAGACTCATCACTCAGAGAGGAAAAACCCGAAAAACCCTGGGAGAAGACAGTCATTTAGGAGCTAAAAAGAGAGGAGGACTCAGAATAAATGGGCTTCCTGCCACCAACATTGTTAAAAAAAAAAATTAACTCCTGTTACTTAAGTCACCCAGTGTGTGACCTCTGGCTATTTTTATTTTATTCTTTTCCTTTGGCTGTTGCCAAAGCCACTGAGGTTTGCACACTTGGTTGTGGGACTTTCACACTTTTTAGATGTGGTGCTGGCCAAAGGTGACAACTCGATTGCGACGCACAGATACTTGGTTGTAATGCTCAGGAGCTCCCTTTTGAGTTGTAGTGTTTTTTGGAAATACCACTATTGGTTGCAGAGTGTCAGAAATGTCATTTTAGTTGAGGTGCCAGACATCACTTGATGACTGTGCCACCAGAATCTTCTCAGTATGTCGGTATTACCAGAAATAAAATGCACCATTTCATGTTTATCAGTCATGCATTTTTTGCCACTGAGCTATCACCAGGGCACCAGTCTGGTCTTTTGTTATGATAGTCTGAAAAAGCTAATAAAAATAACAATGGTGTATGTGGGAGGGGGATTTTCCCAGGAAATTCCCTTGAATGATGGTCGAACCACTAGCAGGTAGTGAAAATCGTGGCATTGGAAGGTTCCAGAACTCTTTTTCCCAGGACTCTGCTTCCTTTACCTGGAGGAGCTGTTTTCTCTCTATGGGAAGTGGCTCAATGCATGAATTTCCTGTACCAGAGAAAGAATTTACTCCTGAGCATTACTTTTGTCAATATGTCACTGCAAAACAAGATTAGGAGCTCAAAATCATATTCTTCTCCTAATCTCTCAGTCTATTCGATTCCATCAGCTTTTATTTTGAGCCATAAAGATTTCTAAGATCATAAAAACAACTCAACACCTGCCACAGTTTCAATTGCCATGAAAATCCTAGAGATGGAAGAAGCTATGGTGCCTTCTTCACATAGCTCTTGAATTCTTTTTTTTAATATTATTGTTTATTTAAGCATCATGTCTCCAAACATGATCATAATTCAGCCATAAGTGCACAGACCCCCTTCACCAGTGCAACTTTCCCACCACCATTTTCCTCCTCCCCATCCCCTGCCTGTCTTCAAAACAGGAATTGTATTTCTCTATCATTATCATGGCAATTGTTAGTGTAGTTATTTCTCTAACTACATTTACCACTCTTTTTGATAAAAATCATGGGCTGATCCTTCCAACCCTCCATCTCTATTGTCTCTGGATATTATTACTATACTGTAACTGAGACAATTCTGTGTTTATCTCTTTCCCTCTGACTTATTTCACTCAACATAATAGTCTCCATATCCATCCATGTATAGGCAAATTTCGCGACTGCATTTTTTTCAAACAGCTGTGTGGTATTTTATTGTGTAAATATACCATTGTTTCTTTAGCCACTCATCTGTTACGGGTATTTGGGTTGTTTTCAGATTTTGACTACTGTAAAAAGCACTACTGTGAACATAAGAGTGCAGAGGGCATTATTGTATTGTGTTTTTGTGGTCCTAAGGACCACAAATACTTAGGAGTGGTATTGCTGGATCATATGGGAGCTCAATTTCCAGTTTTTTGAGCAATCTCCATGTTGTTTTCCAGAAATGCTGGAAATCTTTTATTAATATCTTTTAAGCATTTTATGTTATTTTGGTGGGGTGCCATACCCAGCAATGATCAGGGGCTACTCCTGGCTGACTCAGGGATCACTCCTGGTGGGGTTTAGGGAATAATAAGGGATTTAGGAGATTGAACTTGGGTCGGCCAGGTGCAAGGCAAGCACTCTACCCACTGCACTGTTGCTCAAAACCTTTTATATATGGTTCTTGATGGTTTACCTTCAAAAGCCTTCTCATTTATATTCTTATTTCATCTCCACAGCAAGCAACTAAAAATTCTTCTTCACATTTACATATAGTGACAGTGATGATTGGAGATCAATGGCTTAGTTAGCCAAGGATTACAGTCTGAAGTAGTAAAATTTGCATCAGAACTTTGATTTGTTTGGGGCCAGAGTAACTGCCCTTAGCATTAACCCAAAACAATAAAGAATACAATAATCATGTCTAGTTTATGCCCTCACTTGTCCCTTAAAATTTATTTCATGTGATGTGGTTTACATTGCTGATACAGAGTAGAAAAGAAAGTAAAAAAATTAAACCAATTTTCATTCTGATTTTAGTGTTAGAGTAAAATTGAATCATCTTGGTCTGTTCCTATATTTAATTATCATTTCCCAAAGTAACATATAAGTAATAATTATTGTCCATTCTCTTCCTCTTTCCTTAATTGTCTTCATTATTATTACACTAGATGGAATGCACTAAGATTTTTAGAACTAGGAAATTAAACTTGTATTGATTTTCTATGGGTTCATAGCAGTCACTCCAGGAGCTACAGGCAAAGTCAGTCCTACCTGACAACATTAACCCAAAATAAGGAACATACAATTTTTGTGAAGACTAGTCTGGGGCAAAAGATAATGTGAATGAATAGTAGAACAAATACTTACTCTAAGTTAAAAGGAAATACAACCTCTTTGATTCCTTGGCCTGTTCCTTCTAGGCTATAAGTTATATCAGCATGTAACATCTATCTCTCCCTGGAATTGGGGGAATTACTCCAGACCAAAAGGGTTTCTTTTCCTTTAATGTAATTTTTAGAACATAGTCTTCATTGAGATTCAGAGCTATCCCAAAATAGGAGAGGAAAATGAATTGTTCTCACCAGCATACCAAGAAACCTATACCATTGTCTAGAATCCATAGTATGACTCTAAACCTTCCCACAATAAATTAATTTGGGTACTGTGCTTCTACTATAATTGCAAAGGAGGAAGCTCCTACAAAAAAATACCTTTTTGAGAAAATAGACCTGAGATATTGCTGCTTCCTAGCAAGTTTATATATTTGCAACTCAAGCATCAGAAGTAATCTAAGATGTATTTCTTCTTCTTCCAGTGGATCCCAACAGATACTCATGACCTTTATGTGCTCTGAGTCCTCAATATTTACATGCTACTCTGATAGTATTTTTTGTTTTGGATTTTTGTTTTTGTGCTGGGGGTGCATCCAGCTGTACTAGGGTTGGCGGTGCTTGGGGTATGTGGTTCTGGCAATTGAATTGGAGTTGTCCATGTTTAAGGCACCTTTATTATTATCCTGAAGATGGCTTCTAATGCTTCTAAACTCTGTGTCCCATTAGAGGTACAGGGAAAACCAGACCTCTGCCTCCTGTTCCCACTGATACTCTAGTTTCTGGTTTTCTGTGAATTTCTTAAGCATGCTTATTCAGGAGCACTGGAAATAAAGCCTTGTTTACCTACCTTGTATGTTCCTTTAAGATCAGATTGTCCCCTCAAACCAGAATTTCTCTGTATTTAATATGTTCACAACTAAGTCCTATGTTTACCAAAGTTACTCCTGCAGACAATTCTAGGAATAGTCCAATTTGCTTTAAGGCAAACTGCATAGGAAGTGCCCCAGAAAAAAACAAGAGGTGGGTTTGTGAACTAATTCTAGTCCAAAATATTACAAGACTGTTTGCAAAGCTAAAGAATTGCACTCTCCCTCTACTGGTCATTTTTTGGTAGAAAGTAGATATGGGTCTGGAGTGGTGGCGCAAGTGGTTGGGCGTTTGCCTTACACGTGCTAACCTAGGATGGACCTCAGTTCAATACCCTGGTGTCCCATATGGTTCCCAAGCCACGGGCGATTTCTGAGCATATAGCCAGGAGTAACCCCTGAGCATCACCAGGTGTGGCCCAAAACCAAAATCAAAAAAAAAAAAAAAAGTCAAGATATGGCTGGCAAGCATTCTTTTTTTTTTTTTAATTTAACTTTATTGAAACCATTGTGATCTACAGAGTCCTTCATAGTTGAATATCAGATATATAATGATTCAGGGCCTTTCCCACCACTAGTGCCAATCTCCCTCAGCCAATGGACTCAGAGTGCATCCTATACCACCACCCTTTGGCAACCATTCTAAATCCAGAAAACTGCACATAAGGATATTCGCAGCATAAAATATTCCATATCTCTTGAGGGGAAGGATTATATTTCTTAGGAATAAACAGGTTCATTATTATATGATTTAAAAAAAAACAACTTGGAAGCAGTTATCTTGTCGCTAAAACACTGTTACTGATGATATCACCTACTGAACAAATACAGTCACTTAACATTCATTGTGAGAAGAGAAGATCTTCACATCTTAATTGCAAGTTAGTGACTCTGGTTTTCTTGGATAGTTTCAAATACTAAGATTCTGCAGAAATCTCAGACTTCTAAAAATTGTAATACCAGAAAATTCTGTCTTGAGAATTAAAAATCACAAGTTTACTTCTGTCAAAGTACCAAGGCAAACCACAAACAGCCCTAGATTAACACCTGCTTATGACATCAGAGGTGATATTACTGACAAGAATGTTCAGAAGTTGGTCACATATTTTGCCTGGTCTGGTTCACCCAGTCAAACATACAGAAGGCTAGGAGGCAGTCTGTATTGGGGGCCTCCTATAGAGCATGGATACAAGCAGAGTTGAGCCTATAGAATTAACTATTACCAATTATAGCTCTTACTTAGAAAAAAAAAGCTTCTATCATTCATATTCATTCATTCATTTAAAAGAAGACAGATATACCAAAGTTTGCCAGAAATTATTTAATCCATCTATTTTCTGAGAAGTTGCCCCAGAATAATCTAAAGATGCCAAATTTGATACTGATTTTTAAAATATATCACCAGTAAAGTTTTCCTCAGCTATTTACCACCTCCCACAGCACTATGGGGTGGTGGGAGAGTGGGAGACGTGCAATGCCAGGGACCAAAAGCAGGGCGTCACATATGTATATCCACTGCCCCTCATTTTAAAAATCCCTTTTGATGAAAAACAAAGCATCTATTGTATGGAAGAAAATAAGAGATACAGAAATGTGATGATATCTGATGTCTAGTCTAGAACAGAGTAAATTGGAAGATTTCTCCAACTATGACAAAAGAGAACTCCAAACCACAAACCTTAATGATCAATTCTGTACTCAGAGCTGTCCAGTGAAAATCTATTTCCTTTAACAAAAGAGAAACATAGTGAACATAGAAACGTAGGAACATGCAGAAGAGTGGTTGAGTCTATCAGGCTACCTGGTAGCTAGGGTGAAAAGTCATAGCAGTCATTATGGGAAAGTGGGTCACAGAGAAATGTGGGGACATGAAAAGAGACAGTTGGTGAGGCCCAAAGATAAAAAGATGGAGAAAGGTTATTGCAGACATGGAAATGGAAAAGCCAGAGGAAAGGTGTAATGAGTGTAAGGAGTGTGAGCATGTGGGAAACATGTCTGCAGAAGGAATCTCATCTCACAGACAGCAAGATCCAGATCTACATAAAAGCACTTATGTTTTATCTTTTCAAAGAAGCTTGGGATCTAAAATCTAAGACTTCATTCCTAATTACATCTTACCTAAAACTTATTTATCCTCTTTATATTCTATAACCTATCAAATATAAAATAAGCTGTACCCTATGTACTCTCTCTTCTAGTAATCTCATTTTTATAGAGGATCTAAAGAGACAAGCTGGGGACAGCTAAGATTACAGGGAGTAGAGCTTATTAAAACAGGGCTGACAATAGGTCTTGCCATTCTGTTCCTTGAAGATGCCCTTGGACAACTGTGTCATGCAGAAAGCACAAACAAAGTGCTCAGGATGAAACTTATATCCCATGGCACTGATGCAGCGCCCAGTGATGGGCTTCTCACATCCATGGCAGAGGGTCCCTTGGCGCTGGTGATAGTGCAGCTCACAGAAGGGACGTCCATCCAGTTCAAAGAAGGAGCCAGTAGAAAAAGTGCTGAAGCAATCCTGGAAGTGGAGAGAAGAGATAAAGAATGTGGATGGGAAGAGGTACAATTCTGCTTCCCGCTAAGCCAATTTTCTGCCTTCAAATGCTTGCTAGTTAAGTGCCCACTGCAGGAATCCCCTTGGATGCCGGCCAAATGGAACCAAATTATAGTAAATGTCTGCAGTAGATGCTGAATTTTCTCTTCCTGTCACAAAATGCATATTAATTCCTTATCCTGAGCTGTGAGCCCTCTGGGCCAGTTGCAACTCTTTTTCTTAGACTAGAGCGCCCCGATTTCCCCCTAAAGTCCCAAAGTTAAATAATACATACCCTACAAACAAAGCATTCTGGATGCCAGACAGTGTTCATGGCTGAAAGGTAGTTTTCCAATACTGGGCGGTTGCAGCCACCACACTTGGGGGAGAACAGGGCTAAGAAATCCTTTCGGCAATATGGCTTCTTGTCTTTTTCATGGAAACCTGGGAAAGATAAAATGAAGGATTCATGGTTGCAATTTGGATTTTTTTTTTCATAAATTTGCTACTTTATTGCTGTCTAGCATGTGGTAATGGGAGGACGTTGGAGATGGGAAATGTGCACTGGTGAAGGGTGGTGTACATTCTATGACTGAAATTCAATCATGAACAATTTTGTAACTGCAACTCGAGATCTTAAAATGAAGTTGGAAACTAACTGAGAAGAAGCTGATAATCTCTCCCAACCTCAGTTGCCCTCCATTTGAAAGGGGGTTATTCACGGACACCTACCTGATGGCTTGTTATACTCTACACTAGATACTACAGGTAAAGTGTTTCAGCATTACATACGGTTCATAGTAGGATTAAGTATAAGTGTTCATGCAGATTCCTTTTCCATGACTTTGTAATTGGTATTCCTTCAGCCTGGACAATTCTGCCCCAGAATTTTGTAATCATCTTATGATATGATATGATATGATATGATATGATATGATATGATATGATAAGTCCTATTATCTTATATGAGTGGTATCTTTTTGACTTATACCTATTGTATTTTATTATCTTTATAGCATTTAGCATTATCTGATATTCCCTCATCGACGCCTAAGCTCTGGAAGAAGCTATATACTTTTGGTCTTATCACATTGTATTCTACTATTTAAAAAACAAAACAAAACAAAACTGAAAACAAGTATAATATTTCAAAATAAAATACTCAAATTAATCATTCCAAAATATAAGATCTTACATAGGATCTCATTATAACTCAAATTGCAGAAATACCAAATTGTAAATAGAGTTCTTTTTAATACAGGAATGAGAAAACAGTATGAAATGGCTCAAATTTAAAAACCAAGTTAAATATTATAGTCAACAATATTATAATACATGAAAATTTACTCATGAACATAAAACATAAGTAGAATTTATAATAAAGGACAGGGACTGGAGAGATTAACATCACAGCAGGTGGGTCTCTGATTTTGCATAGAGCTGACATTAACCAAATATCCAACACCCAATATGGTCCCCCATGTCCCATCAGGAATGATGCCTGAATGTAGTGTTAGGCGTAAGCTCTGAGCACAGTCAAGTGTGAACAGACCCCCCAAAATAAGAAAATTAAGGAAAATAATTGACCATTACATTTCATAAAATACTACTAATACAGATGTTACTAAAAGTATATAATCATTTTTTATAAAACATAAAAAATATTTTTTAAAACTAAGTTGATCTGAAACAGCTTAACTCTATATCAGATTGGTGATACAATGATTTGAAAGCCAGTAATTTAGTTAGGTTGTCTTTCAAATACAGTGTTTTGAATACTACTATTTTTCTAATTCCCAAATTAAAGGAGAACTCATCTGTTTATAACTAAACATTACTGATATTTGTAATATTAAATGACGTATGAGGAAAGAGAAAACTACAACAATGGTGGAGGGAGTGGCTAACCAAAAGAAGAAGGGATACTGAAAAGAAGCAAAGTGCTATGCATGAAACCCCTATCAGTAATAGTACTATAAATAACAGTGTCAAAAGTGATATAAAATCATATCTTTCATAGAGGAAAGCATGGAGGTGGCAGGGAAACCAGGGACATTGGCAGAAGCACATGAACACCAATGAAGGGACTGGTGTTGAAATATTGTTTGCCTGAAACCCAATCATGAGCAACTTTGTAATCCACAGTGACTAAAACTTTTTCAAACTAGTAAAATGTTTCTGAATGCACAAAGAAAAAAATTAATATGGACCATGTAATAAAACTGAAGTGCCTCTGTAGCAGTCAACTGTGCTGCATTTCTCCGGTAACAAAATATCAAGAGTAGAAAAGTTTAACAAGTCCAGATTTAGAATATACCTTGTGGGCCCAAAACATAATGCAGAAAAGACACCTGCACTCCTATATTTATGGCAGCACTATTCACTATAACGCTATAGCCAGAATCTGGGAACAAATCCAAGTACCTGAGAACAGGTGAATGAATAAAAAACTATGGTATATCCACACCATGGAATATTACATAGATGTTAGGAAAAAAATTTTTTAAGAGTTTTATTGTGATCAAAGTGAATTACAAATCTTTCACAATAATATTTAAGGTACATAGTAACAATGAATTAGTGCCATTCCCACTACAGTGTTGTCCTCCCTCCAACCCTATTCCCAGCATGCATCCTATACCTCCTCCCTTTGCCCCCTGGACTGCTAGTTTAACAGGTCCCCTTTGTGTATAGCTTGTCATCTATTGGGTATTGATTCTGGTCTTGTTGACTTTGGGTTTGGTGAGGAAAAAATTAAGTCATGAAATTTTCTTATACACATGGAGGATACCATGAGGAGTGAGATGAGTCAGAGGGAGAGAGAAGGGCAAGCACAGAATAATCGCATTCTTTTGTGTGATATTTAAAAAAAAAAAAACAAAACAGTACAAAAATAATTCCCGAAGACAAAAGAAAGCAGATGAAGGAAAGTGCAGTTAGGAAAGAGAAGGAACCACTATGACAATAAGAGTTGAAAATGAGCATTCTGGGTAAGAACTGAATGCTGAAAGAAGGTAAATTGCTATGTATGATACCGTTTCATAAGAATTTTGCAAACCACCTTGCCTAAAATGTTTAAAAATTGAGGCGGGGGATAGAGAGGAATAAAGAAAAGTAACTGCCAGAGTGGCAGGCTTGGAGACATGGGAGATGAGAGGAAAATTGGGGAAATGAACACTTGTGAAGGGACTGTTGTGGAACATTGTATGACTGAAACTCAACTGTCAACAACTTTTTAACTCTGTATCTCATGCTGATTCAATTAAAAATTTAAAAGAAAAGAAGTGTTGGTTAGGGCCCGGAGAGATAGCACAGCGGCGTTTGCCTTGCAAGCAGCCGATCCAGGACCAAAGGTGGTTGGTTCGAATCCCGGTGTCCCATATGGTCCCCCGTGCCTGCCAGGAGCTATTTCTGAGCAGACAGCCAGGAGTAACCCCTGAGCATCGCCGGGTGTGGCCCAAAAACCAAAAAAAAATTAAAAAAAAAAAAAAAAGAAGTGTTGGTTAGAGCCTCAGAGAAGGATTAATAAGAATATGTATACACAGGTGAATTTTTCTGGAAGGAACTTGAGAAACCTTGAGAAATTTTTCTGGAAGTAACCTTTGCTTGGAGCCTCTACCTCAAAAGAGGCTCATTATTAACCAAATTCCGAAATTCTGAAACACCTGCTTTGAACTAGTTCCACCTTAGACTCCACTGAGTGCTAAAATAAAATTCGCCTTCTCATGGCAACCTTCCCCATTTAAGAAAGGAGAAAGAGGAAGAGAAATGACAGAAAACCAGAAAGCCTATGGGGGAATTAGATGTAGGCCTAACTTCATATCTAGCTAGGATATCAAACTACATACTTAAACAGATCATAACCCAATGACTTCTGTAAAGAAGGAAAGTTCTGCCCGTGGCACACTAAATGAGCCAGGAAGCAAAGCCGGCACAGAGTACTGGCAGGCAATGTGCTCAAGAAACACTAAGTCCAGAAATCACCGTTGACAGCAGCAGTCAGGTTTTAAAAGGCAATAGTGGCAGCCAGGGCCTGGGTCCCACATACATTTGCTACAGTATTTTTCCATTTACTTTCTGATAGGCCTTGCTTTGTTCATGTGTTCGCTATTATAGCAGATGATTTAACAGTTTAATTAGACATATACAGAATAGTTTATAAAATGCTTAGTTTACCTACACTAAAAATTTTATAAACTACCCTGTATCTGTCTAATTCTCAAACATAAAAATTATTTTCCTCTTTTCACTTTATCAAGAATTTCTGAGCAAATGCAATGGAATGCAGGAGAGTCTTCTGTTGAAAAACAAGAGTCTATACCACAACCATCTTTTCTTGCTTCTGGGGAGCATCATCTTTCTCTACCTTTCAGGTGTACCCCTCACCTGGAGAGCTTGTTGATATATAGATTATTATGCCCACTGTCCAGTTTCAGACTCAGGAGGTATGGGATAGAACGTGAGAATTTGTTTTTTTTCTGACCAGTCCTCAGGTGATGCTGGAACTTTCTAAAGTAAGTGACTTAAAACCAGACTTGCCAACAACTTGGTGCTACTTAAAAATCAAAGGACTTGCAAACTGATGGAGCAATGAACCTCATGTAGGCCTCTGCAGGTGACTGTTCTTAAGAATAAGACAGCAGGAAAATAACCACCTTTGCTTCCACTAAGGTGAATCTCAGGAGAGGAATCCAAAGCAATCAGCCAAACTTGCTGAGATACCCCTGCATTTAGTAAACATTGCACCTGGCTGAAAAAGTTTCTGCACTTACTTTCCTTAGGGCTCTCTCTGGGGCCAATTATCTCTGGAGGACAGATGAGAAACACTGACAATTAAAAGTACCACAGAGAGAAGGAGGGTGTTTAGACTCTGCTGAGGCTCTGAGCCACAGAGGAAATTAAGAAGCACCTGACTGGACTAGATAATGAACAATTAAAAAGAAAAGAGGTAAATCCCACTGAGGATTTGATCCCAGTGGGAGGATGCTAAGACCTGGTGTGCTTAGAGACTTGAACCTGAAAGAGGAATTCTCTGAACTGAAACGAAAAAAAAAAAAAAAGCAAATGAATTTAATTTCCCAGAAGGCTTAGTGGTTAAAGTGTCATTATAGAAACTATGTGTATAACTATGCAACTCAGGTAAGACAAGATGCCACCTAATTAACAGATTAACTATATGGTATGAGAACCCACTTACAGAAAGCCAAGGATGTAGATAAAATGACAGCCCAAAGGAACTTCTGCTGAATGATGTTTTTTTTTGGGTAAGGTGTCTCAATAAATACATATTTGGTATGACATCATGTCATATAATAGTTATAAATAATCCAATCCACATTATCTGTTTATAAGAGGCCCAAGTCAAGAGCAATGAGTAGCAGCTACCACTGTGGTGCTTAGCTATTTTTCTTTTGCATCTGATGTATAACTCTTCTTGAAATGTATCTGTATCCTGTTGTTCTGTTTTAATATCTCCACGTTAAAAGCATCTATGGTTTTAAGCAGCGTACTCACTTGCTGACTGTTCTACTCAACTCTAGAACTTCTATAACTACTGATGTAGACTGTATATTTACTATGACACCCATTCATATATTTTGGATTAACTCTTAATGAAAAATTCTGCTTAACTAAAGTGCAATCTAGAAATGAAATACCTAATGATTTGTGAAGGTACTAAACAAGCTTCAGTGAACAAGCAAATTACTATAAAACACTTTGCAAGTGGACTATGTCACAGATACTGCATCTTAGTTTAGCTTCAAATTGTATTACATTGATGCCAAGACAGGAAAGTGATTCAAGGTCAGAAAAAGAACTGAATCTCTTTCAGGGGCTATTTATGATGCTGTAGTAACAACAACAACATTTTTTAAAACCATGCAACTTACAGAAATGAGAACTGAGTTTAAATTTGACTTTTAGTTGTGATTTCAGAAAAATTACTTTATCTCACTGAGACTCAGTGTTTCCACCCCAAACTAGGTAACATATGGTAGAGATTAAAAGAATACTACCCAAGAGTGTATCTATATGGGGGGGTCTAAGTGTTTGAAAAAAAAAAAAGGAGTATATCTACATGATGACATGCTTGTTACTTAAAAGAGTCTCCATGCTAGAGAAGAAAATTACACCTATAACATTTTCAAGCCCTCCTGAAACATCCCTCACTTGACAATTCAAGAACATTATTGAAAATAGACTCAAAAAGCCAGGGCCGGGAAGGTGGCGCTAGAGGTAAGGTGTCTGCCTTGCAAGCACTAGCATAGGACGGACCACGGTTTGATCCCCCGGTGTCCCATATGGTTCCCCCAAGCCAGGGGCGATTTCTGAGTGCATAGCCAGGAGTAACCCCTGAGCGTCAAATGGGTGTGGCCCAAAAAAACCAAAAAAAAAAAAAAAATAGACTCAAAAGGAATAAGAGAAGACCAAAGATAATGTATCAAAAGTTTTCCAAAAACTTTAAACAGACATAAGCATGGCAACAAACTGGTCAGAAACAAGAAAACAGAACCTTACATGTCTACAGAAAATAGAGATATGTAACTGAAAGCTACCGGTATACCACTGAGTACAAGTTTCCCATGGTCCCTAAATGAGCGAAAAAGATGATCTAGAACCATCACAATCATTTCTAAGAAAGCAATATCAAAGAACAATGAAAAGCTTGCAAAGAAAATTATTTGAAGAAAATATTCTCAAGGAAATGTATGAAGGCAAAACAACCAATCAAAACATTGTGCAGCATGAGTGTGCAGTTGAACCTGCACTGAATCCACAAACATCTAAATCAAACCAAACCAAACAAAAAAAACACCTACTAGGCTCAAAGACATGGGATCAAATAGATAACAATGACAGAAACTCAAGAACTTTCCTGCCCTCCAGTATCATCTTCTACCACCCCATTTCAATCCAAGAGAAGTCAGATAATAGAGATTAACAATGAGGAGGCTAGTATGTGCTAAGAGCAAAAAATGCTATTACCCTCCTTTTCAGACCCCAGTCTTCTCTTATTATAAAAAGTAGAATCATCCGGGCCCGGAGAGATAGCACAGCGGTGTTTGCCTTGCAAGCAGCCGATCCAGGACCAAAGGTGGTTGGTTCGAATCCCGGTGTCCCATATGGTCCCCCGTGCCTGCCAGGAGCTATTTCTGAGCAGACAGCCAGGAGTAACCCCTGAGCACCGCTGGGTGTGGCCCAAAAACCAAAAAAAAAAAAAAAAGTAGAATCATCTGAGAACTTTGGTTTATGGTCCATGTCTTTTGGGGGGCTATATATATCTAACAATCCTCAGAGGTTGTTATTTCTGGCTTTGCATTCAAAATCACTTTGCAGATGTTGGAGACCATATGGGATGCCTGGGACGGAACCAGGTTGGCCAAATTCAAGACAAATGCTCTATCCACTATACTAGCTCTCCAGCAGTAATGTTTTGAGTTTACCAAGTTTTCAGAAATGACATGGGACTGCCCTATACTTCTATTTAATTTCCATTTTCTAAATAATGAAGATTCAGAAAAAAAGGAGCAAAACTTCCTTCACTTGTTTCATTTTAAAGGGATATGAAAAGACAAAATAAAGAAGCATTCTAATTCCATGAATGAGTCATGTTTGTTTAGAGCACTCAAAAGGAGTAAAAAGACATAGAGACAATACACAAAACAAAGTGTTTTAAAAAAATAAACTTGCAACAAATGGAAAATATGAAAATATCACATAGAAAGAACTGGAAATAAGGATAATAAAGACTTAATAAAAAAGTTTTCAACTGCAAAAAGCAGTGAAACAATGTCTTTTGAATTGAGAAAAAATAGTTTCCTCTAGAGTTTTATGCCGAGGCAACTTAATATTAGCAAACAGAACAAAATTATCTGTAAATATTCAAGGTCTCAAAAGTTTTACATCCTCTTCATACTTTTTCAAAATCTTCTAGAGAAATAGTTCCACCAAAATAGTTATTTGCTCATTAAGAGTGTGGTTTGGAATGTGGCTCATGGCAGAACACATAAGTGATTTGAGCATGTATGAGGCCCTGGGTTTGATCCCTGGCACTGCTAAAAGAAAAAAATAATAATAATAATAAATAAATAAATAAATAAATAGGATCTGTGACACAGGATCAAAAAGGGAAAATAGCAAAGGAATTTCCCCCAGTGAATGGCCAGAACAAATGTTTTTCTTAGTAGAGAAGAAACCATTTGAACTGGGACAAAAGAATAAAAATCTACTAGATAAACATCTCCATGAAAAAATAAAATGAACCAACATAGTACCAGAAGGTGGTTGACAATTTCAAGAATGATTTTATAGGTTTTCTTTCTTTCTTTCTTTCTTTCTTTCTTTCTTTCTTTCTTTCTTTCTTTCTTTCTTTCTTTCTTTCTTTCTTTCTTTCTCTTTCTTTCTTTCTTTCTCTTTTTCTTTCTCTTTCTTTTTCTTTCTTTCTTCTTTCTTTCTTTCTTTCTTTCTTTCTTTCTCTTTCTCTCTCTTTCTTTCTTTCTTTCTTTCTTTCTTTCTCTTTCTTTCTCTCTCTCTTTCTCTCTTCCTTTCTCTCTCTCTTTCTCTCTCTCTCCCTTCCTTCCTTCCTTCCTTCCTTCCTTCCTTCCTTCCTTCCTTCCTTCCTTCCTTCCTTCCTTCCTTTCTTCCTTTCTTTTTTTTGGTTTGGGGGCCACACCGGGTGGCACTCAGGGGTTACTCCTAGCTAAGTGCTCAGAAATCGCCTGGCTTGGGGAACCATATGGGACACCGGGGATAGAACAGAGGTTTGTCCTGGATGGGCTGCATGCAAGGCAAATGCCCTACTACTGCGGTACCAGGCCCAGGTTCTTTTGTTTTGTTTTTTTTGTTTTTGTTTTTATTTTTGTTTTTTTTTTTTGTTTTTTGGTTTTTGGGCCACACCCAGCGGTGCTCAGGGGTTACTCCTGGCTGTCTGCTCAGAAATAGCTCCTGGCAGGCACGGGGGACCATATGGGACACCGGGATTCGAACCAACTACCTTTGGTCCTGGATCGGCTGCTTGCAAGGCAAACGCCGCTGTGCTATCTCTCCAGGCCCGGTTTTATTTTTATATCTGTGATACTTTCATTTAAAAATAAAGAGGGACAGAAGAGATACTACGGTGGAGGAGGTACTCGCCTTGCATGCCACCAATCTGGATTTGATACCTGAAATCCCATATGATCCCTCATGTACCACCAGGAGTGATTGCTGAGTGCATAGCCAAGAATGAGCCCCAGCACAGCTGGGTGGGGCCCCAAAACAGAAACAAAACCAAAAAGAGTCTAATGAGGCCTAATAATGTGTTTTAAATAGTAGAGTACTAGCAAAACATGAGTAAGGCCCTGGATTCAAGTCATAGTATTATATGACCACAACCCTCAGCACCACTGGCCATAAGCCTGGCCTTTGGGGATGGCCCCAACAAAAGCAAAAAAAAAAAAATTTAAATTTAAAAACAAAGAAAATTTTGTTTGTTTTTGTTTTTGTTTTTGGGCCACACCCGTTTGACGCTCAGGGGTTACTCCTGGCTATGTGCTCAGAAATCGCCCCTGGCTTGGGGTGACCATATGGGACGCCGGGGGATCGAACCGCGGTCCGTTCCTTGGCTAGCGCTTGTAAGGCAGACACCTTACCTCTAGCGCCACCTTCCCGGCCCCAAAACAAAGAAAATTTTAGCAATCAGTGAAATAGTACAGCAGGTAGGTTGCTTGCCTTGCATGAACCCAACCTGGGTTCAATAACCAGAACCCCATGTGCTCCCCTCAGACTACCAGGAGTTATTCTTTGAGCAAAGACCCAGAAGTAAGCCCCGAGCACTGCCAAGTGTGGCCCCAAAATAAAAATATATTAAAAAATTAAATAAATATTTAATCATATTATTTAATTGTTTATTTAAATATGTATTTAATTATTTGATAGTATTTAATAATAAAATAAATATTTAAAATTTTTAAGTTAATAAAAATAGATGTATTAACTTTAGGAAAAAAGGTTATTAATAAAAGTATACCAGGAGTTGGGAAGGTACTTCAGTACTAAAGAACTGACAGTTCTTGCATGTGGGAATCTCTGGCTTTGACCCCAGCATGTATAAAATTAGGTAGTGGCAGTGTTATAAATCCTAAACAGGTATTATCTTTTTAAATATTTATACCCTGCATGGTAAGTATTATTCTCAGGCCCATTTGACTGATAAGAAAAGTGAGGTACAGAAAGGTTTAAAGATTATTTAGCTAAAAAAATGTGACAATTCATATTTAATCAGTTTGTAGTTTGCTTTACTTAAATCACAGTTTGTTGCATAACTCAGCAATATGCATAGTATTTAGCGGGGGGGGGGGGGAATTGGGAAAAATTTTGGCCACTCTCAGTAGCACTTAGAAATTATTCCTGGCTTTGCACTCGAAAATTACTCCTGACTGGTTCAGGGGGACATTTTAGGATGCCGGCAATTGAACCTGGGCTAGTTGCATGCAAGGCAAGCACCCTACCCATTCTGCTCTCACTTTGGCCCCCATGAGCAGTATTTTCATTACTGTTCACATGTAGGTACTGAGCTCACTTGTCATTGTGTACTAATTAGACAGTGAGAATGAGGAAGAGAAACTCTATTGGGGGTAAATATTTATCTTCCTGGTAGAAAATTAAACCTAATGGTTAGAATTTGGGGAACATAGATCTATGTTAATATATTATTAAAACTATCCAGTAGGGGCTGGAACAATAGCACAGAGGATAGGGCATTTGCCTGACATGTGGCTGACCCAGGTTCAATTCCTGGCACCCCATATGGTTTCCCCAGTCTTCCAGGAGTAATTTCTGAGTGCAGAGCCAGGAGTAACCTCTGAGTACTCCCAGAGTGGCCCAAAAACCAAAAAATAAAATAAAATATCAGTAATGGGTTGGAGCAATAGGAGAGAAGGAAGGACCTGGTACGCAACTGACCCAGGTTTAATCCTCAGGTTCAATCCTCAACACCTCATATAGTCCCCCCACATCATCCAAGAGATATCCTTAAAATATAGAGAGTCAATAGTAATTCCTGAGTACGTATATGACTCCCAAACCAGAAAAGTTTAAAAAATAAAAATAAAATGTCCAATAACAAAAGAAATAGCTGAAAAAGCAATAGAGAAATGAATTCAGGGGTAGAGAAAGGAAAAGTACAAAACTTTTAAAATATCACCCTTGAAATAATATTTGAGCTTTTAGACTGGGTATTTGCCTTTCTTGAATTTCAGAAAATTCATTTAAATAGAAGTAAAAATGTTTTTTTTTTTTTTTAAAAAAAAAAGCACAGAGAAGGAAACGTTGATACTAAAATGGGTACCTGGATGGTTTTCACAGGTACCAGGACCACCACGACAAGTCAAGGACAAGTTTAGACCCTGTAGCCACCCCAGGCCATACCTTCTTCACCAAACACCTCTCCGCAGTGAGAGCAAAAGAAGTGCTCTGGGTGCCAAGTTTGGTCCATTGCTGTCAGCACTCTCTGGAAAAAGAACACACAAAGAGATAGTAGAATGTTATGCTACAGAGCAAAAAACAGGGCTTTTGTTCTGCTTAAGTATTTAAAAAGCTACAGGGAATAGTAGCTTACATCTATGATGGGGGCAGCACAGTAGGCACAGCGTGGAGAATAAAGTTGATGGTAATCCTTGGGGCAGTAGGCCACACCCCTCCGCTCAAAAAAGGGTCTGAAGGCAATCTCTTCCTCGCAGTGATTACAGATGAAGTGTTCTGGGTGCCATGACTGCCCTAGAGCGTGGATCACCTGGGAAATCAAACAATGCTTAACATACGACTCCAGCAGGGTATAAGGGCCAAGGTTGCATGTCTCTAGAAGACTATTTTCACACATTATTCCATGAAATTTCAAAATCCCTCCCAAGTTACAGGACACTAAGGTATAGGCTCTGTCCCTGCTTCACAGAGATGAAAGGGTGTCCACTTCCCTGACTGCTGCTGCTGCAGCTCAAAGCTAGAAGTGATTGGTTCTCATTAGACTGGCCAGAGAGTGGGTGAGATAACAGGGCATGGTAGAGATAGATGGGGGCTAAGTACATCTGTGGCCTGGAAGATGTCTCTGGGAGAGCAAAAGAACAAGTGACAGTTTTCATTCTTCTGGTCTAAATGGCTTCTCTCATGCCCTGTGCATTACAGGTCTCAAAGATCTTTATCATGGTTTGGGAGGAATGATTTGGAGCAGAAGACTGGCCGTTGCTTTGGAGTTGAGTGCAACTGAATATTGTAGTTAATCAATTTAGAGTGGGAGTGTTTGAACAAAGGGAATAAGAAAGTTGCTGTTCATACTGGCAGTACTGGAAGGTGGCTGAGTTCACACCCAGGAGTTAGACTTTTCTGAGTTCAACTTTCATCTATTTCAAGAACTCAGTTACACAACTAATGTCCTCAGCTGTCCGTTCCTTAATTCTCACAAAGGACATACAAATAAAGTCTTCTGCAAAGGTTTCATCTGAATGGATACTTCGCTTTATACCGAGACATGGTCACTAATCAGTAATTACTAAGACTAGAATACTAAATATTTAAGGAGATAGAGAATTCTTCTGTGAGAGAGAGTGAGAGAGAGAGAGGAGTGTGAGAGAGTGAGAGACCATATACAGAGACAGCTGTAGGGCCAACCTCTACGTGCACCCCACCTTCCCAACAATCGGTTTCCGGCAGGAAGCACAATGACCCTTGGGCACTGTGGTAATTCCAAGGTTCAGCAAATCCTGCTCCAAACTCCCAAGCATTGAATCCAAGGAGGTCTTGTTATCCTGTTTATCTGGTAAGTTCTTCTTGCTGGCATCTGGTTTCACAGCAGCCTAGTGTCAAAAAAAAAGAACCAGAAGAGAATCAGTCACATTAAGCAGTTGCCCTCCCAGGCTTCTTCTACAAGAATCCATATGACCTACTAAGGTACAACTTTGCTAATCCCTTATTCATTCCCTAGTCTTCCTCCACAGCTTAGAAGAAAACAACGTTGCAACACTAGGATCCTTCATTGTACTTCATTTCCCTTTTATTCTAAATTTCTTAGACCAAATAAAATATAACTCATATTCTTTTATAAATATTTTCTGCCCAGGTTAGATGGATAGTACAGCATGCAAGATGCTTGCCTTGTACACATGGCCAATCTGGGTTTGACCTCTGACATCCCAACACCTAAGCCCACTAAGAATGATCCCTAGGTCCCTCTAGGTATAGCCCCCAATATTTTAGAGTATATCTACATTTTATCATCTATTCTGTAATATTTATTAACACATGGTTTGTGTCTATCACTACTCCAGGCTCTTGGCAGAAAACAAAGTACCAGACCAACTGAGTATTTGCTCAATTTTAATAATGATCTAATGATATCAAAATAATTAATTTAGAACACAGAAATAAAAGAGTCTATTTTCTCTGGATAATAGATAATAACTAAATAAACACATGCTATAATAACAGGTACTAAGAATACATATAATAGGTAGTAAGTATGTATATATATATATATACATATTATATATAGGTAGAAATATCAGGGTAAGATCATGAGGAAAAACTGACTTAAATAAGTTTATCAGAACAGGTCCCCTCAGGAGGTAATATGTGGCCAAATAATTAAATGATATACTTAGGGACACAGATATGTGTGGGGAGAAAAGCATTCTAGAATAAGGATAAAATGTGGTACATTAGAAGGAAATTTTTTTAAAAGTGGAACTTGAAGTAAGTCAGAAAAAGATTAAATACAGGATGATATATATCACTTATATGTGGTATTTAGAATAACTGCATGAAGGCATGCAATGGTTTAAATGGGGGTTGTTGAGAACATGCTTGGCCCCAGAGTGTGAGGAGAAGGAAAGAAATTGAGTGGAGGAGGAGAAAAGACAAATGTGAAATAATGAGGGGGGGGACAGGGGCTGTGAGGACTCAGGTGCATTTGTAGTGTTAAGAAAGAAAAGGACTAAATAGTCAAGCCAGAGTCAACAAAAATTAAAACACGAGACCCCAACTTTAACAACTAAACTTAAAAAGGTCCCTGTTGTGATGGCAGGCTGAGGCAGGGGTAGTGACATGGGATAGATTCTGGGAACATTGGTGGCAGGAGGTTGACACTGGGACTGGGATTGGTGCTGAAATACTGTGTATGTAAAACCCAACTATAGATAATTTTGTAAATCACAATACTTTAATTTAAAAAAAAGTGGGTCTTGAGTAGTGAGAGTAAGATTAAGTACGGCAGGATAAAATGGAGAGAAAGAGGGAGCAAAACTCACACTAATAGATTTTATTTAGTGTAACTGAGACAAGCAAGAGTGATTTCAAGTGTGACAGAGAATGTGATTACAGTATCTTTATCTATGGTAGGTGAGTGAGGAATTGCATTTAGATTAGCAAGAATAGAATCAGTGGCATTTGTTAAAGGAGAGTTTCAGATATCAGCGTATCAGTGGGAACCATAAATAATGACTTGTACTCTTGTTAGGAAAATAGGTGGGGAAAAGTTGTCATAAACCTTTCAAAGGAAAATTTCTAAGTTAAAAAAAAAAGAGAGAGATGTCTAATTTATCTTTCATCACTTCTTCCCCTGATTCCAGCTCTCTCGACTACCAACTGGGCTACTCCTATTATCTAGCCAACACTTTATGGTTTGAAAATGACAAAATTCTTTCTAGCATCAGATTTTCATACATCCTGTCAGTCATCCAGTCTCCCAGACACTACCCTCACTTTACCTTTCCAAACTCATCTTTTGTTACTAGTAAATAGCCTCTATTGTTTAAGGTAGGCCAGGCTCCCTGCAGTCTCTTGACAGTGATCTGTTAGTCTGCCTTTAGGTTTCTATTTATCCTAGTATTACTGCCAGAAATAACTTCACATTATCACACTAATGCAAAATACTCATTTCCCTTCAAGAAATTTTATCATCTAACAAACTTCCTTCCTCTTCTATTATGTAATGTAAGTTTTGAAGAGATTAGTGTTTGAGAGGGTAACCAGTCTGAAATAGGAAAAATAATTATAGTAAAAAAGAAAAGGCAACATATTTTTCTCAAGTTACACAAAACATTATTTGCTAGTATATGTCAGAATTCTTCAGAAAGAACATGTAAGAAACAAGAAATACTGACTACCTCTAGGGGGCAGAATTGGATGGCTGGGCATAACACCCAGAGAGAAACTATGTCTTGTATTTTCAATTTTTGTACAACAGGAATGGGTAGCCTACTCAAAAGAAAAACAAATATTTTAATAATATTATTTAATAATAATAAGTTAAATAAGTTACATTCAAGGGCCGGAGCAATAGCATACATAGTAAGGTAAGCATGGTAAGGCGTTTGCCTTGCATATGGCCATCCCTGAAGGACTTTGGTGGACTTCTGGCATCCCATGTGGTCTCCTGAGCCTGCCAGGAGTGATTTCTGTGCGCTGAGCCAGAGTGCACACTTGAGCACTGCCGGGTGTGACCCAAACAACAAA
This sequence comes from Suncus etruscus, assembly GCF_024139225.1. Classification (NCBI taxonomy): domain Eukaryota; kingdom Metazoa; phylum Chordata; class Mammalia; order Eulipotyphla; family Soricidae; genus Suncus; species Suncus etruscus. The sequence continues at coordinate 102,336,095 of NC_064856.1, forward strand.
CCCAAACAAAAAACTCAAATAAATTAACTAGAAAACAAAACACAATTGAAATTCATAGTGTAGATCTTTTCTCCAGTATTTCAGGTATACAGCAAAAAAATGGGGGATGTATTCAGAAGCGTATTTTTGTAGACATTAAAGTTGTTTCTGATGTTTATGTCTCCTTCTAGTAAATATATATTATTCACTATATTTTAGGAACTGTGTGTCCTTTGGGATCCAGAGAGTTCCAAAAATAAGCCTCGCTCTGTCCAATCACATATTTATATAATGTAAGGAATTGTTTCATAATCACTTTATATAAAACACTTATTAAATACCTTAATTAAAGATGATTGAATTCTCTTCTCTACCTTAAGAATTTCAGATTTTTATTTCTCTTAATAATGTCTTTCTTGGGGCCGGCGAGGTGGCGCTAGAGGTAAGGTGTATGCCTTACAAGCGCTAGCCAAGGAAAGGACCACGGTTCGATCCCCCGGCGTCCCATATGGTCCCCCCAAGCCAGGGGCAATTTCTGAGCGCGTAGCCAGGAGTAACCCCTGAGCATCTAACGGGTGTGGCCCGAAAAAAAAAAAACAAAAACAAAACAAAACAAAAAAAAATAATGTCTTTCTTGGGGGGCCAGAGCAATAGAACAGCAGTAGGGCATTTGTGGCCAATCCAGGATGGACCTTGGTTCAAATCCCTAGCATCCCATATGGTCTCCCGAGCCAGGAGCAATTTCTGAGTGCATAGCCAGGAGTAATCCCTGAGTGTCACCTGGTGTGGCCCAAAAAGCAAAAAAAAAAAAAAAAAATAGTCTCTCATGATTATGCGAGATATCCAGTAGTGTTTAAAGAACCTGCAGTGACAGGGATGAAACCCAGGTCCTCAAACATACAGAATATATGTTTTACACCTACCAGTGCTCAGGCTTTACTCCTGGCCTGACAGTTAGGGATCCCTTCCTAGAGAGCCTCAGGAGAACATATGGTATACTGGATATCAGTTGAATGCAAGGTAAGAGCCCTACCCACTGTACTACCTCCCCAGCTCCAGTATACTCTTAAATCCATCTCTATACTTTCCATTCCCTGCCAAGCCACATAAGCTTACCATAAATGTTTTGGAAGCTAAAATAGGAGATGAGTATGGGTTTAAGGCGCTCACCCTGATACTTTCAAAAGTCATACTTTGTTTTTCTGTCCTCTATACCTGTTTACACACTGGTCTCTTCTACTCTGTGCCTCTTAACAATCCTTCCACACTTCCACACATCCAGCCTATGCCCTCTGGACTCCTTCCAATTAAAAGGACCTCATTTCTCCTCTTTACATCCCAACCCTTTCCTCTTGAAAAGAATTCTCAAGTCTTTGTTAAAATCCCCATGACCTTGATACATTCTTTAATGTTTAGCACATTCATGTTGCCAAACTACCGCCTTTGATTCTATAATTGCATCATTTTACCAAACACATGCCAAAAGTCTTGAGATCAGAGTATGTATCATATTCTCTTTTGGGTCAGGATAATACATATATAAAGGTAAGTTCAGTTGTTCCATTAAATTTAGTCTGGGAAAAAGAAGAGTTCCCTAAAGGGGATTTGTGCTCACACACACACACACACACACACACACACACACACACACACACACACACACACACACACACACTCAAAACACAAATTCTGCAAACTTTAAACTGAGCTCACCTTAACCTGCATTTCATATAGATTGGCCATGATTTCATCCAGTTGAGAAGCTGCTGTGGTTTTAGGTGGTGGTGATAATTCTTTTGGTTCTTGAAGCTCACTATAGGGAGGAAACAAAAAAAAAAGTCATAGCAACCCATCAACACTCAAATAAATATTAAACACTAAATAGCAGAAAGTCTAGGCTTAACTATTATTAACCTTTTAGAAGTAATTAGAAGGTATTTTACAAAATAAGGATATAGCTGAGATGGGGGCATTGGTGGCGAGAAAGTTGCACTGGTGAAGGGAGGTGTACTTTTTATGACTGAAACATAACTACAAACATGTTTGTTACCATGGTGCTTAAAAAAAGATATTATTTTAAAAAATGGCACAGCTGAAAATTCAAACTTCTGCTTATATATCATCTCAAAACAGATTACGCTGAAATGCTGGAGAGGAACCCTGCTAAAGATGCATGCAGCTGGCAGGCCTTTCTACATAAACAATTAAGTACAAAGTCAGTTCTGAACAGAACCTGTAGATCATGATCATGCATTTAAAAAAAGAAAACTCTATTGTTTCTTTGTGAAAGGCAAAAGACAAAAAGACAAAGAAAAAAATACAGAAGGGGCAGAGCAGCCATAGCCAAGATAAGGTCCATGGGCTAAAGTTTGCCAGGCTCATCAATTTTTCTTATAAATAGCATTTTTACAAAACTAGATAATTTTCAGAAAGCTCTTAAGTGCTACAAAGCCTGAGATATTTTCTAACTCTGTCAAACAGGTAAGGTATGCAGACACTAGGTAGAGCTTAGGTAATGTATTGGAAACTGACATGTCACTATAATTGTAAATAAGCTGTTGATCAATATAAATGTAGTCCCAATTCAGAACATAAATTCTATTAATAAATAATAAAATTTACTATGTATGAGAATAAGTAATGCTCAAGAAATTCTAAGAAATAATTTATTTTACTCCACATCTTTAGAATTCAGTGAATGAAAAAATGAATGAATCATAATACCTATCACTTAAGAAAAAAAATGAAACACACCTAAATAATTCTTGGGATAAGAAAAGCAAACAAATATTTCATTTTAGAAATAGCCATATTTCTAACATATATATATACACAAATACTCCTCTCAGTTCTCAGAGCAAAATACTATTGAAAGAAACATATTAAAGTATATTGAAATATAATCTTAAAATATAAGGTTAGGGTTAGAAATACATAAAGCATCTCATTAAAATATAAAATGTACCAGCAAACAACCCAAATAAATAAATAACTCAGATAATTAGACACAGTATTATAAATTAATGTTATAAATCAAGTGAAAATAAAACACTGTTTTTCAGAGTCATGGTATAAATTTTTAAAAGCATAGAAAATATGGAAAATAACCAATATGTTTTATTGTTTTGCCAGAGTTCATCACAGCTCAATGAGTCAGGACACAGGGGGAATAGGGAATGCATTTATTTCATTGCAACGGACCCAGGGACCAGCATGGGTGATGGGACTCTAGTCCATTAGACATAAGATTCAAAAACTAAGGTTGCATTTATAATCTAAAACTACATTCCAAAAGTGCCACCATAAAATCTTTCAAGGAGAGTTGGAAATGCTCACTCTGGAGAAGAAGTGGGTGCTGAAAGAAGATAAAGGGATATGTGTGATACCATTTCAGTAATGATATTGCAAACCACACTGCCTTAGGGGAATAAGTGGAAGAGAGAGAGAGATACAGAGAGATATAGACAAAGAGAGAGAGATACAGAGATACAGAGAGAGAGAGAGAGAGAGAGAGAGAGAGAGAGAGAGAGAGAGAGAGAAGAAAAATGTCTGCTATAGAGGCAGAAAGGGAGGAGGGCATGAGGCTGGAGGAAAACCGGGACATTAGGAGCAAGAAATGTGCCCTGGTGAAGGGTGTTGAACATTACATGACTGCATGACTGAAACTCAATCATGAACAACTTTATGACTGTGAAAAAAAATAAATGAAATAACATGCATGCACACAAATCATAAGTAAATAAAAAGAAAAAATAGAAATTAAATAAAAATAGAAAGTAAAAAAATAGAAAGAAAAAAATAAAGCAAAATCTTGCAAAATTACCTACATTTTTTTTGGTTTGGTTTTGTTTTGTTTTTGGTCACACCCAGCAGTGCTCAGGCTCTATGCTCAGAAATCGCTCCTGGCAAGTTCGGGGATCATATGGGATTCTGGGATTCGAACCACAGTTCTTCTGCATGCAAGGCCTTACCTCCAAGATATCTCTCTGGCCCCCAAGATTACCTACATTTTAACTTATATTTAAATTAAAGCAAGATAGGGTTTACAAAACATATATCACAAAGGGAGATACACAGAAACTCATACACACATAGAAATACAGCCACACAACACACAGGAGCAAAGTGTTTCTTTATATAGCTCAGGATTAGGCTCCCACACTTTTCTCCAACCCTTATCAGCACAGAGGGCTGCTGTAAATCCCTGAGTCTATGAGGGACTTAGGCCTTTGGCAGATAGCTGCTCTGAAATTTCAGGGTCTGACACTTAAAACTTTTAACCCCTACCTAGCCCAACAGTATGTGGAGGACATTTTCTTAAACTATATGATATTATAGCTGACTATAAGGAAATAACTTAAATCAGTGCCATACACTATAAATATTACAGAAACTTCATAGTGAAACTAGAAAGAACACTCTGTAAGAGAGAAAGGGTAAGAGAGTAAGGGGGGAGAGGATACAGAGTGAGTAGATGAGGGTTAGGGGAATTTTGAAATAAAAAACAATTGAACTCTGTTTTGAAATCAGCATTGCTTGTGTTATAGGGTCAAGATTGAAAGCAGAAGACCCAGAGAGAAATGGCCAAATTCAGCAGAAACTTGGAGAAAAGGAAGGTCAGGGCAAGGAAGCTGGGGATAGAGGATCCTTAATTAGAAAGTCCAGGAAAACCTACTCTTTTTCTATTCTCTTAACTGCGGAGATGGGTGAGGAATCTAGAATTGGGTTAAGGACATGTGAGTTGGGAAAACAAAGGCACTGAGATGAACAGGACATTTTAAAGTCTATCTCTTGTATATTCTGAGTGCAAATTCTGGGCATTCTCTGGAATTTTCCCCTCTGAGGCCATTCTTTCTAATTGCCCCCCATCTGTAATTATATCTCTAGGACTGGAGAGATAGTCCAAGGGTCAAAGCACTTATCTCACAGGATTCTCACCACCACATTACCCCTCTGAGCACAACTGGAGTGACTCAGGAGCCCAAAAGCAAGAGTAATCCCTGAGTACTACCAGGTATGACTTCTGCATTAGAAAAAAGATTATGTAAGTCGTTGTTTAACAGACAAGGGACTAACTTCATAAATGTATGATGGGTGCTAAAAAGGAGTTAGTAAACTTAGAGTAGAAGAATCAGGTATTCTGGAGTGGAGTGTGACTCCAGAGCACTGTGTGCATGAAACCTGCCATCAACAATATTGTAAAATCACTGGTGCTTCATATAAAAATTTAACTATATACTTCTAAATAGAAAAAAATAAAATAAAAAGGTGTTAAAGACAAGTTAAATCACCATTCCTACTGAAAACTGAAGAAAAAAATTATAACCTGATAAAATGTTTCTATAAGAAAGTTTTTTAATGAACTTAAAATAGTTATACATACATCTATAAAAACATATACCTGTAGACATGTAGATTTTTGTTGTTATTGTTTTGGACCATACCTGGAGGTGCTCAAGATTTACTCCTGGCATTGAGCTCAGGGATCACTCATAGCCAGACTCAGGGACCAAATGGGATGTTGGGATTGAATTCAGATGAGCATTGCCAGGATTAACCTCTAAGCGCAGAAATAACAGTACACCCTGTGCACAGCTGAGCATGGTCCAAAACCAAATATTTAAAATAAAAACCTATTTGCATTTAAAATAGATGGCACCGCCGAGGAAATATAAACTCAAACAACTTTTGTAATGAACTAAAAGCAGAAAGGTGACTATATACACGGATAAAGTAGATGCCCAGCATCTTTCCTAGAGGGCAGCAGTAATGAATCTGAAAATCCAAAGAGAAGGAAAAGCATGTTCCCATTGTCAATAAAAACATTATAAAATATTAAAGAATAACTAAAAAGAAATGTGTAAAATTTTATGAAGATAAAACTATGGATATGTTAAAAAGACTCATATAAAAGAAAATGCATAATATGGTATCTTCCAGTGAAAACATATCTTCAATATAATTTTAAAACCCTAATAGAATTAGTTAATAAAATGATGCTAAAATTCATGTGTTAGAAAACTTTAAAATAAAAAAGATATATGCCCCAATATGATTCTATGGAGTGATAATAATTTTGTGTGATGTTGGTATAAAAAACCAAATATATCCAATTAGTAGAACAGAGAATTTATAAATAGACTACTATTTATTCTATGAGAACTTTGCATATAGTAAATGTGGCATGTAGATTAGACACTATATGGTAACTAAAATTGTGTGACAATTTATTTAAAACAGAATAAACGTTGATCTCCAATATACACATAAATAATTTAAAATAAATATTGATATTAAATACTTTAAAAAATACCAGGAGAAAATAAAAGATATTTTTGTAATTTGCTAAATACTTTATTACAAAAGACAAAAAAACTGAAGTGGAGTCAGAAAAATTAAAGTAATCATGGTGCTTAAATAAAGGAATTATTTAAAAAAAGAAAAATATCTATTAGTCAAACAAATATAAAAAATATAAACATAAATACATTAGATACAAATAGCATTAAATATAAAAATCTATAGATTATCAAACAATTAACACTATAAAAAACAAAGTTGTTGGGGCTGGAATGGTGGTTCAGTGGTAGGGCATTTGCCTTGCATGTGCAAGGTTCAATTCCCTGGCATCCCATATGGTCCCCCAAGCCAGAAGCGATTTCTGAGCACATAGCCAGGAGTAACCGCTGAGCATCACTGGATATAGCCCAAAAAAACAAAAACAAAAAAAGAAAAATAAAGAAAACAAAGTTGTTTTTAAAAGGCATATTCCAAAAATTAATTTTTAATTACTTTGAATAATCATTTTTATTCATGAATAAATATATATGTATGAAGGCATGGGTTCTATTCCCTGGAATCTCTAAGAATAAATACGTAGGAATATAATCAAAGAACTCATGTCTCATCCATGATATGGAAAACTGTATAACTGCTAACAATATATATTTGAACGTAATATTTATTTCAAATAAGAATATTTGAACATAAGAAAAAAATTTAAGATTTGTTAACTTAAAAAGAGCAAAGACCAAAATAGTATAAAAACCTAATTTTCCACTTATATAAATAAATGTATAAACATACAGCTAAATGTTAGTATGCATGTACAAAATCTCTAAGGAGGGCCCGGAGAGATAGCACAGCGGCGTTTGCCTTGCAAGCAGTCGATCCAGGACCAAAGGTGGTTGGTTCGAATCCCGGTATCCCATATGGTCCCCTGTGCCTGCCAGTAGCTATTTCTGAGCAGACAGCCAGGAGTAACCCTTGAGCAACTCCGGGTGTGGCCCCCAAAAAAAAAATCTCTAAGGAAGCATGCCTACCAGCATTTACCTATTAATAATTATGTGCTGGTAGGAGACTCTAAAGAAGGTAGTTGGACATTTTACCCAGCTAGTTTCAGGATTCTTTCACATCTTTTAACATTATTGTAGGGCAGTTTGAAGTCGACAGAAAATTTGAGCACATGCTACTTTTTAACTTTTTTATAAGTGAGTTTATAGAAGAACTTCAGTTACATTTCTAAACCAAAGGTTACCCTTTCTATTAAAAAAGTTAATAATGTACTTGGCCAACTGATGGTGCCCTGGGATGGCAAATGGGGCTTCAGATATAGAACTGGAAATTCTTGTGTCCTACTCTAATCTACTTACACACAGCATACATGCCTTCCATCACAAATAATGGTTCTAATATAATTACTAGCAAATACACTAATACTGTCACAGTGCTGTTGTTTTATATCAAAATTATTTTAAACATAAAATTACTGAAATTACTGTGTATAGAAACATGTTTTTATAACTAAGAGTATGAGGGTAAATGTGTGTGTGTGTGAAAGAGAGAGAGAGAGAGGGGTGGGAAGAGAGAAAGAGAGCTCCCAGGATTTTCCAGAATGGAAAAAAAAAAAAAGCAAGCAAACAAATGGAGACAAGCAAGCAAGATACATATTCAAGAGAGACACAGGCTTCACAAACACAGGTGTTTGTGAAACACTGGGAAAAATTTAAAGAAAAATATTTAAAAGTGTTTGTGAAACACTGGGAAAAATTTAAAGAAAAATATTTAAAAGCATAATCCCTGTTGAGACGCAATTAATTACCCAGCATGTTCAGGCTTATGTCTTAATATGATGACTGTATATCATTTCAGAAAATAAGAACAAGTTTTTCATGTTTTAAGTGACCATTTTCATATTCATATGAATATATTTATCATGCATAGAATGTAACTACTATAGCTAGCATTTAGCTCTTTCTAAAGTGGATGAATACTAGCCCCCTTCTCTAATGGGAGGGTAGTGAGGTTCAGTGTGGGATATTTTCTACTGTTTTTTTTTAAAGGTATATTGCCAGGGAAGTGCAAAGTCTCTTCCTTCCTTCCTTCCTTCCTTCCTTCCTTCCTTCCTTCCTTCCTTCCTTCCTTCCTTCCTTCCTTCCTTCCTTCTTCCTTCCTTCCTCCCTCCCTCCCTCCCTCCCTCCCTCCCTCCCTCCCTCCCTCCCTCCCTCCCTCCCTTCCTTCCTTCCTTCCTTCCTTCCTTCCTTCCTTCCTTCCTTCCTTCCATTTAGGTTTGATCATTTATTATTTCCACTCAATGTTCATGGGACTGTTTACTCCTGGGTGCCTACCATCCACTTTATTTTTTTCCTTATGAGGCAGAACAAGATGATTTGTGTTCTATGGTTCTATTGAAGAAAAACTGATGATGTTTTATTTCCACTCAATGTTCATGGGGCTATTTGATCCTGGTACCTACCATCCACTTTATTTTTTTTCTCAATTTATGAGGCAGAACGAGATGATTTGTGTTCTATGTTTCTATTGAAGGAAAGCAAAACCCAGGGAGTAGTCCCAGTCAAGAGGCCATGAATATATATTTAATAGAAGAAAGACAAGGGGGCTGGAGAAATAGCACAGCAGTGGAACAATTGCCTTGCATGCGGCTGACCTGGGAGGGACCCAGTTCGATTCCTGGCACCATTATGATCCCCAGCCTGCCAACGGTGATTTCTGAGTGCAGAGCCAGGAGTAACCCCTGAGCGCTGCTAATTGTGGCTCAAAAACCAATCAATCAATTAATCAATAAATAAATAAAGTTTAAAAAAAAAGAAAGATGAAATCACTTTCTTTTCAGGAAAGAAAACAATAGGTCTACACTACAACATATACTCTGGAAAGGTTTTTACACAAATCCTCTTCAAATCTTCATAATATTAGCATGCTGCAGATGAAAAAATCTGTGTTTAGAAAAGTTAAAATCTAGAGTTGAAGAGATAGGCATGTTGCTTTCCTTGTACATTGTTGACCTGGGTTCTATCCTTGGCATCAGATATGGTCCCCTGAGCCCTGGCAGGAGTAAACCCTGAATATAGAGCCAGAAGTAAGCCCTGAGCACTGCTAAGTGTGATCCCAAAACAAAAGATGAAAGAAGGAAGAAAGAAAGAAAGAAAGAAAGGAAGGAAGGAAGGAAGGAAGGAAGGAAGGAAGGAAGGAAGGAAGGAAGGAAGGAAGGAAGGAAGGAAGGAAGGAAGGAAGGAAGGAAGGAAGGAAGGAAGGAAGGAAGGAAGGGAGAGAGAGAGAGAGAGAAAGAAAGAAAGAAAGAAAGAAAGAAAGAAAGAAAGAAAGAAAGAAAGAAAGAAAGAAAGAAAGAAAGAAAGAAAGAAGGAAGGAAGGAAGGAAGGAAGGAAGGAAGGAAGGAAGGAAGGAAGGAAGGAAGGAAGGAAAGAAAGAAAAAAAGAAAGAAAGAAAGAAAGAAAGAAAGAAAGAAAGAAAGAAAGAAAGAAAGAAAGAAAGAAAGAAAGAAAGAAAAAGAAAAGAATGAAGGAAGAAAGGAAGAGAGAAAGAGAGAAAAGAAGGAAGTATTAATTTATTCTGAATAAAACATAAGTGGTAACAGAATTTCAGCCTACAAATTGCAAAGCTAAAGTTTAAAAATAAAAAGTATATAACATTAAACTAATCCTTTAGATACCCAGGTTATTACTGGATTTTATTGTTTTACTCAAAACAGCTAATAACTATTTCCATTCACAACTGATGATCTCCATAGAATAAATTTTGAGAAGTCATATAGAATTATTGGGTTATTTGAGCAACTGAAGAGCAGTGTTTAAAAGCAACATTAACTACCACAGAGATTACCTCACAATCTACAGAACTTGTGCAGCTCCCCCATCCCATGTATAAGTAAAACCAATATTTTAAGCATTTCAGATTTCAAAAACTTAGCATCAAGTTCATAATGAAGCCATATTAAGTATGTTTTCAAAACTGAGAACACAGACTTACTACTTACTCTTTTGTGGGAGTAATTTGGGGGCGTTTTGGGAGCCACCCCGGCAGTTCTTAGGGGTTACTTCTAGTTCTGTGCTCAGAAATTGCTCCTGGCAAGCACAGAGGACCATATGGGATGCTGGGATTCGAACCACCATCTGTCTTAGGTCCACTGCATGCAAGGCAAATGTCCTATCGCTGTGCTATATCTCTGGCCCTTTTACTACATATCTTAATGCATTTACATACCAGGGAAAAAAGAAAGGAAACTAAATTACTTTCTCTTGTAGGAAAACTAAACCATGTCTTTTGGGTACATGTTCAATGTTGAGTTATTTAACCAGAAAAATTTAACAAAAAGGAAAATTACTGGGAAAAGTGGTTATCTCTCTCCTCTAAAAATACCTTGTCATGGGGCTAGAGTGATAGGACAGCAGGGAAGGCACTTGCCTTGCACGTGCCCAAAAACCAGCTGGCATACGATATGATCCCATTAGCACTGGCAGGAGTAATGATCCCATTAGCACTGGCAGGAGTAATTCCTGAGTACAGAGCCAGAAGCAACCTCTGAGCATCACCGGTATGACCCAAAAATCAAAACTAAATAAATAATCCAAAAAAAAAAAAAAGAACTTGTCATTTATTGCTATATAGTTCTATTTACAATGTAAAGAATCCAGTTCATTTATACACTATCCTAAGAGCCTATATTGTACCGCTTATCCCCGCCCCACTCAACTGAAACACCATTAATTTTGAATATCAAGTTTCTATGTGTACTTAGTTCTAATAGTGAGATATTCCATCATCTCCACTATTGCCGTTTTTCAATGACTTTGCTAACTCCACTACCAACTTTATGATCTGTTTCTAAGGCTTACTATCAGGCAGATAATCCTCTTGGGAATTTTTCTTCAAGTGTGATTTAGGCTATTTCCTCTGACTCTTTTCATTTTATTATAGAATCAAGAGACTTCACTTGGCAGTTCTTCTTCAAGTGTAATTTAGGTCTCTTTTGCTCTGGCTCTTCCTTTTTAGTGCAGAGTCAACTCATGAAGATCCACAAGAGAACAAAAGTAGCAGCAGTAAACACGGTGGGATTTAGAACAAGGATGAATTTGGAACAAAAACTTTGTCTTTGTGTTCTGAGTTTTTATATCTACACATAGTGTATATTAATAGATCACTTTTTTGGTGACATATCCTGGCTCTGTGTTCAGAGGACTATATGCAGTGCTGGGAATAAAACTGGGATTGACAAAATGCACAAGCCAAATGCATTAACCCTTGTAACATCTCTCTAATCCAGTAGGTCACTTTTTTTTTTTTTACATGGGAGAGAGCGCACGAAGTCCCCCACTACCAAAAATAACGCAGTCGAGTTTCCCACATTTGGGGAAATCGCAGGGGTCAGCACGCCCGGAGTGCAATGGGCGAGCCTCATCCTGGGGAATCCACCTTCCTGATCATGGAATCGCCCCTGCCAGGTAAGTATTCAGTAGGTCACTTTTAAAGTATATAAGTAAAGATTTGTAGGGGCTGTAGAGATAGTTCAAGGGACTGGAAAGCATGCTTTGCAAGCTGGAGGTCCAGATTCCATCCTTGCTGTTATTTTCCCCTCTCATATCTTCTGCAATATTATTATAAATTTGTTCCTCCCTATTTGGGGGGGTGGGTCACACCCAGTTTACTCAGGGTTTACTCTGGTTCTGCACTCAGAAATTGCTCCTGGCTTGGGGGACCATATGGGACACCAGAGATCGAACCCAGGTCCATCCTAAGCAGCCGCGTGCAAGGCAAATGCCCTACCGCTGTGCTATAGCTCTGGCCCCTGTTCCTCCTTATTTTTAACCAGAGGATTTCATTCACATTTTCAATACATTTTGATACATGTCTGAACAAAGCTGTTGTCATGTAGCTATATGTAGCATTGAACATAATTTCTTTTTCTTTCTTTTTCTTTTTTTAGGATTGGACATACTTTCAAGGTTCAACACCATCAAACAAGCAAGTAAATGACAGAAATAGGAACAAAGAACTGAATTTCTTGTGCTCTTCTTTTCATGCACTTTGTCAGCTCTGAATCAACTGCACCAGACTCAGGTTTTGTGTCTGTCTACTACATTTTATTGCACTACCTGGACATCATGTCACTCTCCCACCCAGGGCTACAGAACTTGTGTATCTGTCCAGGTACAATTAGGAAAATAGAAACAAGGAGAAATAAACAGATGGAATCCAATTCAGCAGTGTGATAAGAAAGGTGATAGGAGCACTAGGAAACAAAACAGAAGATAGGGAAGAATCCAAAATTAGACAGAGTATGAAGCCAGGAGGTCAAAAGGGCAAAGAAACCAGAACCCAGGGATCCAGTTCAACAGGCCCATGGGGAACTTCCAGATTTCCTTCCCAGGCTGAAACCATAAAGCAGATACAACTGCTAACCATAACACAGGGAGGAGAGTTCAGGAGAGGAAATGTTTCAACCCCTTCCAATTTTCCATGGTGCTTTCCATTGAAAGCAAGTTTACTGGGCCAGGAAAACACAACCCACTAGTAATTTTGTTTGACATTTCTGTTAAAGTGTTGTCTGCTCTATTTTAAAAAGAAAATATTTATTGAGGTTTTATTATATACCAGGTATTATTTTGTTGTTGTTCTGTTTTGATTTTTCTCAGGCAGGTGAAGAGGAAAGAGATAGAATAGATATGCTTACCAGATAGCTTCTGAAGTTGAAATAAACTGGTAATATATATTAATAAATCAGCCTTACTTCAGCAGAGCAGAAAGTATCCACAAGTTATAAAAAGTTATAGAAAGGAAGTTATAAAAAGTGTTTCTTGGGAATGCAGATGTGAGTTCTATAAACTATAGTTTTGAAACAAAATAATTTTTTTATCATGGTACTCTGCCACACGTGAGTGTTTATTATGTCAATTTTAAGCCCTGTGCCTCTCAAAATGGCAACTAATTTTTTAACATAGACTATAACTGAAGAAATACGTTTTAAATAGCTTTTGATTTTTATTGCTTTTACTTTTTCACATTATAAATTGTGCTTTAGCCTATAGAAATTCTTTTAAAGGAGTACCTTTAAAAATAATTTATTATTAAAAAAGGAACTCTTCCTCCAAATCAATAAATTTTAGTTTATTTTGCATAAGGAAAAGGAAAGGAGGGTTATATTCATCACTCTGCCATGGAAAATCATTATTATGGTTCAATCATAAATCTAGCTTTGTTTTTTGGTGTTGTTGTTGACATACTGCTGAAATTTCTTTTGTTAACTTGATATATGGTGTGGCCAGGACCAAACATCTATGCTTATTTGAACTAGTTAGACTTGTTCAGATAATAAAATAAATAGCAGAATTTAGGATTCTCAATAACCATATAAAAGCCAGGCATCTTAAGAATGAACTTTTCAGGGACCGGAGAGATAGCACAACAGTAAGGCGTTTGCCTTGCTTGCAGCAACCCAAGATGGACGGTGGTTAGAATTTCAGCATCCCTGGGCCCGGAGAGATAGCACAGCGGCGTTTGCCTTGCAAGCAGCTGATCCAGGACCAAAGGTGGTTGGTTCGAATCCCGGTGTCCCATATGGTCCCCCATACCTGCCAGGAGCTATTTCTGAGCAGACAGCCAGGAGTAACCCCTGAGCACTGCTGGGTGTGGCCCAAAAACCAAAAAAAAAAAAAAAAAGAATTTCAGCATGCAATATGGCCCTGGTGCCTGCCAGGAGCAATTTCAGAGTGCAGAGCAAGGAGTAACCCCTGAGTGCCGCTGGATATAACCCAAAAGCCAAAAGTCAAAAAAAAAAGAATAAACTTTGCAGAGTTCTATCTCTGCTCAAAGATGACAGAAAGTGGGGGAGGAGAAATGGGAGGAGTCCTAATAATTTATCGTGATTATTCAAGCAGAGTGGTAATTACCTAATCACTTTAATTTTGAAATATTTAATTTAAGAAATACCTGTAGACATTGGTTTTCTGGATATTGGTAGTATAAACAGGCTGCACCTAAAGAGAAAATAAAGAATGGATTAGTATGTTGGTATTTATGAATACTCAGAGGATTTGTCGTTTTGGTTCTTAAGGTGACTAATGGCCAGTTTATCTCTGAGATCTCCTTACAAAAGGCACAGAGACACCAGCTATTCTGCAGTGAAAGACCAAATTCTAAGAAGAGTAACTGGCATATGAACTTTTAGCTTACATCCTGTTCCCTGACCTAGAAACATTGCAATACTCAGGAAATCTAGAACAAAAAAAAACCAACACACACACACACACACACACACACACACACACACACACACACGTACAAACTAAAACCATAAAAGGAGGCAAAGCAAAGTCCCTTTAGCATGATAGTTTCTAGGGGAAGGCTACACTACATTAAATTTAGCATATTAAGAGAAATAAAGTGCTACTCTAAAGGACAGAGGACTAGCAGTTCATTTATTTTTTTGAACAAATATTTATCAAGTGCCATCATGAGACATGCTGGAGAGGTAGCAATTAAAAATCAAATCCAATGAAAGAAATTGTAAACCTGGAACCTTACAATATAAGGTACTTTGAAGCTTACAATAATTTTTAAATTTACATCATATTATAAAATAATTCATGTGCAAAATTAGTAATGGATGGGAGATCTAAATTGGGAGAGAATGGGAAATTATAAATATATTAATGAGGAAAGGACTCACTGAGAAGAGAAGACTTACAAAAGGACTTATGGGGGCAGAAGAGATAGTAATGTGGGTAAGACATTTGCCTTGTATATGATCAATCGAAGTTCAATCTCAGGCACTCAATATGCCCTGCCATCACATTGTCAGTACTAAACACAGAGCTAGGAGTAAATCCAGAGCACTCTGGTGTCACCCTCCCCACAAAAGAAAAGAATTCTTTCCTGGCACATGGCTGATCCAGGTTCAATATCTGAACCCATCTGGTCCCCTGAATTCTATCAGTAGTGAGTCCTGGGCAGAACCAGGAGTAAGCCCTGGACAACACTCTGTGTGCTCCAAACAAAAACACGACAAAAGGACTTAAAACAGGTGAGGAAGGTAAAGAGATATCAGAGGTAACAGGGTCAAAGAGACCATGAGCCCTGTAGAACAAAAAAGAGGCTGAGTGACATGAGTAAAATAAATCTACAAGAGTAAGAAGGGTCAGATCCTACAGGTAGGGTGATCACACCACTTCCTATTGAAACTTAGATGCTTTTTCAAAAGTGAAAGAGGACACTCAAATAGAATATTACATAATTTGTAAAATTTATGAGATATTTAGTTTGTACATTTCTTTGCCATAGTTTGATTTTATTATACTAACAGACCTCTAAAATAATTCTACTCAAAATGTTTTTTTCAAATTTTTAAAATAAAATATTTTCAGTGACATGTACCTATGAACAGTAAAGCAAACATTTTAAATCCCTGTACATTATTTGCATTTTTAAAAATAACAAAAGTAATTTTTTTTATATATGGTCACATAAGATGCTGTTTTCTTAGCCACTGCTCTCTAATACTGTGACATGGAAGATTTTCTGAAAAATGGCTACATTTTCAATATGATGCTTTTTCATATTTTAAAATAAGCATAATCTTTGACAAAGATATAGCTTATGGTTAACATACTTGAAATTATTCATTGTTTAATAACTGCTATAAAACTAATCTAACTTAACTATGACTGGTTCTTAAATGATCAAATGCCCCTCTTTGAATGCTGCTTATTGCACTGTTATTTATAATAGCTAAAATCTGGAAATAATGTGCCCTGTGGTACAAGCATTAATAAATAAACTGTGGTATATAAATATACAAAATAATAGTACTCAGCTATTAGAAAAAAATAAAGTCTTGGGCTGGAGCAATAGGACAGTGGGTAGGATACTTGCCTTGCATGTGGTCAACCTGGGTTCGATTCCCAGCATCCCATATGGTATGCCAAGTACCACAATGATGATTGCTGAGTGCAAAACCAGGAGTTAACCCTGAGCATTGCCAGATGCTGATAACAAATAAGAATAAAAAAGACCAAAATTGTCTTTTGTAACAATATAGATGTAATCACAGAGTGCTGTGCAAATGAAACAAGCCAGAAGGGAAAAAAATGAATATTTGGTGATTTCACTCCTAAGTTCTGATACTGAAAAAAGGAGGGAGGATACAGACACGACCAAGATAGAGGGGTCTCTAGCCTCAGACTACAGAACTGTGGTTGCCACAACTAGCGGAGGAAGTGGGTAAGGAAAGGGGGAGGGTATCCAACAGACTGTGGTGGAAACATGAATACTTTGATGGTGGTTGTGGTCTGAGCACATATTCTAAAGATGGGTAAAACTGTACCAATGAAACACACACGGTAACTTTTACTGTATAGAACACAGCAAATTTGCAAGATTCTCTCAATTAAAATAAATAATATAATTTGAAAAATCCAAGATGATATAGTGAATGTCCACTAGGGAAAAATAACAGCCAAAGTTTTGCCGCTACCATCTAAAAAGGCAGAAAAGTTGAGTTAGTTGAGCCTGGCTGCTTCTGTGCTTAACAGCTATCCCCTGAATATTATTCTTAAAAGGATGCTGTCTGTCAAGTTTTGTCTAAACAGGAATATGAAGAGAACAAGCTTTTATTAGATCTCTGAATTTACCAAAGTGAGAATCCTGCTTACTACCTATGTGTTTCAGATGCTTTTAGATGAAACTCTGGAACAAGTCAAAAAACAAACACAAAAATCAAACAAACAAACAATTAAACAAAAACAAAGCAGAGTTCTATTCTCCTTGACAGCTTAATTTAATAAGAAGACGGATTAGGAAACATTATTTTCCATTATAGATGGTTAACAAAATGTCAAAAAAAATAAGCATAAATTGAGGGTTCTTTCATGTGCTCTCTGATTATAACACTAATTTCAGGCTAAAAATTGTGGTTTTTACTACAAATGAAATGGGAAGTCATTGTGAGATTCTGAGTGGAAAAATATAATCTGACTTAAATTGTATAGCATTACCCTATTGTTTGAAGAATACACCGTGAAGGTGAGATTAGGAATTAGGTTATGGTTATAATCTAGAAAAGAGAACACAGAGATTCCTAGAAGAGAGATAAATAAGCATCCTTAGGGGCAGAGAGATAGCACAGCAGTAGGGCGTTTGCCTTGCATGCAGCTGATCCAGGGTTCAAATCCCGGCATCCCATATGGTCTCCCATGTCTGCCAGGAGCAATTTCCTAGCACAGAGCCAGTTGTAACTCCTGAGTGCCACAGGATGTGACACAAAAACAAAAACCAACAAAAACAAACAAACAAAAGCATCCTTAAGCCATATATAATAGCTAGAGAGACGAAAGAAGAATGATTAAAGGGAGAAATACTCAAAGGTTGAAATTGTAGTTTTCTATTATTGGTTATCTCATGCTATGTACAAGTATATTCTCCAAATCCAGATATTAAGACCACCTACTTAATTCCACTTACTCCATTTCCATTCTCATCAAGCATCCTCCCAATTATAGTGATGATGCATGTGAACTTATCCATAGGAAGAGCATTACTGTAATCAGTAAATTCTAGTTACTATTTCACTTGTTAGTATAGCACTACTCAGAAATTACTACATTGGATTTCTGGCTTTTTACAAATCGGAAACTTTACAATTTCTGGTGATTATAATACATTATTTCATTTAAGTTTTTGTTTTGGTTCCCAAAAGCTTCATAATATCTAGGAATACTAATAATTATATTTCCAAATTAGACCTAGGTAGTAATCTCAAAATGTTAACCTGAAAAGACATGTAATATGTCACCTAGCCATGTCCAGGCAACCCATTTAAAAACTATTTCATTACTGCAACATGTATCTCTGATGCTCAGACAATGATAGTGATTCCTGACTCTCCAACCATGAATTAGAAAATTCTCTGCTGGTTACCATGCCCTCTATTTTTATATTCTATTTTCTAATTTTATGTTTGGTGAAGCTAGGAATAAACTTAGGGTTTCATACACACAAAGCAAGTCTCTATCACCGATCTATATCCCATCCCCATATTTTCCTTTCTTTGTAATTAGAAAAAGTTTTCTCATGGAGAAACAATTTTAGTATTCCAAAGTTTCTTCTACTTAGATGATTTTCTTAATTCTCCTCTTTCCAAAAATATCAATACCTATAAGCTATCCTGGAAGAATGATTTTCTCTTTGGGGCCATGTTCTCCCTTCACATCATTTTATCTGAGGTACAACTGATTTTCAGAAAAATTACCAACAAGAGACTTACATTACTGGGCCTGGAAAGGATCTCTGAAGACTCTGCATTGTTATTCTCCTTTCTGGAATGTTGATTCGGGGTAAGAGAAGCTGGGTTGGAATAGTCATCATCTTGGAGAGTAGAAAATTCCAATTCTTCCAATAAGGCATCTATATATCACAAGACACGAGTGTGTTATAATATAGAATATGGAAATCTTTTGAAAATAATCAATTTCTTAAATACTCTTCTTATATCTCCATTAATATCCTTGTTATCTTAGTTCCTGGCTATTTTCCTGGCTATATATCTCTCCTTATTCTGTCTTTCACTTCAAGATATCTTTGGTATCTTGGGAAGTCAGAGAGATAGTTCAACTGGCTGAAGTCATGCTTCAAATCAGGGTCAGGTTCTATCCCAGGCACTACTGGGTCCCCTGAACCCTACCAGAAGCCAATCCCAAGCGCTGAGATGGAGTAGCCCCTGGGCACCATTGGGTGTGTCCCCCAAACAAAACAAAATGAGAAGTGTTGCAAGTCAGCCCCTGAAGAGGTTGACTGATGGAGGGATGGAGGATGAGGCCTTTCTCTTCCAGCTCGTAGCTCGCGTCTGCCACCCTGTCCAGCTGACGGTTCTGAGGTGAAATGGCGGGTAAACAGCTCGCAGACAGTCAGGTTCGTGGAAATATTAGCTTTATTCGGTGGACAAGACTGAAGTACAAAGACTCAGCCTCAGTTCCAGCAAAAAAGCCTCGGCCTTCCACAGACCCTTGTTTTTATCCCCCAGAGTCAGGTACCACCCAATGGTGTGATCAGATACCAACCAATGTTGGAAGCAGAATCAGGTACTACCCTAGGGTGGGGGCAGAATGCCAGGGCACAATCACCAATCAGTTTAGGGTGAGTAACATAGTAATCCCCTAAAATATTTACATACACAACAGAAAAGTATTTTACAAGAGGACATTTAATGCCACCACATATTAAGGTTAATTCTATATTTCCTGTGGGTACATTCAATTTCAGTATCACTCAACAATTTGACTTCTTATATTACAGGGTATTAATTTTAGCATCAGTTCAAGATGCCACTTGTGCCACAAACATACCACAGTTTTATAAATGTGCCACAAATACCCCACATTTATAAAAATGCCAATCCTGAGGTCAGAGAGATAGTACAATGAGTAGGAGATTTGCTTTGGGCTTGGATGACTGGGAAATGATTCCAGGTTTGTCCCTAGAGCACCATCAGGAGTGATACCTGAACACAGAATCAGGAAAAAGTTCTGAGCGCCATCACGTGTGACCCCCACCAAACACATACAAACACACACACACACACACACACACACAAATCTTACATACCTTTCCTGTCATAAAAAATATGATTTATGCTTTCCAAAATACACTGAAACAGTAACAGTTAATGCTTAATGTTGCAAGTCAGCCCTTGATGGGGTTGACTGATGGAAGGATGGAGTATGAAGTCTTTCCCTCCAGCTTGGAGCACGCATCTGCCACCCTGTTCAGCTGCAGTCACGAAGTGAAGCGGCGGGTAAAAGGCTAGCAGTCAGGCTTATGAAAATTCAGCTTTATTCGGAGGACAAGACTGAAGCTCAAAGCCTCAGCATCAGTTCCAGCCAAAAGCCCCCCCCCCCCTTCCACAGACCCTTGCTTTTATCTCCCAGAATCAGGTACCACCCAATGGTGGGATCAGATACTATCCAATGTTGGGAGCAGAATCAGGTACCACCATAGGGTGGAAGCAGAATGCCAGGTCACACCCTAGGGTAGGGCACAATCACCTATCAGGGTAGGGTCAGTAACATAATAATCCCACTGAAATTTTTATATACACAACACTTATTAACACTTAATTTTCTGTGTTACCCCAAGCACATAACAAAATAATCATAACAAGAGGTCCAGAAAAGCTCAGAGATAGATCACCAGCCTTGCTCTATCTAACAGGGATGTGGCTGTTAAATCCGATCTGCACCACCCAAAGTGCTGAGTGTGATCCAAAAGTAGCACTGCTTTAGATTCTATAACTCTGACCTCTCAAATGATTTGGCAGAGATCCCCGTGCCACCATGAGCCATGTGAGCTCTACAAATTGTTCAACCTCCAGCAAGCATTACAAGCAAGTGGATGTGACCGTCAGAAACCCACCCCAGTCATCACAGCAACAACAAAGAGAAGGAAGGGGGAAGATTATCAAAGCAAAGTATTAAGCATTGTCATTGAGGGTTTGGGAAGTAAAAGGGATTGGGCAGGAAATGGTATTGTGAAATTAGGCAGATGTGGTAATTCCAGAGTTGCTATTTGCTTCTCACGTTAATCTGTTAGGAAAAATCAATATATTTAAAAGCACAGTTTCCTTTCTGTTATGAAGTGAATAATCATCCATATAAATTCACATGTGTAGGCACTTGCTCAGAAGCTTAGTTATTTCATT
Source organism: Suncus etruscus (assembly GCF_024139225.1). NCBI lineage: Eukaryota > Metazoa > Chordata > Mammalia > Eulipotyphla > Soricidae > Suncus > Suncus etruscus. The sequence goes on from NC_064856.1 coordinate 102,357,078, forward strand.
TAATCATCTACAAATAGGTATGGCTTTTATCTTATATTTATTTTAATTAATTTATTTGTTATTTATTTTATTTATATTTTATTTTATAGAGGGGCTAGAGAGATAGCACAGTGGTAGGGTGATTGCCTTATGTGCTGCCAACCTGGGACAAACCCAGGTTCAATTCCGGGTATTCTGTATGGTCCTCCCAAGCCTGTCAGGAGCGATTTCTGAGTGCAGAGCCAGGAGTAACCCCTGAGGGCCCTCAAATGTGGCCCCAAATGCCAAAAACAAAACAACAACAAAACACTCAAACAAGCAAAGAAAGAAATAGAGGCTGGATGAAGCTGTAGGCCTTGTGTGTGGGCCAACCCATTTGATCCTCAGTAATACACTCTCCCTGAGGAAGGATGAGTGCAGACTTAGGGACCATTGAACAACATTGGGATGACCTGGGTAACCATGGAACTACAGGACCTTCACATCACATCCCTTTGCTTCTCACTTTTGACCATCTGCCATGTCTTTTTGTTTGTTTGTTTGTTTGTTTTTTGTGGTTTTTGGGTCACACCCGGCAGTGCTCAGGGGTTACTCCTGACTCCATGCTCAGAAATTGCTCCTGGCAGGCACGGGGGACCATATGGGACGCCGGGATTCCAACCGATGACCTTCTGCATGAAAGGTAAACACCTTACCTCCATGCTATCTCTCCGGCCCTGACCATCTGCCAAGTTGTCCAGAAATCTCCAGGAGGGGTCTTTAGACCTCCTGGCACCACCTGGGAGTACTGACAAATGACTGTTTAATTGGTTTGTTTGAGGGACATCCAAAGATGCTCAGGGGTTAATCTTGGCTCTGCTCTCAAGAATTACTACGAGTGAGCTCAGGGGACCCTATGGAATGCTGGAAATTGAACCTGGACTGGCTGCATGCAAGACAATGCCCTACCCACTGTTCTATAGCTCTAACCTCTCAAATGATTTCTTAAGAAGAGACAGACATGGGGCCCGGAGAGATAGCACAGCGGCGTTTGCCTTGCAAGCAGCCGATCCAGGACCAAAGGTGGTTGGTTCGAATCCCGGTGTCCCATATGGTCCCCCGTGCCTGCCAGGAGCTATTTCTGAGCAGACAGCCAGGAATGACCCCTGAGCACCGCCGGATGTGGCCCAAACCCCCCCCCCCAAAAAAAAGAAGAGACAGACATGAACTACACACTTGACACTTTGACACTGCTACAGAACACAAACCTGATCATCTGATTCTTCGGCTATATAATTCCTACCTCTTATACTAACTCCAGGTCAGAAAATCCTACTCCCTAGTCTTATGTGGATTCTGAGTCATCTTGCCACGAAATATTTCCCTCGTATAAATAATGAAACAATTGTACAAGAACAAATTGTGGGCTGAGGTCCAACCATGGATCTCTAGTGAATTGCTTACCAGAGGCAATTTTTAAATGTTTAAAAATACTGCATGATTGGGCAGGAGCAGATAGCATAACAGATAAAGCACTTGCCCTCCACAGTTGACCAGGTTCAACCCCTGGCACCCCATATGGTCCTCAGAGCTTACCATGAGTGGTCCTGAGAACAGAGCCATGATTAAGTCTTGAGCACAATCCAGAATAGGATGCCCCCCCCCAAAAAAAAAATAATACCACTCCAAAGAGGATAAAAATATTTTTTTTTCAATGCTGCTGATGATTAGAACTGCAGATAATACAATAGAGAGGGTTCTTGATTTGCATGTGGTTGATCTGGATTTGACCTCCAGTTTTCCATATGGTTCCCCAAGCCTGCCAGGAATGATAATCTTAGCACAGAGCCAGGATAAAGGTTTGAGCACAGCTAAGTGTGGCCAAAATACAACAAGAACAACAACAAAATAAAAAAATCCCACATAAATATGTTAGATAACATTTCTTTTTTTTTTTTTTTTTTGGTTTTTGGGCCACACCCAGCAGTGCTCAGGGGTTACTCCTGGCTGTCTGCTCAGAAATAGCTCCTGGCAGGCACGGGGGACCATATGGGACACCGGGATTCGAACCAACCACCTTTGGTCCTGGATCGGCTGCTTGCAAGGCAAACGCCGCTGTGCTATCTCTCCGGGCCCGTTAGATAACATTTCTAAGGATCATCTTAGCTCTTAATATTTCAGCTAAGAAAAAAAAGAACTTTGCAGATCATCAAGAAAAAAATTATTTTTCCTTTGAAAACAGTTCATTTTTAATGGCAGAATGTAAAACAGTAAACATTGTCAACAAAATTAATTTTTGGATTTTTTCTCAATCAACCATCTCACAAAAGTATTTTTATGTGAGAACAGTGTTGTTAAGGATTTTAGGTGTGATAATAAAATTATGATTATTTTTTATAGTTATTCATAAATTATAGTATTTACAAATAAAATTGTTTTAAAATAACCCTTAAATGGATTAATTGGGTGAATAAGTGAGATTGGTCAAGAGCTGGTTAATTATTTAAGGTAGTAAATGGGTTCATCTGATTTTATTAGTTATTAACTTTTGTATATTTTAAATTTTTTCTAGGAATATATGCTTTGTTTTGTCGTTGCTTTGGTCCATACCCCACTGTGCTCAGTGCTTACTCTTGGCTGTAGACTCAGGGGTCACTCCTAGCAGTACTTCAAAGTACCATAAGGGGAGCAAAGATCCAACCCAGGTCAGCCATGTGCAAGATAAGGTCTTCACCTGCTATATTATCTCTCCAGTCTTAAAAGGTATTTTTTTTTTCATAAAAGAAAAAGAAAACAAAGGTAGAAAGAGAAATAAAAACATCTTTTTAGAACATTACTAAATTCCAAATTCCTGAACCCCAAACTTTTATGTTATAGACCTTTTCTATAAGACATTATAAGACATTATATTTCTATAAGACATTATAGACCTTTTCTCTTCTCTTTTCTATCTCTAACCAGATGTTTTGTATCTTCTGATATTCCATATTACTACAAAAATCAGGGTAGAAAAAGAACCATATTACAAAAAGTAGAAATTTCCCTTAAAAGAGTCAGCTCAGCAAAGCCACTAAAACTTTTTTTTTTTTTTTTGGGTCATGAGTTAACAGACCGTTCTCTTCCTGTTTCCTATGAATGCACGCATCAATAGCCCCAAGATGTTCTTGACATTTTTGTTTGTTTGTTTGGGCCACATCAGACAGTGCTCAGGGATTTCTCCTGGCTCTGTGCTCAGAAATTGCTCCTGGCAGGCTTGGGAGATCATATGAGATGTCAGGATCCGAATGTGGGTCTGTCCCGGGTGGACCACATTCAAGGCAAATGCCCTACAGCTGTGCTATCGCTCTGGCTCCATGTTCTTGACTTTTGTCTAGATTCTGTAATTTACAAATGACTAATTTCAGAAAGACAAATGCAATTGGGAGGTATCAGGCTACAAATTCAAAACTCCATCTTTGTTGCCTGCTCCCTCATCTGCAGAATCAAATAGTAACACGAAGGCATTATAAATAAAGTGAGGTCTCTTGCAGTGATGGAAAGGGGATTGCCCTCCCTAAACTGAGAATTCTACTCAAAGCCAACCAGAGTCTGTTTCAGATTCCCCTTTTATTTACCAGCTTTGTGTAATAAGAATATTTAGATTTAAAAAATATTTAATTTTGGTTGTTCTTTTGTTTGGGGGCCATACTCAGTGGTTCTTTGGGGGACCATGCAGTGGTAGGATTGAACCAGGAATTCCTATATGCAAAGCATTTCCTTAGCTGAATGAATTCCAGTATCGTAAAAGTCTTTTTTGTTTGCTTTTGGGCCACACCTGGGCAGGGCTTACTACTAGCTGGCTCTGGGGACCATCTTCAGGCTTCAGCCTTTAAAAATCGTTTTGGTGGATATGAACTATCAGCCTTGAAGGAAGTATTGCAGAGAGGAAATTTTATTCCATCTGTGCTAATATATCCACAATGCTATTTCCTTCACAGTGGGGCAAGAAGATCCACTTTGTCTTTCGAACAATTATTGGACTATTGACAATTTGAAGAAACAACTGACGTGTAGCTATAAAAGGCATTTGAGGTTAACCACCTGGATAATAAATGTACCTTTGAAATTGCTTAGTACTTTTCATAATCCTGGTCCTATTTCTCTAACATCTATCCAGGTTAGGAAATGCAAAGTTGTATATGTATATATATACATATATATATATACACACATATATATTATTTCACTATTTTATGAAATTATTTGGGTGATTCTATTGGCTAGAGCACAAGTCAATATACATCCCATCTTATAGCTTAATAGATCTTATTTTTGATGTTCCTGATAGTAACCTTAAACAAGTTATTTTCTTTCTGTATTCTCATTTGGAAAAAGAAAAGTAGACAGTGCTTATTTCAGAGTTGCTTCAGATATTAAAAAAAATGAGCAACATATTAAAACATCTAGTTTTAAGTCATTAAATTCAATAGCTCCCATTTGAATTCCTCGAATCAGTCATTAAGAGTTCCTAAAATGAAAAAGTGGAGCTGAAAGTCAGTGGAACTAGGGGCCGGAGAGATAGCACAGCGGTGTTTGCCTTGCAAGCAGCCGATCCAAGCAGCCGATCCAGGACCTAACGTGGTTGGTTCGAATCTGGCCCTATGTGCCTGCCAGGAGCTATTTCTGAGCAGATAGCCAGGAGTAACCCCTGGGCGCTACTGGGTGTGGCCCCAAAACCAAAAACTAAAAAAAAAAAAAAAAAAAAAAAGACAGAAACAAAAGAAAGTCAGTGGAACTTAGGGAGAAACGGGAATTTACTAACCTGCACAATGTCTAGGAGTTAGTTTCTTTTCTTTTTTTCCTTTTTTATTTTTTTGGGCCACGCTCTGTGATGCTCAGGGATTACTCCTGGCTGTGAGCTCAGAAATTGCTCCTGGCTAGGGGGACCATATGGGATGCCCGGGATTGAACCCAGGTCTGTCCTGGATGGGCTGCTTGCAAGGCAAAAGCCCTACCACTGTACTATCGCTCCAGCCCCTAGGAGTTAGTTTCTAACCCAAACCAAAATGTATTTATCATATCAAAATAGATATTATCTCCACAACAGCCCAGCATTTATCACCTTCTTCTGTACATTAACATTTCTTCCTTAATATAATTTACCTCTCTTCCTTCCTCCGTCTAGCTCTTCAATCATTCTAAAAGGTTTTTTTGAAGACAATGTGCAAGAGACATTTTGTTGCTTTTTGCCAAGCTCCAACATGCACAAAATCTAGGACATTATGGCTTTAGCACTGCTTGAATATTGGATAAAGGTTAGTGACTCAATTTTAGTAAGGATTCAGGGGTAAGAAAATTGGCAAAGGTTATAAAATGAATTTCAAAAATCAAAAATCTTATATTAACTCTAGGGTTTAAAGTCAGAGTTCTCTTTAAGCAGCGTGGCCACTAGATGCACTGCTGGTTTGCTTTGGTGTGAAAGGATAAATCATAATTTCAGGCCATAGTAGACCATTCCTTCACAATTCCTCTGAATAAAAAGTTTTGCAATTAAGTCACTGGACCTGTAATGCTATATCTTTTTTTGATTTAACACTAAACTGGGGAGCAAATGGAACCTTTCTGGAACCTTTTCCAATCTTTGTGGATTCCTCATTTATAAATTTTTGGTTTCTTTTCAAAAACACCACTCATTACTTTCCCCATCGTCTCCCACAACTTATCGCTGCAGTTGTTATGTGATTACCTTATAATCTCCTGTATACCCCCAAGACCAAAATGCCCACAAAGGAAGACTTTCAATCACAATTAAGTTCCAAAATATCATGGGCAGAGTCTACTTGGTGGTTAACATCAAATGCTAACTATTTTGCTAGACTGAGAACAGTGAACTCAGTTCCCTCAGCACAATCCCAGTTCCTCATCTTCACTCTTGGCTGGGCTGGAGAGAAGTGAAAATTAAGATCTTCCAGCACTCTCTATCTGCTTAGAAGTCCCCCTCTCCAAACAGGCAGGCAGCAGCTAAGCCATCAGGCCCTGTGAGCTTCTCCACCCAGAAGCTCTCCACTCACCGAGTTCTTCCATTAGCACAAACCCAAGATGCTCTGGTCCCACAGGTGGGGGAGAGCTGCTCTGGCTAATGCTGAAGAAGAGGACCACAAAGGAACTGAACGAGACACTGTGAAGCCGCCTATATAACCCTATTTGGTTCCTGTATTTGCTTAGCACTTCCTCTCTTGATTTGGTGAGGCCCCCTTTTTTTTTTTTTTTTGGTAAGTTTTTTTTTTTTTATTGTTGTTGTTCTTAAATGGAACCGACAGAATTTGGCAGTGTGCTGGGGCATTAGGGTGATACAAGATTAATTTAAATTTGAGCTCCTATCAGAGCCAGGATTCATCTTGAATTTATGGTAAATGCATGCATTCTTGTTTTTTCCATATCCTGACTGTACATCTAACTGAAACCCAGTTTTAAGTCTAAGAAGCTGAATGCTGGATGCGGTCTCCGCGATAAAATTTCCATCGAAGTGCACTGCACCAATTTACTTTGCTGTCTTTATTTATCCAGTTATCCAGAAATTGTGCTTAGCTTCTTTCTTGGGCCTAGAGCACATCTATCAATTTATGAAAGAGGCTGATTCACTTGTTCACTAAGACTTCCTGGGACTGGTTTATTTCAGGGTCCCAAAATGGGATTACAAAGAATAAAACTGGAAGTCACCAGATGTTCAGTGGCAGATATCAGAAAGAAGCACAGTTCTTGCCTAGCAGGATTGATTTTAGAGCATTTTCAGTGGGGGACTGCAATTCACTTTGACTTTTTTTTTAAGTACTCTGATTTAATTTGCCTTGAGTAAAATATTCAAAGGCCTACAGTGAGAAGGCAGTTTTTAAAGCGAAGTTAATGATGGCCCTGTGTTACAAATACAATTACTATTTATACTTCAGGTAAAAAATAATCGAGCAACTTGCTAATGGCAACAGTATTAATCTTCAAATGTCTTTGCTACTACTGAACAATAATTCTGATTTAACTTCAAAGCCTTTTATGCACAGCACAGAGGCCAGCCTTTCTTTTATTTCAAGGTTGATCTAAGGAGGGAGGGGTGGGGAGAGAGAGACAGAGACAGAGACAGAGACAGAGAGATTTAATGCACAGATTCCCTCTCTGCATTTCTCTGAATAACCAGTGGGTGTCAGTACTGTTCCAAAAGCCTGCTAACAGTAAACACGCATAGAAAAAAATTTCCCAGTGTCACGCTGCCAGTTTTACAACTAAAATGCCATTAAGTTCAGCTTAGTGAAAGTACAAAAAGAAAAAAAAAAAAAAACACTTAACAGAGAATATAAAACATTTGCCTAGCCTGAACAGTGAGCCAAAATGCTGCAAAGAAAAAACGCACTTCAGCACTTAGCTTACAAATATTGAACTCCCATCTGCAGTTTCACTGAATGATTAATGTGAATTTAAGAATTGCAGCCCTAGATCTGGTTTCCATCCGTTCACTTCTGGGGCTTTTAATCTCGGATGCTTTCTTTTTCCAGAGTGAAGACTCATTCTTGCAAATAGTGCCTTGGCTAATGAATGAAAGGGGGAGGGGGAAGGGGGCTTTGTTGGCCAGAGCGATCCTGCAGCTTTGCAGAGGCTAACTGGGTTCAATCCCCAGTACCCCACAAGTCCCCCGATCCCACCAGGAGTGATTCCTGAGCAGAACCACGATCCGACGGAACCAAATTCAGTCCCTGCCTTGAGCATCGCTGGATGTGACTCCCCAAAACCCAAACGAGGGGGTAAAGATAAAAATGCAAGAGGCCGATGATTGAGCGTGCCACCCGATTCAACTTACGAGATGAGCAAAGGGAAAGCCCCACCGGCTGCTCGAGAACGCTAATGGATCAGAGTAACTTCTGTCAAAGCTGCTTATTGCAACCACGCAGCAACTTCTTAATACCACAGAAGCAGATGGGTGAGGATGAGGCAGGCAGGGCAGGTCACGGAGTCACGCTAGCCACCCATCACGCATCCCTCCAGGCCAGGGACCCAGAGCCAAGAAAAGCAACCTAAGCCAGCTCTCAACGTGCGCACGAAAAACCACCTCTACAGGCTTTCCCACTGACTTTTATTAAGAATCAAACGAAGTGTAGGGAATTGGACTTAGCTCCCCATTCATTCCCAGTCCTCCCAAAACTTCACAGATCAGAGACAAGATGAGACGAAAAATGAAGATCCAAAGCCAGATGCCATAAATCATAGTAAGACAGAAACTATCATTACTTTTTAAAACGCTTCGCCACCATCAAAAAAAAATGAGGAAAGCATCCCAGGATAATCCTGACCAGGCATAATCATATATTTCGAATCTGCGCAGGCGCAGTGCCCTAACCCGGAAACATTGATGCCCTAGAAAAGGAGGGGGGAAAAAAGACCACATTTCCCATGATGCACCGACGCAATATTTCCCATAATTCAACTCAGCTCGCTTTCCCTGTTTCTTTAGCAAAGCCTACCTAGGACTCCATTTCCCAGAATGCCTTGGACAAACCGCCCACCCATGCGCATGCGACAAGAGGAGGGTCTCTCTTTGGGCCTCTCGACCCCGCCTCTGTCCTGCCGCCGCCGCCGCCATTTTCCCAGAGACTTTTCATCCGGCTGCCGACGAAGTGTTTTTTTTTTCTTAAAGGAGAAGCGACAGCTCAAAAAAATTTTTTTTCCCCATCTCCCCGCCAAGACCCGGAGACGCTGGGGTAAAAGGACAGAAAGATCACAAGACAGGAAAGTGGGCTCGGGAGTGGGAAGCAGAAGGCTGAGGCTTCCAAAGGCAAAAAACTAGAAAGCGCCCTTTCTAGGTGGCAGTAGCGGCTACGGAGGGAGGCAGGTGCGCGCGCATCCCGTTCTGGGTGCGCTTGAGGCGGGGGGAGGGAGGGAGAGAGAAGTGCTCCCACTGCCCCTAACCGGAAGGAGGAAGGGGTTAAAAAATAAAAAAGGTCACTTTGGGGATTGTCGCGAGACGCCGCCGTTTAACGGTGAGAACGCGGCGGCGCGGGCAAGGAAGGAAGGAAGGAAACCTCGCGCGCTCCTTGGGCGCTGTTTCCTGATTGGTCCAAAGCAGGGGTGGAGGCGGGACTATTTTTGATTGGTCTAAAGCAGGGTTGGAGGCGGGACTGTTTTCTGATTGGTCTAAAGCAGGGTGGAGGCGGGACTGTTTTCTGATTGGTCTAAAGCAGGGTGGAGGCGGGACTGTTTTCTGATTAGTCCAAAGCAGGGGGTGGAGGCGGGACTGCTTTTTGATTGGCCTAAAGCAGGTGTGGAGGCGGGGCTATTTCCCGATTGGCCCAAAGTAAGGGCGGAGGCGGGACTGTTTGTTGATTAGCCCAAAACAAGGGGTGGAGGCGGGACTGCCTCCTGATTGGCTGCAAGAAAGGTTGGAGGCGGGACTTGGGGGGAGGACGTCGTGGCGTAAGAGGTGGGACTAAGGCGTCCTCCCTCTCCTGCGATTGGCTCCCGCGCTCGGGGCTAGTGCGTCCGCGCAGGCGCACCGTCCGCTTCTCGGCCCGGCAGCGGCTTTGATTGGCAGGCGGTGTGCGGGGTGGGGGGGGGGGCGGGGGGAGCGCTCGCCCGCCCGCTCGCTCGCTCGGAGCCTCGGAGGGCTGAGGCTAAGCGGGAGCCGGCCGCGCGCCGGGAGGTGGAGGGGGCGGGGAGGAGGAGCAGCAGCGGCGCCTCCACCGCCTCGAACGCCGGGGGTGGTGCGTGGGGGGGACGGAGGAGCCCCGATGCCGGGGGAGACGGAAGAGCCGAGACCCCCGCAGCAGCAGCAGCAGCAGCAAGAAGAGGGAACGAAGGCGACTCCGGAGGAGCCCTCGGAGGCGGCGGCCACCACGAGCAGCCGCGTGCTGAGAGGAAGTCGGGATCGCAGCCGGGCCGCTGCTGCAGCCGCCGCCGCCGCCGCTGCCGCCGTCTCCCGCCGCAGGAAGGCCGAGTATCCCCGCCGGCGCAGGAGCAGCCGCAGCCCCAGCGCCAGGCCGCCCGCACCCGACGCCAGCAAGCCCCCGTCGCCGGCGCAGGGCGGCAAGAAGAGTCCGCGGCTCGGGTGAGTCGGGGCGCGAGGGTGGAGACGGGAAAGAGCACGCAGACCCCCCAGTGCGGTCCGGAGCGGTGCAGCGCGTTGCGCGCGCGCGCTGAGCCGCTTCGGCTTCCGTAGCGCCCCGCGGGTCACGTGACGCGCCGCCCGGCTCCCCCGCCCGCAGTTGGACGGCTCGCCCGCCAGATGTCACCCGGCCCCGGTGCCCGCCCGGCCGCCCGCCCGCGTGGCTTGGCTTGGCCTCGCCGCGCTCTCTCAATCTCTGTCCCCTTTGGTGGGCCGCCCACTCATCCACCTAAACCCCCCCCCCCAGCTCCTCGCGCAGCTCCCCCACGCCTCCGATCGCCGCCTGCTTTTGCCCACCTGCGCCCTTTGTCCGCCGCTCCCCGGCCCCTCCGGCGCACGCTGCCCCACGCCAACGGGAATGACATCATGCCCCCCCCCCCCCGGCCACCCGGGGACACCCCCGAGCTCCTCGGCCATTCAATTCTCTGCACTGCCACTTCTACTGTCTGGGACTCAATTCTTTTTTTTTTTTTATTTTTATTTTTTGCAGGGTTCCTGAGATGTGCCCCCACCCCCCAGTTTTTGGGCTTTTGCGTTTTTGTTTGTTTTGTTTTTTTTTTTTACCCCGGCCCAGCAAAACTTTGTTGTTGTGTTTTGTTTGTTTTGGTTTTTGGGCCACACCCGGCGTTGCTCAGGGGTTACTCCTGGCTGTCTGCTCAGAAATCGCTCCTGGCAGGCACGGGGGACCCTATGGGACACCAGGATTCAAACCAACCACCTTTGGTCCTGGATCGGCTGCTTGCAAGGCAATCGCCGCTGTTTTGTTTTTGGGGTCACACCGGGCAGCGCTCAGGGGTTCCTTCCTCCCTGGCTCCACGCTCAGAAATTCGCTCCTGGCAGGCCCGGGCTTGGGGACCCCCCTCCTATGTATGTATGGGATGCCTTATGGTATTCGAACCACCGTCCTTCTTCATGCAAGGCAGACGCACTACACCTCCATGCTATCTATCTCTCCGGCCTCCCAGCAAAACTTTTTGTGGGGGGGGGGGCAAAAAAGGAATTTCCCGCTCGTTTTGTTGAAATATGGGGTGTTTAGATGAAGCGCAAGTGGACGCGGCGTGGTGGCTATGACGCTGCCTGCCACGTAGCTGTTTGGTTTTGTGCTGATTGGGCCCGGGAAGCGTTCATTTGGAGGAACTTTTCTTTCCCAGCAGGAGGGTAATCTGGAAGAGGTTTTCTAGAGATTTGAGGATGAGCTTCCTCGGAAGGAAGTGCGGTTCTCTGGGGCAGGGGGTGGGGGGGGTGTCTCTTCGGGTGTTAGCGCAAGTGGCCGAGCTTGATTGGCCTTGCTGCTGCGGCTCCCGGGTTACTCCCAGCTAGAGTCCGGGACTAGATTATTATAAAGTTAATAATAGACCCCGTAGAAAAACGGCTGAGCACACTTGTTTGTAAACACTCCCTTGTTCCAATTAAGTTTTTTTGGGGGGGTCCTTGCTGAGAACATCGTTTGTAGTCGTAAAAGTTCAAAGTGGGAGGAAAAAATAATTAGTCTTAGCGGCGTGAATCTCAGTAAGAAGTGCGGGGTGCAGCAAGATTGGGTTTAAGTTGCATCTTCAATGAAGACTTCTTCCAATTTGAAGCTTGCCTCTTCCCAGGTTGAGAGTTGAATCTGCTGCTTGAGGTGCTTGCTTGCTTCCCTTAAAAGCCTCTCAGAAAGGGGACTAAAACCCAAAGGTTTTATTTTCATTTTTTGAGTGTTAGCATAATTTGGAGAATCCATCGAATGAAATAAAGTCTTGTGTACGACAAAAAAATAAAACTGTACTTGCAAACAAAGTTTAAACATCGTAGAACAAGTAGGAAAAGTGGACCGGTAATAGTATGTGGATATAAACTCAGGATATATTTCTTAACTTGTGCCTTCATTTCCCATTCTGTAGGAGATAAGAGTTGAAAAAAGCTAGGTCTGTGAAGCCAACAGTATTACCAGTGTTGAAAGTTCATTTGTTTTGCAATGTGGGAGGCGAACTGCCTTAATTGCTGTTCTATTCTTTTTAGCTATTTGTTTATAATTCCCACCAGAATTTACATTTTCCACCTTATAAATGGTTTGTAACTAATTATAATTTTAAAAATTCCCTTCCTATTTACCTAACCTATCTGCCCATTTAAGAAAATCCAGTATTCAATACACATTCGTGTCCTCACATTTCTTCCACACTTCTTTTTTTAACCAGTTATACTTACAGAAATCATCTCATTTCTTTTTTAGTAGTTCGGTCAGTTTTACCCAGTGTCTAGTTTTGTTCTGGCCACTCCCCTGACTCCGGGCCAAATTAATTTATGAATGTATTTCCATACTACGAATGTTAAATGATGACATCATTCAATATCTTCAGTATTTTCTTTTCTCTCTGTAATTCCTCTTGTGGAAAAAGGAAGATATTCTTGTCCCTCTCTCATTCAGTATCCTAAAAGATAATAGTTTGCTTTTACCTTCACTTAATCTTGGGGTTGTTTCTTGATTACTTAAAATTACAGTTTGGAAAGAACTGTTAAAAGACTGGAGAGATTAATTGTATTGTAAGGTGGTTGAGGCACTTGCCTCCTTGGCCTTCTCTCTTGGGTTCCATCCAAGCACTATTAGGAGTGAGCACTGAGCACCGGTGGGTGGGATCCCTAAATCAGAGAAAGTGAGGGGATTGTTAAAAGTTTCTTCACGAGTGTTTTCAATCAGACATTTGCAACTTAATTCATTCTCAGGCTGTCGACTAGTCCTACAACTTTCTGTCCTGTCCATTTTTTTTTTTTGAGAACTGCCGAGCTAGAATTTATAAAGATAAATCAGGCACTTGTTTTAAGGACCTTTTGGTATAAGGATGGTATGTCGATTAGTGGAGACTTGTATATATATAGTTTTTATAGTGTTTCAGAATGAGAGAAACATAAACTCAAGTAGGAAATGTGATTAATTTTTTAAGTTTATTTCAAGATGCTTTTGAGAATCAATTTATTGTGCCCTGGTCTTCCTAGAAGATTTATTTATTTTTTTTTGTTTTTGTTTTTTTTTTTGTGGTGGGGCCACACCCGTTTGACGCTCAGGGATTACTCCGTAGGCTATGCGCTCAGAAATCGCCCCTGGCTTGGGGGGACCATAGGGGATCGAACCGCTGCCAGTCCTAAGCTAGCACTTGCAAGGCAGACACCTTACCTCTAGCGCCACCTTCCCGGCCCTATTTATTTATTTGATTTATCTGTTTACTAGGAGACATTTTGACAATTCTGGCAATAGATTGCGCCTTCGAGTATGAAACTTATTGTACTCGGGTCTCTTCCAAGTCCCATTCTCTTCTATAAACGTTATCTGTAATCAGTCGCATAACCTGTGTTTCTTGTGTTTGAAGAAGCAACCAAGTTTACAGTAGCTTTAAAGGTCAGTACGTAGATTTAGATCAAAAACTTTCCAATTAGGAGGCAAACTAATAGAGAAACCAAAAAATCGGATTGAGGCTTACACTTGAGTCTCTGTTCTTCCTTGAACACGTTTCTTGCACGTATTTTATCTCCTTTCATGTCTAAGTAAATTTTATTCAATCAAACCTATCTTGTTTCATTCACACGCATTGGGTTGAGTTTCCTGTTGGTTGAGAAGACGTCCCTGGTTTATTTTTCTAGGCGTTCTTCAGTGGCTACTCCGATCTGCGTGCCCTAGTTGCTTCCAGAGGTGCTCAAGAGAAGCTGAGACCTGAGTACTGGGGGGGTCATACACTGTTCTCAATGTACAAAGCCTGCTCTCCAGCTCTTTGAGCCATTTCGTGCTCAGGAGAATGGCATAAAGTTAAATCCTGGAGCCGGAGAGATAGCACAAGCTGTAAGGCATTTGCCTTGCATGGAGAAGGATGGTGGTTCGAATTCCGGCATATCCCATATGGTGCCGGGGGTGATTTCTGGAGCGTGGAGCTCGGAATAACCCCGGAGCCCTGCTGGGTGTGACCCAAAGACCCCCTCCCCCCAAAAAAAAGTTACCGTAGATCCTAAAATCTTCATAAATTGCAATTTGAAGGCTGGTAAAGAAGCATTAACTATATAGTTCTAGTGTCTGGTGTGCAGAATTCCATTTTTGGTTTTGTTGACTTGCTAAAAATAAAATGTTACAAAACTTCTGGGAATGATACTTTGTAGCTGTTTTCCGATGAATAGAGATTAGTATTCGGAACTGATTTTTTTTTTTTTTTTTACTAAGACCAGTAGCGTAAGAGCGAAATTTTGGGTTTTTCAGTATTGGTTGGTATATAAGTAGAAACCTCAGACTATTTCAGAAGTTTTTGAAAAGTTTATAGGATTTATAAATAGAACAATCATTTTTTTCTTAGAGTTAGGCTGATCAACAATTAACTTCTATATTTAATTGAGATGTTAGTGTATTTGTGTTAAAATCATAATACCATGTTTGTTATTATAAAGGTGTAAAGAGGAGATGATAGCTATTTCTTTTTGGAGGGGGTGGTTCGGGCCACACCTGTTTGATAAACAGGGGTTACTCCTGGCTAAGTGCTCAGAAATTGCCCCTGGCTTGGGGGGACCTTATGGGACGCCGGGGGATCAAACCGCGGTCCTTCCTTGTCTAGAGCTTGCAAGGCAGACACCTTACCTTTAGCGCCACCTCGACGGCCCCGATGATAGCTATTTCTAAAGAGAACAGACTTTATTTTATACAATAAGTTATTTGGGGGAGTAATATTTAGTAACGTAAGATTCTTTATATTATTTTGACTTTTTGTTTTGTTTTGTTTTTGATTTTGGGTCACACCCAGCAGCGCTCAGAGGTTACTCCTGGCTCTTTGCTTAGAAATCGCTCCTGGCACACTTGGGTATCATTTGGGATGCCAGGATTCCAACCACCATCCTTTTGCATGCAAGGCAAACACCTTACTCCATGCTATCTCTCTGGCCCCTATTTTGACTTTTAGAGTAGACTTTTATACTGGTTAGGTACACACTGACAAACATCTCTAGAGTAAAGATTTATGAGATATTGAGTCTGGAATAATGAAACCTTATTGCTTATCTCCTAGATTGAGCTAATGAGATTTTTGCCACTTCTCTTGCCAGATGTATTTTAGTGTTATTTTATTTCACTCCTGGTTACTGCGTTTGTAAAACAAGAACTTCTCTTTTTCTTTTTTAATTGAATCACTTAATCTCAAAGTGACAAAGTTATTCATGATTGTTTCAGGCATATGTTGTTGCAACATCAAGCCATTCAGCAATGATCACTTCCCTCCCCCAGTGTCCCCAATTTCCCTCCCAGACTATCTTTATGGCAGGCACCTGATACCACTTTTCAGATGGTTTTCTCCAGAATGGCCACTTCCCTGACCTCTTCCCACCCTAACCCCAAGCGCCATTCTTCCTTCGACCACTAGAAACCAGTTCTCATGCTTATTGTTTCTGGTGCCTTTTGGCATTTGTTACTCCTCTACAAAGTTTCTTTATCTTCCCAGATCAGAGAGATCATTCTCTCTCCCCTCTCTAACCTTGCTCGCATAACAATCTCCAGATGTATCCATTTAGCAACAAATTGCATGGCTTCCTTCATCTTTTCTTAGGTTGAGTTGTATTCTTTTATGTAGATATACCATAATTTCTTTATCCACTCATCTGTTCTCAGGTACTTGAGTTGTTTCCTTATTTTTGACTACTGTGAATAGTGCTGCAATGAACACTACATTGCAAATATATTTTTCTGCATTATGCTTTTGTGCCCATAGGGAAACATTTTTTATAACTTGCTAATGGAAAAATTTGATGTGACTTTCTTTAACCTAACTTTTCTGCAATTTAAAGTAGTTTAAGTTTGTGTTAATAGTCAAAGTTCAACTCAATTATAATCCCATAGTTAGCCTATGTGACCCCCATATTGTATAGTGCAGATAGAGATTATCTGCCCATGCAGAAAACTCTTGGATAGTACTACCCCAGATGGTTTGGTTTTGAAGAACCTGAGATACATCTTTGTGTTTTAGAAAGTGTGTAAGATTGTTCATTAAATATTTTTCATTTCTTTCAGGTGTGTGGAAAAAGTAGCTGATAAAGGTAAGACTTACACTTTTACTGTTTTTTTTTTTTTACACTGATTATTTTATATCTGCTAAAAAGTAGAATTTTCAGCCCAATGATCAAAATTTTTTTATTTAAAGATGATTTAACTGGGGCCGGAGAGATAGCATGGAGGTAAGGCGGTGGTTCGAATCCCGGTATCCCGTATGGTCCCCCGTGCCTGCCAGGGTGATTTCTGAGCATAGAGCCAGGAGTAACCCCTGAGTGATGCCAGGTGTGACCCAAAAACCAAAAAAAAATAAAAAAAAATAATAAAAAAGATTTAACTTAGTAAAGTGGTATTATAGAACTAACTTAGATAATAGCATTTTGACACAATTAAAACTTAATATTGGGGGGCCGGGCGGTGGCGCTGGAGGTAAGGTGCCTGCCTTGCCTGCGCTAGCCTAGGATGGACCGCGGTTCGATCCCCCGGCGTCCCATATGGTCCCCCAAGAAGCCAGGAGCAACTACTGAGCGCATAGCCAGGAGTAACCCCTGAGCGTCACAGGGTGTGGCCCAAAAACCAAAAAAAAAAAACTTAATATTGGAAGATCGGGTTATGTTAATTTTTTTTAAATAACTAGTTCACAAATTAGACTAAAATAAAGACAATCTTGCTGGTAGAGACTCAGCATAAATGTAGTTTGATGAATTTAGAAAACACGGTATTAAGTTTTCAGTCTGCTCAATAAATGCAATTTTGTAGATCATTCTCTATAAAAGAATTTCAGCAAGCCAAATCTGTGTATGTTTGTATTGAATGTAATCTTCTATCTGAAAGAGGTTAGTGTCTGCTTTCTTTTTATAGAAGGTCTTAATTTTTTTAAAATACAATTCTGGCAAAATAGGCTATTACATTGCCCTTATGGTGGGCAATTTCTTTTTTTTTTTTTTTTTTTTTTTTTTTTTTTTTGGTTTTTGGGCCACACCCTGTGACGCTCAGGGGTTACTCCTGGCTATGCGCTCAGAAGTTGCTCCTGGCTTCTTGGGGGACCATATGGGATGCCGGGGGATTGAACCGCGGTCCGTCCTAGGCTAGCGCAGGCAAGGCAGGCACCTTACCTCCAGCGGGTGGGCAATTTCTTGATGCCAAATTCATTATACGGTAGGTAGGTATTTTATCCAGAACTACAGCAAATCGTTTTTTCCTTCATAAAGAATACTTTGCAGGTATGTGGGCCAGGCGGTGGCGCTAAAGGTAAGGTGCCTGCCTTGCCTGCGCTAGCCTTGGATGGACCGAGGTTCGATCCCCCGGTGTCCCATATGGTCCCCCAAGCCAGGAGTAACCCCTGAGCGTTACTGGGTGTGGCCCAAAAAACCAAAAAAAAAAAAAAACAAACACACACACAAAAAAGAATACTTTGTAGGTATGTAAGTAAAGTTTAAAATATGGATTGTATGCTAGGAAGTTTGATTAGGAAACATTAAATTAATGGCTTCTTTGTAAATATGTGGTGTCCAGATTTCTAAAGGTTTAGGGTTGACATAGTCACCTTCTCAGGACTTACTCCAGGAAGTACTATGAGAGCAATGGGGGGTGCTAGGGATTAAAGCTAGGTTGCTGGCTCACAAGGCAGACAGCCTACCTACTGTGCTCTCTCTCCAGCCCCCAGATTTTTTTTTCTCTAGATTTCTTTGTGTATTAGACCCGAGATATTGTGAGTGAACAAGGCATACTTCTTGCATGACTTTGGTATAGCAAGTTTGAGATTTTATTGTTTGCTGCTATTGCTTAGAAAATAAGGCTTGTTTGCCAAGATCTTGTGCTCCTTCAGAGCTCATTTAGAAAAATTTTTTTTCTTTTTTTGGTTTTTGAGTCACATCCGGCGGTGCTCAGGGGTTACTCCTGGCTATCTGCTCAGAAATAGCTCCTGGCAGGCGCAGGGGACCATATGGGACACCGGCATTCGACCCAACCACCTTATGTCCTGGATCGGCTGCTTGCAAGGCAAACACTGCTGTGCTATCTCTCTGGCCCCTCATTTAGAAATTTTATGATGTGGAGAAAATGTAGAGACAGCTGGCAATCAAATGCCAGAGAAATTCTCATTCAAACAAAGGCCAAACCCTTATCAGAGCTAAAGTTACTTTATGGCTAATATTAAGCGTCTGGAGGGGAACTGTGAGAAGTCAGTGGAAATTCTGAACCCCCGTTAAAGAAATTTTTCTGTGTGAATATCTTTGACCAGAGTTGGCATGTTACATGTAAAACATGTTTCGCAGCCCTGTGAAGGTTAAGAATGCATTGTAGGTAATTCAGTCATAGAGCGAATTTCTCTAATCCACTAATGCTCTCTGTCTGGATCTAGAATTGGAGCTTGGCATTGAATTCAAATTCTGTTACTGCAGAATAATTTAATATCTAGGCTCCAGAAAGCATTCAATAGAAGGCAGCTGGTAAGTTTCCAGTTTTAAGGGGAAGAGATAATGACCAATTTCCATTTCCATCTCTCTTGAAGAACTTTGAAACTCCTTGATCACTTAGTTTCCTAGTTAAAAATCTTCAGAGTTTTAATGGACTGGAGATACCCATGGAATAAAGTATATTTCTTGGTGTGTCAGGAGAGGTGGGGAGGAAGGGCAAGGCTGTGCAGGTCACTCTGCAGATGTTTAAAGGCCCCAAATGATTTCTCAGCACCCCGTTTTTGTACCTTGAGCACCACCAGGAATTATCCTGCAGCACTGCTTCCTCCCCCTCCCCCCCAACCACCACCAAAAAAGGCATTCCCATCTTAATCCTCAAATATGGTAACAGTTGTAGCTCATGCAGTTTCCTTCTCAAAGTGATTGTTAGTCAAAAATGGGCCTGCATTGGGTTTTTGTATTTTAAGGCTTTTTAAGCCTTCTTTTCCCTGACTTAATACTGCTGAGATTGGCAGATTGTCTTACTCCTCAAATATACTAACTGCTGTTTCCTTCAAAGATTGAATAATATAAATTGGCCTGATTTAGGTTTTGGTTTTGGTGTTTATTAAACCTCTTTTTTCCTGGCTTCTTAATACTGCTGAGATTGGTTATATTTTAAAATGGCTTTTATTGTTATTTAAAGAACAGCAAATTATATATATATATATACATATATATACACACACTCAGGCAAATCTGATTAGTTTTGAAAACTTGAGTCTATTATTATAATAATGTTCAGTCTCAGATTTTTTTTATCAAAATTTGGTGGGCATTTTATCCTATTTACTTCACAGTCCTTTATATTCACATCACAGGAACTATATTTTAATTTCCTCTGAGTATAAAAATGATTACTTGTTCCTTTTGAGAAATGCCCGTATCCTTTAAACAAACTATTTTTCTAGTTCAGGGTCCACAGAGAGAGATAGTACATGAGCTAAACTCTTGGATGAAGTTCATCCTATTTTGATCCCACATAGTCTCCCAAGATCTGGCTTTTTTTTCTTCTATTTCAGATATTTGGATTATCTTCTGGGGCTTAGAAAATAGCAAATGGTTTAGAGCTATTTGCTTTAAGATAAAGCAGGACTTGTTTTTGTTTTTGTTTTGTTTGGGGGGGCAGGGCACACCCATTTGATGCTCAGGGGTTACTCCTGGCTATGCACTCAGAAATCGCTCCTGGCTTGGGGGAACCATATGGGAAGCTGAGGGATTGAACCACGGTCTGTCCTAGGCTAGCGCTTGCAAGGCAGATGCCACCTCTTCGGCCCCAAAGCAAAACTTACTAAAGTTGGTCCACTTAGGTCTTTTTAGCCAAGCAATTTTAATGTGACATGGGTATATAAAAGTCAGAATGTAAATCAAACAGTTATTAGTAATAAATCAAATTATTTTAGAATGACCACACATTCAAGTTGCTACACACATGTTAAGGAGTTTGGACTTAGAGCATCTGCCTTAGAACCAGTCATAGTTCAGATCCCTGGTGCTGCCAAACAGACCTAAACTGAGAGCTCTGCTATTTGTGATCCACGGTGCTGCACAAACAGTTGCCATGTGTGAGTGCCCTAGAAAGGGCCACTTTCCCTAACTCTAATGGTACACCCCTGCTAACAAGATGTGCAAACTCCACAGCTAGGAAATGCAGGTTGTGCCTTAGCAAGGAGTAGAAGCCCTAGCAAGATCTATAAGTGGACTCCCCAGGCCAGTCATGTTTGTAGCTTGCCCCATCATCACAGCACCAAAGATGAGCATTAAATGGAAAGGGAAGGGGGGGGAGGATTTTTTTTAATAACTCTGAGAAGTTTCTAGTATATATAATAATTCTTTTATATGATTGTTCTTTTTTCTGTCAAAACTACCTGAGACCTAGGAGTCTTAGCAGTGGCACCAGCGGTAAGGCACCTGCCTTGCACGAGCTGGCCTAGGACGGAACTCGGTTTGATCCCCCAGCATCCCATACGGTCCCCCAAGCCAGGAGCATTTTCTGAATGCATAGCCAGGAGTAACCCCAGAGCATCACCAGGTGTGACCCCAAAACAAAAACTACCTGAGACTTGATGGGGGCAGAGCAATAGTATAGTGGGTTTGGCATTTACCTTGAAATGTAGCTGACCATTTCGATCACCAGCATCCCATTTGGTTCCCTGAGACAGGCTAGGAGTGATCCTGAGCAGAGCTAGCTAGAAGTAAGCCCTGAGCACTATTGGGTGTAGCCTACAAACCAATAAACACCCAACATGCAAAACTATCTGACTGTTGAAGTAAAGTGCCCTAGTAAAGGAAAATTCAGAAGGATCCTAAAGGAGGAACAATATGAACCCAGTTCTCTAGAAATATGTTTTTGTAAGGACATTACATATGCAAGAATCTCTGAAAGGAATTAACTCTAACGTAATGCTTTCTGGCCCTTTAAGTCCAAGAAGGCTTACGCACTTCTGAATTAAAAGTGGCCAGGCTGATTCAATATCCTCGAGCTTTAGTGCAGTTAATTCCCTTGAAGAGGCTGCAGGTTCACTCTTTTACCTCATTAAACCTGATTTCCTTTATCTGGTTAAACAACTTTTAGCTTCTTACTGGCTGATTGTAACCACTTCGGAGAATTTCTAAACTGTTTTCTTTCCTGTGATTCTCCCCTGATTCTTACATTAGTTAACTTACTGTATACCAAGACATCTCAAAAGTTATGGGAACTAGGGGCCGGAGAAATAGCATAGAGGTAAGGCATTAGCCTTGCTTGCTGAAGGACTGTGGTTCAAATCCCGACATCCCATATGGTCCCCTCTGAGCCTGCCAGAGTGATTTCTGAGCATAGAGCCAGGAGAAACCTCTGAGCACTGCCGGGTGTGACCCAAAAACCAAAAAAAAAAAAAAAAAGTTATGGGAACTAGAGAAAATTTAGCAATCTGGGATACAACGCAGGCAGGAAGCATAGATTTGGTCTCGGGCACTGCCTAGTCCTTCTGAGCACTAAGCTGGGAGTAGCTGTTCAACCTATCAGTGTGGCCCAGTAAACTAAAATGTTTCTTAGAAATAAAACAATTTGTTATTTCTTCTCTTTGATATTCTAGCCCAGGCATTTTATGATGTCATGGTGGGTTCAATATTCCAAAAGCCTAAAGGCCTTTAATTTCTAACTTAACTTTGCCTGAGTTTGAAAGAGCCTCTTACTATGTATGGCTCACTGCTCCTTCTCCCTTTAAGAACGTGAAGTACAGTGAATGTGAGGTATTTTGTAAGTAAGTCTTTGTGGTAATTAGGGGGTGCTCCCAATCAGTCTGGGGGGGGGGCAGCAGAGGGCTGGTGCTTTCCCAGCCAGCAGTTCAATGTGGGGACTCAAGAACACAGTGCATCTTGGGCCTACAGTGGTGAGCATTGCCCAGGA
The DNA here is from genome assembly GCF_024139225.1 of Suncus etruscus. Lineage (NCBI taxonomy): Eukaryota > Metazoa > Chordata > Mammalia > Eulipotyphla > Soricidae > Suncus > Suncus etruscus. The sequence continues at coordinate 102,378,995 of NC_064856.1, forward strand.
GATTCCAGGACAGCAACCAGCAGTCTCCAGAGGCCTCCAGTGCTACACTGAGAGACCATAGAACATTGTGTGGTATAGAGGATCAAATCAGTGTCAGCTGAGTGCAAGACCCCTGTAATCTCTTTGCTTCTCTGATCCCTTTTGTGGTTAATTTGCATGATAGCCTTAGGAACTAACACAGATTTGAGAAGTGAAATGTTGCTGTAAGAAAATACCTGAAATATGGGGCCGGTGGGATAGCATGGAGATAGGCCTTGCATGTAGAAGGAAGGTGGTTTGAATCCCAGCATCCCATATGGTACCCCGAGTGCTGCCGGGTGTGACCCAAAAACAAGAAGAGAAAAAAAAAAAAAGAAAATACCTGAAATACGGAAATTAATCTAATTACTGAATAGAGGCTAGGAACATTTAAAAGTGATTTGGGGGCTGGAGTGATAGCAGCGATAGGGCGTTTGACTTGCACACCACCAACCCAGGACAGAAAGACCATATGGCATCCCATATAGTCCCCTAGCCTGCAAGGAGTGATTTCTGAGTGCAGAGCCAGGAGTAACCCCTGAGCACTTGCCATATGTGGCCCAGAAACCAAAAAGTGATCTGGGAAAACGAAAATGGTGAGCATATTAGTAGATAGTGAGGACAGGTAATACTTAATATGTAAAGGCAGAGGGAAAAAAATAGATTAAGAAGAGAAACTTGCAGGAAAGTGTCAGGTTCTGTCTGCTTTATACTTGATATGAACTAAAAGTGTGAGAGGAAAGAGAAATTGAGGCATGAACTATAGTTCAGAGTGGAGGTGGAGGAACTAGAACTTGTCTTTGTACCTTGTGTGGCTCTTGACATAGATTTTTTAAATCACTGCCTTATACTTTAGTCTTAAGTCAGATGAGGTGAAAAAGAGACTTTAGGAAACACTATTTCCTCATGACTTTGTTACTAAATTTAGTATCCTTTTTTTAAGCCTGGAATAGTCTTTTTTTGAGCAGGTCTGCTTTTGTTTATCAAGGAATGTCTCAATTTCCTCTTGATGTTTAGAAAATAGTTTGCCAGATATAGAATTCTTGCTTGACAAGTTTTTTTTTTTCATACATTTAAATATAACATTGTTTTCTGCTTTTAGTAGAAAGGAACTAAACTGAAAAAAAAAAGCCAGTTCTTTTTTACAATTACTGTTTCTGTATTTACATTTCCTGTTTGTTGAGCCATTTAGCTCATGTTAAAGTGATTCAGCGGAAATTATTTTTATTTGAGGGTTATATCTAATAGTTCTAGGGGTCAGAGTTACTCTTGGCTCATGGTAGGCTTTGGGGGGACCATGTGGGATGCTGGGGATGTAAACAGGCTCAACCACGTGTAGAACAATTGCTGTATGATTGCTTCAGCCCCAGAAATTACTGAAAATGTCTGTTTAATGTTGCCCTTTTTTTAAAAAAAAATTTTGTTGTTATTTCCCCCAGAATATTTTAAAGTTGTTTCTAGAAGAGGTATGTGTGTGTTTCTGTTGAGGGAAATTTTTGGTGACTTATTTTCTGATTGTACATTATCTTTAGGGACTAGAGTTTTTAGGAATGGTAGGTAGCATTTAGTAAATAGGATCTTATGCTTTCTTTACAAGGATAAGCAGTGATCATTAAATTATCAAGGTCGCATACAATTTTTCCAAAACTGGCTATTCATATGAAGAGATAAAGGCTAATAGAGTCCTATCATCATCGAGGAAAGGAGTTTATGAAGAAGGTTTAAAGTTCAAATTAGTGTAGTTGGATTGAGTGAATGACTCTCTATTATTTAAAATTGTAGTACTTTATGAAGGGTTTTTAAATTGTAGTACTTTATGATCCTCAAGAAATTATCTTAAAAGCATCCTTGACCTAATTGTAAAAGTCCTTGATCAGTAGATTCAGGATCCAGTTTTTAGAAATAGATAGTTGTCTATTCTGGCTTTGTGATAGTAAACAATTGGTCTTTAGTTTTACAATACAAAATTACTTAGACTAGATTGAACCGCAGTCTGTCCTAGGCTAGAGCTGGCTAGGCAGATGCCTTATCACTCTGCCACCTACCTTTTGATACTAACAATACTTGGAAATATATATAGCTCAGATAGAAATGAGAAGGGCCAAAGAGTGGAAAACTGGAAGAAAGTATGTCTGATTTAATAGTGATGTCTGCTTTTTAGAAGTTCACACTGTCCTTACCTTTCAGACTAATTTAATTACCTTTTTATATATTCATGTATTGTGAAGTAGTAGTGTTAAAATGAAAGCATTGCCTTCTGTTCCATAGGGCATAGAGGAGGATGTTATTTTTCAAATATTTAAAAAAAAATGGTAGCTACATTCGTCCTCTGTGTGCATATGTATAGGAAAATACGTTGGAAATAGTATTATATAGCTAATGTAGTTTAGTTTTGTGGTTGTTAAGATGTTTTCATTTTTAAATATTTTAACATGTTACATTAAAATGGTCTCTGAGTTCCTTTTATTTTCCTAGAGGTTTGTACATAGGCCTTATGTTTACTGATATACTAGTGTACTAGGGGAAATCACAGACTGGTAAATGGTAAACTAGGTGAAATTGTTAGATATTTATATAGTAGGTGAAATTGCTGGATATATTTGAACCTTCCTCAGAGGTGAGCGGTAATAATTTCTCCTTATTTATTGTTGTATATGAGATATTACATCTATTTCTATGTTTATTATATATGCACACTCACAACATAGTGTCCATATAATAAGTTTTATTTTTTATATAATGTCATGGAGTAGGTTCCAATTGATTGCCTTTGATGATGATATAAATGGTCCAAATTAGTAATTAGTTTCATCCCCTCCTTATTAGTTTTTTTTTTTCACTACTGAAAATATCATAATGATAAGCTCTATACAGAAGACATTTTGTTAAGTATGACTGTATTTTGGTAACCCAAATTTCTAGTCTAACATGAAAATTATAACATTAAACAGACATTTAGAATTTTGATAATTGTTTTGTCAAATTTTTTACAGATGTTTTGCCAGCACACAAAACCTTGCCAAATGTTGTCAAACATTCAAATTATTACCAATGTAACAGGGAAATAGTGATATCATACTTTTATTTACATTTTACCTTTTTGTGAGTGGATTGAGCTCTGTTGTTTTTGTTCCTATGTTTGAAAGCTAAATATATTTACTGAGCTGAAAGTTTTCTGTTGGGCTTATTTGACTTTGTTTGTAATGGGATTTGCCTTATAAAAGAGTTTCTCTGTTCATGTAGTCAAAGTTTCAATCTCCAAACCTAATATTTGTAGTAAAAATGCTGGATATTTATACAGCTCAGATAGAAGCTGTATGTCTCATATTGGTTGTACCAGAGATTAAACCCAGGGCCTAAGTACATTTGAATTTTGAGGTTTGGTGGTTTTGTTAACAGAAAAATAATGATCTGTTTGAGCCTGACTCTTCATATATTGATTAGCTTTAGAAAATGGTTTAATTATTAGCAACAATTTAATGTACTTCTCTGAGCCCCCCCCCCTTTTTTAAGACAAGACAAAATAATTCTTCTAGAATTGGTAGAATTGGTAATAATTCTTCTAGAGTGATGATACTGTGTAAATTACTGTTTTGTTTGGAGGCCTTATCCAGTGGCAGTGGTTTAGGGATTTCATATCTTGTGGTACTTATGGGGGAACAACCACTTCAGCAACTCTGAAACCTACCTTTGGCTCCATTCTGAAAACAGCTTCCAAGTATAACCTGGTGGAGCATAGCCCAGTTCCCTTTTTGACTATTTGTAGTAATAGATCTATAGACATGATTATTCATTGTAAACTTAGAACATGTGTTATATGTTTTTTGTAGATCCAAAAGAAGAGAAAGAGGAAGAAGATTCTACCTTCTCTCAGGAAGTTTCCATTGCTGCATCTAGACCTAGTCGAGGCTGGCGCAGTAGTAGCAGGACATCTGTCTCCCGGCATCGCGACACAGAGAACACTCGGAGCTCTAGGTCCAAGACTGGTTCGTTGCAGTTCATCTGCAAGTCCGAACCAAATACAGATCAGCTTGATTATGGTACATTACAAATACAAAGTCTGTTTACTAAGTACCTCTTAAGTATTTTTTCATGTGGTAGAGTGTTTTATTTGGGGGTGTGTGTTTGTTTTGTTTTAGTTTTTAATAATATCTTTAAGCACCATGATTACAAACATGTTTGAATTTGGGTTTCAGTCAGGGTATTTGCTGTGTACGTTAAAAAACAGGCTTTATTTGGAGGTACTGAAGAAGGGGGGTGGAGAGGAAAAGAATAATAAAGTAGCTCAAGAGAGAGCCCCAGTACACAACCATCATGAAAGCATGCATGTTCACATCTCAAAAGAGATTTGGGTAATGTCCTCGGGCACCATGTACCTAGTCAGTGCATGTGTTACTTTTTATTATAATGTTGAAAATTAGCCAACAGCTTAACTTTCATGAATGGGGTATCTATGGTGGTTATAAGAAAGGGTTCTTTCTTTATTTTGAAGTGCTTTTTAAATACTTTATTTTTGTGTAATTACCTCCAAGTAAGAATTTGGCTTGAATTTTTTGGCTGCAGAGAAAAATGCCTATCTCTGTAGATAAATTGTTTATGGGGATTTATTTTTCTAGATGTTCCAGAAGAACATCAGTCTCCAGGCGCCATTAGGTAAGAAATGTTTCATCTTGAAACTCTGGGAAACATAGAGCAAGAGCAACTTAGAGGATTCAAAACTTGCACTTTATACTAAAGATTAAGATATAGATAATTTCAGGTTTTGAATTTATATTCAATTTAGATTCAACTTTTAATTGGCACTTAATCATGTAATTTTTAGATATGAAATTTAGAAACCATGCCTTTACCTTTTGCATTCTGGTAACAGAATGTGTTAGAAGTAAAATGTTGACATTTAGTCAGCATCTTCTGTTACTGTGAGTGTGAGGGAGCGCGCGCGCGCGCACCTTTTTTGAAGTTATAACAGCAGTTTACTGGATATTGTATAATAAAGCAAGTGTTTTTAACTTTAACTCTGAAAACTCACCACTTTATTTACTAGAGTGGTAACATCTAGGACTCATAGTTTTAGTTTCATTTGTTAGGATATAGCAACTCAAAATTATAGATACCTCACTGTACATGTTGGGACATTCTAAATAAGGTACTGAATAGATTCATCGAATATAATGCTTATATATTATAAAACTATAATACCTTAACTTTGTTTTTGTTTTTTTAGTAGTGAGGAGGAGGAGGAAGAAGAAGAAGAGATGTTAATTAGTGAAGAGGAAATTCCATTCAAAGATGACCCAAGAGATGAAACCTACAAGCCCCACTTAGAAAGGCATGTCTCAATTTTACTCCAGGCCCATCAGTGAAAAATTAGAGGAGCATTTTTTTCCTGTTAACAAGGTGATGGGTAAAGACGTAATGTAATTTTGACTGTGAATTTCTTTTACAGTTCTAGCTTTTCCACATACAACCCCTCTTTTCCATTTATGGACTTTATTTTCCTCATATCCAAATTATGATATCTGTTTTACTATGGATTGAGTGGATACTTAGAATTTTTCACTTTTTTGTCTCCTTCTGCAATTCTCTTGAGATTTGATTCTAGAGCGTCATTAGACTCAAAGGATATCCAGCAGTTTTGAATATATAGTAGCTTTGTGGAAATCACATTTCCTGAGCTGACGATTATAATTTTATAGTGAATGAGTGAATGGTTTACCCTGCTGACATGATTTTCTTTGAAAAGATATTATTGAAGTCTTTTTGTGTTTTCAGGGAAAACCCAAAGCCACGAAGAAAATCAGGGAAAGTAAAAGAAGAGAAAGAGAAGAAAGAAATTAAAGTGGAAGTTGAGGTAGAAGTGAAAGAAGAAGATAATGAAATTAGGGAGGATGAGGAACCTCCTAGAAAGTGAGTAGTTGGCAAATCACTCAAAGCAGTCAGCAAGTTGGGGAGCCAATTGAAAAAGGGTGGAAAAGGGAAGCAGGTTAAATGTCACTAGCACCTAATCATTACAACATTTTTAATTGATTTTACCTAGTAATAGTGACACATTTGTTTAAAAAAGGAAGAGGGGAACCAGACAGACACTGTAGTTAAGGCATATGCAAAATATATAAAAAGAAGGAACAGCTTCACGTAAAGATTGTATCTGGCTTTTTAGCAAACTTGTGGGGGGTGAATCTTAGCATGGTATGTGCTATGTGTATAATTACAGTACTGCTGCAGGGAGTTCATCATTTCATTGACTAGACTTTTTTGAAACTTGAGAAATTTTAAGTGTAATCCAACTGGAGAGGTAGTGCAGAGCAAAAGAAGTAGAGATAGCCAAAGAAAAAGGATTGGCAAATGTGAATCCTCAAAAGAAGAGCATTAGGTTGAATAATGCTATAACTTTAATCAGGTATAAAAGCTGTCTGGCATTTCATTTCACAACAGAAATAAATGGCTTTTGGTATGTAAGACTTATTTCCTAAGGTGACTAACTTCACTGAAATAGTTCCTGAAGTAGTAATCATTTTTTTTTTTTTTTTTGGATTTTGGTTTTTGGGTCACACACAGCAGCGCTCAGGGGTTACTCCTGGCTCCAAGCTCAGAAATCACCCCTGGCAGGCTCGGGATGCCATATGGGATGCTGGGATTCGAACCACTGTCCTTCTGCCTGAAAGGCAAACGTCTTACCTCCAGGCTGTCTCTCCGGCCTCCTGAAGTAGTAATCTTAAAAATTGTCTATAAGTATCCAATTTGTGAGAGGTCTTTATTTTGCCTGGGACCAATATGTAGTTGAAAGTGAAATGGATTGAAATAATTGATTTATCCTGTGTTTACATCACCTGCTTTCTGTTTTCCTAAATATGTCTTTAATTACCCTCTATTTTGTAAGCTTCAATTCAGAATGCATGACATTATTTTGTTCTTTAATTATAGGAGAGGAAGAAGGAGAAAAGATGACAAAAGTCCTCGTTTACCGAAAAGGAGGTGATTTGTATTTTTATTGTGTTACATCCTGTGTCTCGGGCAACTACATAATTACATATGTTAAACCTCATAACATTCTGTGTTATGTTGGAACTTTTATTTAAACACTGATTTATAAAGTAGTTCATAGCTGTTGTTTCAGCCATTTTCAACCACCAATGTGTGTGGCCTTATTTCTCCACACATGCACCTAACAAAGCGTTTTTCAACTAATGTGCTATGGGAAAAATTCCAATTTTACCCATAATGTGCGGCTTCGGCTCACAAATAGACCAATCATTATTTTTATTATTTCATAATAAAATAATTATAAAATAATTTTTTTTATTTAACATTTTCTAACGATGGTGTGCCTCATTTTTTTTTTTTTTGTTTTGTTTTATGAAAAAGAGTGCCTTTGCACCGAATGGTTGAAAAATACTGACCTAACATGCCCCTTTTGCCGGCACAAAATAATTTCCTTTTATATTGCTTGGTACTATAGATTTGATAGTGCTGTTACTAAAGTTGTTGGGGATTTACTGATCTTCTTGTCCTTCTTTCTGTGTTAGTCTTTGCTCACTGAGCTTCCAGACAACTTTCTCATCTGATTTATTGTTGTTCTGGGCTATCAGATGAAATTTGCATATGCTGATGTGACCTCCAGGAGATGTGGAACTGGGGTGATTAGTAGCAGAGGAAGGAAATGGGGCATTGGGCCTTTTCCTATTCCTCTGTGTACAATTAAACGTTTTTTTTCTTTGTACTGTGAAAATACTGTTCCCTATTATACAGTTGCAGTTTAGAGTTACCATGCAGCCTCCTTTATTTGCTAACTTCTCTTCTACCTGTTGTTAATAGGAAAAAGCCTCCAATCCAGTATGTCCGTTGTGAGATGGAAGGGTGTGGAACTGTTCTTGCTCACCCTCGCTATTTGCAGGTTAGTGAAGCTGTTACATAAGTTCATCTTTTTAGGTTAAACTCCGTTACTAATTCTCGTAATTAAAGAGATGGTCCTCAGTGAAATGATATCCCTTCACTCATTAACATAAAACACAGAAAAATCTTAACCTTCAGTCTGTGGAGGGTTTTTTGTCTTTTAAATAAGTAAGACCATGAAGTTCTCAAGTAGAGAATTTCTTATAACTTGCCGTATTCTCATCTCATTGGGATATAACTACATCTGATACAAGAAGTAATTGTTGTTTTGTTTTGTTTTTGTTTTTTTTTTGTTTTTTCGGGCCACACCCGTTTGATGCTTAGGGGTTGGTTACTCCTGGCTAAGCGCTCAGAAATTGCCCCTGGCTTGGGGGGACCATATGGGACACTGGGGGATCGAACCGTGGTCCTGATCCTTGGCTAGCGCTTGCAAGGCAGAACCCTTACCTCTAGCGCCACCTGGCCGGCCCCACAAGAAGTAATTGTAACAATAGACTGAGACACAGATAAGATTTTATTTTAATGTGTATGATTTTTTTAAAATCAACAGATGAAGTGATTTTTTTCTTTTAATACTTATTCTAAAGGGTTTTTAGGGAGGAAAAGTGCTCCTAAGAAGTGCTCAGGATGATCAAGAATGCAGGGCTACTTAGGCTCTGTGTTGCCAGGAGCCTCCAGGCTATGCTCAGGAGGCCAATTAGTCCCTGGAATTGAACCTGGGCTCAGCCACATGGCAAGGCTCAGGCTCTCATACTGTCTCCCTAATTCCTAAGATAAAGATTTAAAATTTTTGTTTTTAGGGTGTTTTTCTTACATGAATAGTTGAGTTGAGTGTCTGTGCGCGTGCGCGCGCACACACACACACACACACACGAAGTACTAATAAACAATTCCTGGAATGGTGCTCAGAATATTGTTCTGAGCAGTGTTAGGGGACCAAGTGATGACAGGGATTGTGTCTATGGTGCATGCCGGTAGATATGCGCTCCAGCCCTTTGAACTATTCTTGTCACCTTTTGAGTGGTTGTGTGTGTGTGTGTGTGTGTGTGTTTTAAGGAAGAAGGCCAGAGAAATATTTTAATGCTTTGAGATTTACATATAGGAGGCTCAGGTGTGAACCCCAGTGCACATGGTCCTCAAGCATTGCCAGATGTGATCCAAAAACGAGTATAAAGAGAAGCTGAGATAATGATTCAGAGGGGGATACACAAAGTTCCTGACACTGCATGGCCCCAGAGCACTACCAGATATAATCATGCTTGCTCTTAGCATTGGTGGGCCTATTTACTGAACCATCAGGCCCATATTACTGGGCCAGAAATAGCTATATGTGGTCCCTTACCCCTTTAGTATAGTTTGGGATGCCCCCTCCCAAAAAAGGAAAACTACATCTTTTGAGGGGTCCTTCAGACAGAGAGAAAATTGGTTTAAGAAAAATGCCTGTTTCATCTTATTTTGCAGCAAGTATGAGACATCTTATTTGCTACTTTTTTTTTTTTTGTTTTGTTTTTTTTGTTTTTGTTTTTGGGCCACACCCGGCATTGCTCAGGTGTTACTCCTGGCTGTCTGCTCAGAAATAGCTCCTGGCAGGCACGGGGGACCATATGGGACACCGGGATTCGAACCAACCACCTTTGGTCCTGGATCGGCTGCTTGCAAGGCAAACGCCGCTGTGCCATCTATCCGGGCCCTTATTTGCTACTTTTACAATAATGGCAGTGACTTCTTTTTTTACTATGTGCCATTAACTATAGGAAATGTTAGCAGTGTTGATCTCTAGAGACCATGAAACAGCATTTTAGTTTTTTTACATGAGAATTGAAAATGGTATATATGCTGAAGTCATGCTGGAAAGTGAGTTAACAGACCCAGATTGGAATCTAGCTTTGTGATTCATAGTATGTGTTTTCTCCTTTGATCTATCCCTAGCACATAAATAAAAAAGTAGATGTGGGCAGCCACATCAGGAGTAACCCCTGAGCACTGCCGGGTGTGGCCCAAAAAAAAAAAAAAAAAAAAGTAGATGTAATGAGCCATACTTCTGGTGTTAGCACCACACATATGGTGGTGCTGGTGAGGATGGCATGTGGTGCCAGGGATCAAACCCATTACATGTACTTGAGCTACTTCTCTGGCCCAATACCCTAAAATCTTCGCTTTTTACTTAGTTTTCTTTTTGTTTGGGGCCACACCTGCCAGTGCTCAACATTTAGTTCTGGTTCTGCAGAGCCCAGGGATCACCCCTTGAAATGCTCAGGGAACCATAAACAGTGCTGGAGATCAAATAGGGTCAGTAGAGTGCATGGTAAGTACCTCAACCTCTTCTTAATATCCATCCTCCATGGATTTAAGTTTTATTAATTTGAGTATACTGCCTCTGTCCTTGAACTACATTTGGTTTTCCATTAATAGAAATCTTCATTTTTTTCCTTTTTTTTGGATTCAGCATCACATTAAATATCAGCATTTGCTAAAGAAGAAATATGTGTGCCCCCATCCTTCCTGTGGCCGACTCTTCAGGCTCCAGAAGCAACTTCTGCGGCATGCCAAACATCATACAGGTAGTTTTTTAAATTAAAATGATTACCAAGAAACTAAATGCAATGTGTTGTTAAAGAGTCAAGTGTTGGGGAAAGATGTTTTACAATGAAGTCAGAAGATAGTAAAAATTTACAAGTGAAAAAAAAAAGAATAATTTTTATTGGGAAGCACTGTTGGATCACTTTTGACAGGGCTTGGGAGACCATGTGGCATGCCTGGGATCAAACCTGGGTTGGCAATATTGAAGACAAACACCCTATCTTGGCTGTAGTACAGCTCTAGCCTCGCAGTAGGCTTTTAAAAGTTTAAACTTCTTTAAGAAATTAAGATGTTGGGGCCGGAGAGATAGCACAGCGGTGTTTGCCTTGCAAGCAGCCGATCCAGGACCTAAGGTGGTTGGTTCGAATCCCGGTGTCCCACGGGGTCCCCTATAGTCCCCCGTGCCTGCCAGGCGCTATTTCTGAGCAGATAGCCAGGAGTAACCCCTGAGCATAGCCCGATGTGGCCCAAAAACCAAAAAGAAAAAAGAATGTAATTAAGATGTTGAAATCTTTTATTGAGCATCTTTTCTACATCTGCTACACTATTTACACATATTACTGATTATCTAACATCACCAAATTTCCTTGGTTTAATTTGCTTTTACAACTAAGAAGTTAACAACAGTAATTTCCTTAAGTCACACAGCTAGTTTTCAAGAGAATCCCCTTTGCTTCTAGTAGATGATAGCTTTTGTGACTTAAATATGAACAAAAATTAGAAGAAAACATCCAAATATTAGTCTCTTACATTTTAAGTACTTATAATTGTCTTCATAATGAATGCATATTACAGAATAGATTAAAATTTCACAGACAATCTCTGGAATGAGCTAATAGGTCAGTAATAGGAGTAGGTTGGATCTACCTTTTGAATGCATGTGAGACCTTTATTTATTAGTTAGGCTAGTATTTTTTTTCTCACTTGAAAAAATAGCAGTGGTACCAGTTACCAGTATCAGTTATAAAGAAGAAACAAGATGACAAAGTGTTGGTTTTTGCACAGGATCTGCAACAATAGCATAGATTTTCATAACATGAGGCTTTGAACTAAGCTCTTCATCTTACTGTCTTTACAATACACTTTATTTAGAGAGAGTTAACTCTGCTCTTACTTCCTAATGGGTGTTGCCATTTCTCCATCCTTTCTCCCTCTAGTAATAGTTTTGCACTCAGAATTCAAGAATTGGTTGTAGTTTAGCTTTGTTTTTTGCTTTGAGTCTTTATATTTCACTTAAACATGATCCCATTTATTTGCATTCATTTACCACAAATGGCAGGATAACATCCTTTTTAGTAGCTAAGTCCTATTGCATTGTGTATGTATTACATCTTTATTCAGTTATCCATCCTTGGGTACTTCGCTCAGGTTCACTCCATAATAACTATCGGTAAAGAATGCTGCATTGGTTGTAGAAGTGCATATATAGTTTTGGATTTGTGTTTTTGTGTTCTTAGTATAGATCCTTAGAAGGGAATTGCTTAGGCTAGATCTTTTCTTACTCTTTTGAGAAAACAAGCCAGAGAGATGTGACAGCAAGTGAGGCGCTTGCCTTGCATGTGATGCTCGATTGCTAGCATTCCTAGTGTTCCCCAAGCACCATCAGAAGTGAGTTCCTAGGAGCAGAGTGGGGGTCGGAGGTAGCTCTTGAGCATCGCTGGTTATAACCCAAATCCCTCTTACTTTCCCTCCCCCCAATACCTTCATATATTTTGTAGTAAGCTTTATAGGGTTTTTCATAAGACTGGACCAGTTTTCATTTTTCTCAGTAGTGTATTTGTATAGCCCCTTCTCAGAATGGTGAAGTGATGATCGTTGTGTGTATTTTGAATGCCAAATTCTGTAAACATGTATTAATGTGTGTTTGACACTTAGGATTGGACGTTTCAAGGAATAAAATCCATGAAAAATTTAGTTATTTACTTCTTATAAAAGTAAGTGAAAAGATAAAATTCTTCCATTTTAGATCTATACCAATGGTAAAAAGGACTTAAGATGAAAACTTATGTATTAAATAATGTTGACCCAAATGTTTATATGTTGAGAACACTAATTGATCTTACTTTTAAATAAACCTGTGGATCATCCATCCACTTAATAGAAGCTAGAAGAAAAAAAAAACATAGAGGAATTTTAAATGACGCACTAACCACAGCTGTGCTTTTCCTTAGATCAAAGAGATTACATCTGTGAATATTGTGCTCGAGCCTTCAAGAGTTCCCACAATTTGGCGGTGCACCGCATGATTCACACTGGCGAGAAGCCGTTACAGTGAGTATTTTTTGTATGGTAAATGTCTAAGGGAGAGGCTCTGAGACCCTGGTCAGGGGTTTAACTCTATAAATATTTCACTTGCCGCTGCTCTTTACTTTTACCAAGTTTTAACAAGTATATTGACTGGTTAAGCTATTATTTAGTAGCTTTTTTCTTCTCTCTGCTTCCCTTGTCTCTCATACAGGAAGGAACCCAGTGGAATAAGATTAGCTTGCCTATATGAACTCTTGTTAAGTTTTTACAAAAAGCATGTAACTTTTCACTTATTTTATTGGTTGTTCATTATTATTGTCATGGGGAAATCCAAGCTCTAACTTCTTGCCATAACCCTGATTAAGAGTTCTCTCTTTTTCTCTCTCTTTGTATTTGATCAGCCATTTCCTTTTTTACTCTTTAGATGCGAAATCTGTGGATTTACTTGTCGGCAAAAGGCATCCCTTAATTGGCACATGAAGAAGCATGATGCAGACTCCTTTTATCAGTTCTCTTGCAATATCTGTGGCAAAAAATTTGAGAAGAAGGACAGTGTAGTGGCTCACAAAGCAAAAAGCCACCCTGAGGTGCTGATTGCTGAAGCTCTGGCTGCCAATGCAGGCGCCCTCATCACCAGCACAGATATATTGGGCACTACCCCAGAGTCCCTGACACAACCTGCAGACGGTCAGGGTCTTCCTCTTCTTCCCGAGTCCTTGGGAAATTCCACCTCTGGAGAGTGCCTGCTGCTAGAAGCTGAAGGAATGTCAAAGTCATACTGTAGTGGGGCAGAACGGGTGAGCCTGATGGCCGACGGGAAGATCTTCGTGGGAAGCGGCAGCAGCGGGGCCACTGAAGGGCTGGTCATGAACTCGGACATACTCGGTGCTACCACAGAGGTTCTGATTGAAGACTCAGACTCTACTGGACCTTAGTGGAAAGGAAGACTTTGGGCACTGGGACAGCTCTGACTTTGTATTTAAAGATAAAAAGGACAAAAAAAAATTTAAAGCATTTAATATCTAGTAAAATAACTGAAGGGCCTGCTCTTTCCATTGTGGATCACAGTACACACACATACATCCAGCCGTCTTCTCCCTCTGTCGTCCCCTCTATAAAATTGATGTTGCCTTTACCAGAAAGGTAGGTGAAAAAAAAGCAGTTCTTAGTGACGATTCTCCTTATATGCAATTCCAGCTGAGCAGACTTCTGCTCCTCAGCAAATTCCCTTTTCCGACATGTAACTTATGTGCTCGGGATCAGCTTTTAACTCTTACTAGTATATTCCTGGACTCTCGGCCCCTTCTCCTTTACTGCTGCCCTATGGTCTGGCTTCTATCCATTGCAGCATACCTAACCCCCAAAGTATCATACAGTTCTAATCTCTGGAGGCTGGCAGCTTGACTTGGCACTTTAGGGCCCCTTAGCAAGGTGAGCTGGTAAAACAGCACATGTCTCTTACCCTCTTTTCCTTGACTACCCATTGAGTTTGGGAAAAGGAGGATACATGGGGACCACCTTTCTCCTCTCTGACCCCTGCACTTGCCCCCCTCACCCTGCTCCAACTTTTCCATAACGGTTCTCAATGGTGCTCACTTGCTCGGAAACAGGCTCCCACCATAGAGGGGGCTGCTCCCTACCTGGTCTTTGTGACCATGGACAGGGCTCTGTATCAGTGAGACAAGTCCCAGACTAAAGACAGAAATTTGCACTTTGAACATGTGTGTTTTGTGTTGTGGAACCTGAGATTCCTTATTTATTAATGGAAAGTAATTTGATTATTTGACTTTTTTTTTTGTCTTCGTTGCTATTATTTTGTGGGGCTGGGAGAATATTCAGTTATTCTGTCATTTCCATAAGAAGTACTTTTGAAGGCAAAATATAGGGTTGAAGAAGCATAACCAGCCTCTCAAATCATATCTCTCCAGTGGCCTTTAAAGAAAGCTGGTCCTCAGCACTAACAAAATCACTACAGTAGTCTAGTGTTCTTTTTTTTTTTGGAAGCCTTTTTAGCAAAGGATGTTAGGTTTGTGGTATTTAGTGCTCTGAGTTCTCTGAGCATTGAGATTTAGGGATTTTATGGGGGTGAGAAGGGTTGTTTGTTCAGGGTCTGGATAACATATAAAAGATTTTCTCTGGTGAACTTATTTTTGGTTTAGATCCCATCGCAGATCTTAGTGACCCTACTTTTTTTGTTTTGTCCTTTTACTTTTTGTTTTTGCTTTGCTTTATCATTGGTTCATTCCAACGCCCAATTAGTGAGGATTACTGCTATTAGTGAAGGAATGGTCTGAGTCAACAGTTTTAAGTCCCCCCCCAAATGCCTCTGCTTTGTTTTCCTTTTAATTACCTCAGAAGAGGAAAGGCTTCAATTGACAAAAAAGGAAGACATTTGTTTATGATTTGGCTGTCACCTGAAATTCATAAGATATTGCTGCTTCATTTTTCTTAAGATAGATTTATGGGTGGGTTGCTTATTATGCCTGGGAGAGACTTGTTCAAACTTATAACTCAAAAAATGTAAAAATCTATTTTGCTCATTTTGGGGGGGCATTAGAAGGGCAATTTCTATTCTTTATATCTCAGAAACTGGAATTAAAGGCTTACCCTATTCATTGTTAGAAATGTATGATGGCTTCTGGAAAGAATGAAGTTTTCCTGAGACAAAATAAGGAACAGCTTGTTTTTCACAAACACTAAAACTGCAAAATTTGTTCATTTTCTTTTGATTTATTTTTTGGTCCAAAAAGCGGGACAGCAAAATGTCATTTCTGAAAGAGGCTTACTTTACACCCACTAGTGTCGGTGGATGAACTCCAAGAAATAGGGAGTAAAACACCTACATTGAAAGTCAAACGCACTATTGTTTCTTTTTAGAGGATTGCAGATTTGCCATCCCTCCAGTGTGGGGGGAGAAATTGGAGTAAAAATCAAAAAGTATAGCTTTCCTGTCTACAATAAGGATTTGGAGTTGACTTTGGTTTGTTGGGTTAATTTGACAATATTATAAGGAATGATTGACTAGATCTACAACAAGTTGTTCCACTCCAATAAAAGTCCATTTTGTGCTATTGAATTAGCTAGCATCTATACCTCACATTTAGCCCTGGCTTGTCGAATTTATTCCCCTCCCTATAAATTACATTTGCAGTGGTTAGTCATTAGTTCAGCTACCTATACAAAAACAAACTGCATTAAGAAAAACTGAGATAGAAAGTGTTCTTACCTCTATCACACTCATCTTCCCATCAAAAAGCAAATAGTTCTAATAACTAGATAACTTTTATTTATCACTCCCTTTAGAGTTGTTCTGTCATTAGCCTACAATTCTAGCCTTTTTAGTAGGTTTTAAAATAATTTTCATGAACTTAATTTCGTTTTCTTTTGAGAAAGGGATACCAGCATAGTAAAGGGATAGAGTAAGTAAAACTACTAAATACTCTTTCTACTCGTCAGGCTATTTTTCCATTGACTTTTTGATGTGCTCTTTAATCTTAAAAATATGCATTCCTAATCTTAGGTTCTGTTGCTTTGTATCTTCCCACCTCATATCTCCATCTTGAATTTGGCAATTCTAAATTCTAAAAAGTAATTGAGAAATAAGTCTAGTTTCTAGATGCACTTCCATTTGTGGTTGCCAGAGTCATTTCGCATTAAGAGACTTACTAGCTTCAGAGTTAGCTTAAACACTGGCCAGGATTACTGGAAGTTTAAACAATATGTAGAATATCATCCATATAAGAGCACTTGAACCTCCTTTGTACCTGTTCAGAGTAAAAATAGAGTACTAAACCTAACTAAGGTCTTTAGTCTGGTTGGTTGAAGCACCATTTTCTCTACTTTATCTCCTTTCCAATGTACTCAAATTGAAAAATTGTAATGGATCCATTTTATTTCTTAA
The DNA here is from genome assembly GCF_024139225.1 of Suncus etruscus. Lineage (NCBI taxonomy): Eukaryota > Metazoa > Chordata > Mammalia > Eulipotyphla > Soricidae > Suncus > Suncus etruscus. Next base: position 102,395,634 of record NC_064856.1, read on the forward strand.
AAAGCCTTTCTTGCCTGTTAAAATGTGCAGGACCCTTCTTTTGATGGGAGACACAGGTGGTTAGCAGCTGCCTGAATCTAGGTTGGAAAGGTTATGTAAGAAGAAATTATAATAATAAAAGGGATACTCTGCTTTTCAATTCTTTTGTTTTCTCTTCATCTAAATAAGGCATACTCAAAATAAATCTGTAAAGAAGAAAAATAAAAGTCTTCATGGAAGCACCTTGTCTTCCTTGGTTGTACTGAGTTAAAGTAATCTTAGGAGGGAAAAAAGCAGTACTAGATTAGAAAACCAAGTGTGTTCAGATTTTATAATAGGTTTGATTGCTTTTGTTGAAAATCAGGTAGTTAACTTTTGACTCGGTTTATTATTTGGTTTTTGGGATTATTCCTGATTCTGCACTCAGTAAATTACTCCTGGCAGGTTCCAGACCACATGGGGGATGCTAGGGATTGGACTTCGGTTGTCTGCATACAAGGCAAATGTCCTACTGTTATAGTCCCTCAGTTTCATTTTTGATTCCCATTGCATAGGTACCTTATGAACTGTGATCATGATCATGTGAGATAGACTTGGAAATTCACTTTTTGATAAGAAAGTGACCATATTAATTTAGTAGAGAAGAAGGCTGCTGTGAATGTCATGAAAAATCCTTGATTATATTTTATATCAGTTGTTTTTTTTTTTTTTACAAAACTTGAAGTTCATGACAAGTACTAAAAATGTTTCCTGCATTCCAAAAAGTCCTATTATGTCAGCAGCTGACTTCATTTTTTTCCTTCATTTATGGTTTACCTACGGAATTTTGCCACAGAGAAGACATGTGCTTTAATTTAGAGACAAAATTAAAAGCAAATTGTTCATTTGGCGATGAAACTTTCAGCTCTTACCCAATTGACATCATCTGACCTACAGAATTAAATGTAGTAGAACAACTCTTGAAGTGCTTCTAAATTCTTTTGTCCTTACTTCAAAGCCCAACGTATATCTTGTTAAGGGCTGTGGTTTATGCTTGAAATACAGAAGACAAAAGCATGTAACTTGTGTGAAACTACCTAAGAAATGTTACCCTAGGGTATTTACTCAACTTTGGAAGTGATCAGGCCAAGATAGTTTCTCCCTCATTCTGCTACTATGAAGAAGACACCATAATTGAGGTTAGAGATGCTGCTTTGCTGGTTTCTAATCAAGTATAAATGGCTTGATTTAAATATTGCAAAAGGATACAAGTGAAAAGATGCTGTGATTTGAAAGGACCTGTTTCACATAAACTTGTTCCGTGAGCAAAATGTGTGATACCCAAAGAATAAAATTAAAACAATGAGTGCTATAGGTACAGAATCACAGACATTTAAATGTTGGGTCCCAGTTGCCGGCACGTTAAGTCTGACATAATCTAGAAAATAGGGGAGGTATTTGAGTGAATTTAGTCTAGAGATCAAGAGACTTAAGAGTCTTAGCACAATGACTCAGAATAAGTGCTTGGTAAATGACGAAATACAAATGATAACAAATAGTATGTAATACTTTGTCAGTTTTAAAAGGAAAAAGGTAGGGACACAAGGAGGAGTGATAGTGAACTGAAAGATCACATTCAGCAGGGATGCCATGAGGATTAGTGGATAGTGACCTTGTTGCTAAGTGCACAAGCAAAACAATGACATAAAAACAAATATGCTAGGCACCAAGTGGAGGAGAGCGATGGAGGCAGACACTGCATGGGGAAATAAAACTGATTAAAAAGGGGCCTTTGATTCCACAGGCACAAAAATCCACAGCCAGGAATTTGCTGCCACCTCTGAGTCAGGCAAGGGGTGGGGGTGGGGTGCACAATCCCATTAGTAGAGAATGCCCAGTGGATTTAGTCTGAGAGTCACATTTCTTACTTGGACCAGTGTAGACAGAAGTGAACTCAGCTCACTTGTTTCCTGGGACAGCTGAGTTAGGGAATGGCTTTTGCAGAGACTTCACCACTGACCCCTCTCCGCCGGGACCTCTGTAGCCGGTCTATCTGGCTAGCAAGGAAGATTCGTTCAGACCTGACTGCCCTTCTGGAGTCTTACGTAAGTTGCCTGTTTTGCTCTTGTCTCTTTTCACTTCATCTTTTCTGATCCTGCCCCTTGTTCTCCAGTCCCATACAATTGTGAATGCCTTAATCATGATCTTGAGATTAGGCATCTGATTTGATCAAGGCCCTTTCCTTTAGGAAGCTTATGACCAGATTTTCTTTAGATTCTTGAATATGGAAATGTACATGGGATTCTAGTTAGAATTGGCTATATGTTGTGGAGGCTGTTCCTAATTTGATTGCTTGAATTCTACCAGAATAAGTCATAGATCCTCATAGGTTTGGGATCTTCATGATATAATACCTGTTCAGATTTTTTTTTTTAGCATCTGTATACAAAAGGCAGATTGAGGGTTTATAGGGGTAGGAGATGAGGCTATAACTCCAACCATTTTTTAAAAATTTACAACTGCTTTATCACATTGTAAGTGAATCCATATTATAAAAGTCTACCTGTAATAACCAAAGAATTCCCTGAAAAATTGGTGAATGTTCATTTCTTAAGGAGCTAATCGTGGTCTCAGATCTGTTTTTCTGAATGAGGGAATTCCCCATCAGGCTCTTCCAAAGACATGATATGCAGCACCCCAGATATCTGTAGATATTTGAATTGAAGTTCTCTGGGGTTTCGTTTATCTTATACTCCTCCAGTCATAAATCAGACTTTGAGGTACCATTGTTTGGTGGGGGCAGTCATGCCCACATTGTAAAGGTAACTCCTCACCTGGAGAAGAGACGGTGGAGGAGAGAACACAAACCTTCCGAATAATATGTCCTCAAGTTTCCTGAGTCTTCAAGTATATCTAATGCATTTAAACTATTATGAAAATACTTGTCTCTGGGAAGGAAAATTTATTCTAGACCCCAATGTTTTTCAACCTTTAGAACCTATCATAGTTGCAGTTTCTCCCCAGAAAGCGGAACCAGGTTCTCAAAGCATATATATACAATATATGTATTTCAAGTATATAGCTTTCCTAAAGTTTTTACAGAAACCTTTCCTCCCCCAAGCAGTATCCTGTTTACAATTTGGATCCTTGACTAGGAAAATAAGTCATATTTTACATAAAATATAAGTGAAAACGTTGAGATGGTTGCCAAAGCTGTGATGGTTTTCTGTGTCCTTGGCCAGATGAGGCATCAAGGCCTGAATGAGAACATGAACTTGGATTCCGTGGATGGTGTGCCCACGGCAAGCACCGATCGGTGGAGTGAGCTGACCGAGGCAGAGCGACTTCAGGAGAACCTCCAAGCCTATCGCACTTTCCACGTCATGTTGGCCAAGCTTTTAGAAGACCAAGAGGTACACTTGAGCCCCACCGAAGGGGACTTCCATCAAGCATTACGTGCCCTTCTGCTCCAAGTTTCTGCCTTTGCTTATCAGTTGGAAGAATTAATGGTGCTCCTGGAACACAAGATTCCCTCCAGTGATCCTGATGAGGTGCCTGTAGTGGAAAATGGTGGTCTCTTCGAGAAAAAGCTCTGGGGCCTCAAAGTGCTACAAGAGCTTTCACATTGGGCAGTGAGATCCATTCATGACCTCCGAGTCGTCTCTTCTCAAACTGGGATCCCAGTACATGGAAGCCATTATTTTCCTATTGACAAAAAAATGTAGCAGTTTCCCTCTCTTCGCCCTTTTTAATGAAATATATGTGCTCTCTGAAGGCTGGAATGGAATGGAATGGAATATATACGTTCTCTGAGGCCTCACTTTCACAGCTGTTGAAAACTTAAAACTGGTATTTTCATCACATAAGATTGAAAACACGAAAGTGTGTGTGTGTGTGTGCGCGTGTGTGCGCGTGCGTGTGTGTGTGTGTTTAATGCTCTAATCTTTTCTACCCACTGTTTAACCAATAGAGACATTTAACAGCCTCCTGGGATTAATATATTTTTGATTAATATATTTGAATTAATATATTTGACTCTAGTCTGAATATTTCTTCTGAGAAGACAGAAATATAATTAAAAATCATAGATTCTTTAGCCATTTTATATTCTTGGATAATAAAACTAGTAATTAACATTGAGTGTATAATATAAAAACTGTATCAAGGACTTTATATTATCATTATTATTATTATCACATTAATTTGAGAGAGGTGGTGTTACCTCCTGTTAAACAGATGAGGAAACTGGTTCACTGAAATAAATTACTCGAATTACTCAGCAAATGGCACACTAAATTTGAACCCTGGTCTTTTTTATTTCTAACCTGTGTGCCCTTCACTTTATGAATTTATCCCTGTACATTGTTGCCACAAAGGATTGGAAAATATACCTAAAAAATTATCCACAGCACTGGAAAAAAATCCCATTATGTATTCCCAATACTCACCCACCCCCTGGTACGATTTTAGTTTTAGTTTAAAAGATAATATTTGTTGCCCATATTGACCAATGAAGATCTTAAGATTTTGTTTGGAGGACCAGAGAGAAAGTACAACGGGTAGGGCACTTAATTTGCACATAGCCAATCAGGTTCTATTGGTGCCATGTATGGTCCCCTAATCTTTGCCAGGAGTTATTTCTGAGCACAGTCTGGTGTGGCGCAGACTCCTACCACCACACCCAAAAAAAAGATTGAAGAGAAGATTGGACCCATGAAATTTCTGAAATTGGTGAATTGGCAACGGGTGTTAGGAGAGTCTGCTTTAAGGTGTCTACTAGTATTCTTGAATTTGGGGTTAGACACAGTTTTGGCAAGCTTACCTCACATTGTTGTAATTATTAGCAATACAGTGATACAGGCACCGTGATCCAACATATTCATGAACAATGGATGGAACTAACCAGATTAAAAAGTCACAAGTCTTTCATCACACATCCTCTGAACTTAGTTGTGAGGAGAGGGCGAGGCCCTTTCCACTGTGCAACATCCAGTAATTCTAAAACACTGGCAATTTTAATGTTTCCTGACTCAGAATTCAGTGCAAATGTTCTTGAAATAGGAAAGACCCCAGCTAGCAAAAGTGAACATGAATGGAAATGACCCGTTTCAAGTCTTAGAACAAGCCATGCTTTTGTGAATTCAAAAGGCCTCGGGTGTGTCGTTTTATTTCATGCTACGAATTAATCAAAACTCAAATTCTTGTATGGGTAGCCCCAGTGGATCCAAAACTCAATGAAATAAAATAGACAAGAGCTCTGAGCTGGGCGTTGGTGCACTACAGAGCCTGCCCTCTGTTGCATGTTTGTGTAAACAAGATTATGTCCTTAGAGAAATTGACTCTGCAGAGAATTCGTTAGGTACAGGTGCAAGCATTGTCGAGTTCCAGGAAGGAGTCAAACAAGGGCATGAAATCATTTCCTGGAAGGGCTGGAGTTCTTTTGTGTTTTAGAGACTGACCAGGTACCAAGTAAATTAAGTCGTGAGAAGCATTATGCTTGGTTCAAAGAAAGGCAAATAATCTGTGGCCAGCTCCACCAGGAGTCTCTGGTGTTAATTCATGTATATTTTCCTGCTACACCAGCCATGAGGCTTAATTCATGTCATTCAAGCTTTTGTTTTATTTACAAATGGTTTCTTCTTAAATTAAATCTTCTTAAGATTGTTTCATTGGCAAAACAATGATTTATGATCATAAAGATCATATATTGATTTTTTTGGTTTTGGGGACAGGGACACACCTGGTGATGCTCAAGGGTTACTTCTAGCTGTGTGCTCAGAAATTGCTCCTTGCTTGGGGGACCATAGGGAATGCTGGGGATCAAACCCAGGTCCATCCTGGGTCAGCCACACACAAGGCAAATGCCCTACCTCTGTGTTATCACTTCGGCCCCAAGAGCGTATATTTATTTGTGTATTTTACATTTTCTTAAATGCAACTAATGTGACTGGAGAGATAGTATGGCAGCTTGGGATTTTGTCTTGAATGTGGCTGACCTGGGTTTAATCCCCCACACCACATATGGTCCCCTGAGCACCACCAGAAATGATCCCTAAGCACAGAGCAGGAGTAATCCAGGTGTGACCAAAAACAAAATGAAAAAGCCACTAAAATTTCAGGGTTTTTTGGGGGTGGAGGGGGTGGAGTCAGGAATCAAACTCAAAGCTTGTGCATGCTAGGCTAGTACTGTACCACTGAGCACTGAGTCACATCTCCAACCCATTACTAAAATTTCTTTTTTTTTTTGGTTTTGGAGCCACACCTGATGACGCTTAGGGGTTACTCCTGGCTATGTGCTCAGAAATAGCTCCTGGCTTGGGGGACTATATGGGACGACAGCAGATTGAACTGTGGTCCATCCTGGGTTAGTGCGCGCAAGGCAAATGCCCTACCTCCTGCACCATCGCTCTGGCCCCATTACTAAAATTTCTTTCTTTTTTTGGGGGGGGAGGGGGGTCCTCACCCGTTAGCGCTCAGGGGTTACTCCTGGCTCTGTTCAAAAATCGCTCCTGGCAGGCTTGAGGGACCATATGGGATGTTGGGATTCAAACCACCGTCCTTCGGCGTCTAAGGCAAATGCCTTACCGCTGTGCTATCTCTCGGCCACCCTATTACTAAAATTTCTTGATAAACTGATGATAAACTTAATGAAGAGAACAGAAATGACCCCTTTCCCAAGTGTTTCATTTTTATATTCAGCAGATACTACTAGGAAAACATCTGCAGAAGTTCCAGAAATGAATGGAGCATGATATCAGCTCTGTTGCATTTCCTATGAAAGGACAGTTATCTGTAAGAGGCATAAAAGAAGTGGCAGATGGTCCAGAAAAAGTTCAAGCACTGAGCACTGAATAGAAAGAAGTAGGAAAGTTGCCTTATAACAACAAATTAGGTCACAAAAGTAGCATGTCTAGTCAAATGCATTCAGTATGCTGAATTGTTATCAGTTTCTTCAAGCAATAGAGTTGAAGAGATAGCTCTGTGAATTGGAGGATATGATGTGCAGGAGGCCTGAGTTCAATTCCCAGCATCTGATGGTCCCCCAGCACATAAAGGAAGGAAGGGAAGGTGTATGCACTTCTAGTTTGACCTTGGCATTGCAAGCATTGATTTCGTCTGAAGAATAGTATACTAGGTAGGGTGCTTACCTTGCACAGAGCCAACCTGGGTTCAATCCCTGGCACCCCACTGGTTCTCTGAGTCCAACTGGAGTGATCCCTGAGCACACAGCCAGGTATGGTCCCAAATAAACAGGCAATAGGTTTTCAAAAGGACTATGAAAGAGCTGGAGAGGAAGTACAGGAGAAAAAGTGTCCCTGCATGTGATGATCCTAGTTCGAATCCCCAGCACCATACATGGTTCCCCAAACCTAAAATTTACAGGCCATGGAGGATCGCTCCTGAGCACCGCAAGGGATAGCCCTGCCACCCACACAACCCAAATAAAAGAAGTGTGAAGAACGTCCTTAGCAAACAGTAAAGGGAGAAATGAGTACATAGTCAAAAGTACTGACAAAATAATTATATGGACATTGTGATGTTTATCTGAAATGGATGCTATTGAATGAGAGAATGGCAGTAGACCACGCAAGTCTTGGACTTTAATTTTATTTTGGCTTTGGCTGTACCCAGTGATGCTCAGGGCTTACTTACTCCTGGATTTGCACTTATGATTTACACTCCTTGCAGGGCTCAGCGAACCATATGGTATGCCAGAGATCAAACCCAGACAAGGCAAGTGACCTACCCACTGTATTATGTCTCTGATCCCTAGGCCCCTAATCTAAGGGGTGTCTTATAATACAGTTAAGGGTAAAGATAACATGTATGTATGTCTATATTTTAAGTTTTATTATCTCTTAGATCTACATATAGCTAGGATCACTGGGGAAGCATACCTATAATATATATACATACATCTATAAATAATATAAATAACAATTGAGAATTAAAAGGCATATATTAAGTTCCTAATTCCCTTGCTCCTTGTCTTCTAAAGAGAATTCCTTTTTCTTTTTTCATTGCACAGCCTGCCATAAAGTTGTCAAAGAATCTCATATCTGAGTTGATCAATTATTTCTGCATTGATTTCAGAGGGTGTTTCAGGAAGCAATGGACAAGTAAGACCAATCCCAAGGCAAATTATGGAATAAAATTAGCATTAGACTAATCAGATTTGAAACAAGGAAGAGTTTTAATAAAAATGGAAAGTTAAAGTCATAGGCCTGATATTGTTATTTCAGGCTACTGTGGCCTACGGTCCAATGGATGATTCATTGTTGTGACCACTGGTCAAACAGGGAGAGGACACTCCACTATTTCAGGGAAGCAAATGCAGTGAGCAGATGAGTCTTCCAAGTGGATAAAGGGCTTGGTGAAGGGCGACAGGAGATAGAATTTGAATAACATCTCGTGACCTTGTCTTACCAACTGTAGTAACAGAGTGGTTTGACTTGGCTATATACCCCAGCTTTTAGCCACAGATCCCAAAAAAGAACCTCATGAGTGTTGGTCCATTCAAAGCATGAACATTATAAGAAAATAGTTTCTGGGGCTGAAGAGATAGCACAGCAGTAGGGCATTTGCCTTGCATGCTGTCGACTTGGGAGGGTACCGTTTGACTTCCAGCATTCCATATGGTCTCCTAGCCTGCCTGGGGCAATGTCTGAGTGCAGAGCCAGGAGTGACCCCTGAGAGCCGTTGGGTGTGACCCAAGGGACAACCAGTCAATAAAGTTAAAAAAAAATAATTACTTTGCTCTACAACCTGCAGCTTAAAAACAATTTAATAGTTTGGATTTTCCCCCCCTTTGGAGGGGAGGGTGGGGACCACACTGGCAGTGTTCAGGGTTTATTCATGGCTCTGTGCTCAGAAGTGACCCCTGGAAGTGCTCTGGACCATAGGGCTGGGGAAATCAAACAGATTCAGCCACATACAGTGGCAAGTGGCTTAACCCCTGAACTATCTCTTCAAGAATTTGATCTTTTGATGACATGTAGACGGGCATAAGAAAGGAAATACATGTCAATGTTGAGTCTCCCATGACTTGGATCTAATGGGGTTAGATAGAAGATGAAAGATGCAAAAATGGCAATAAATAGAAATCTTGCCTCAGCAAGTCTGAATTACATCTTTTATTTCTGTATCTTTGGGTGAACAAAGGGAATTTCAAGTGATTTCAACAGGGGATGGAATGTGATCCTCCCAGTCAGGGTCAAGCTTAATCAAGCGTGCTGAGTAAAAGCTATGATGTCAAGCCACTGGGAAAAACTCCCAACTCTTGTCAGCATAGAAAAGACTTTTTCTCTACACCACGAGAACAGTACTTCACAGCAACTTCGAAGTCAGACTTGTGACAAATCAGTGGCTGATTCCAGCCCTTAAATCCTCAAATGGAAGCTGCAAAGGGAAGAGGCATAAAGCGAAATTTGACCCAAACAAAGCTCCTTTATTCTCAATCACTGGACTTGGAGGGAGTGAGGTAGAGCATGTAAATGGAATAGTGATTTCTCACCTGGCAGTCTCACTGGGGCCATACCCAGTGGCGAGGCTGGGCTTACTCCTGGCTCTGTGCTCAGGGATCACTATAGTGTTCAGTGCTCAGGGGACCATATATGGTGCCATGGTTGGAACCTGAGCCCACCACATGCAAGGCCAGTGCCTAATCTTCAGTCCTTTCTCTGTCTCTGGCCCTATGGGTCTTATTTTTAAACAGAAAACGGGGTAGAGTCTTTCCCCAGCAAGCCTGGCATTGCTGAAGGATTATTTCCCTTTCACGTGCCTGGTGTGGAATTCTGCCCTAATGTATCCTTAGCAAGTTAAATCTCATGATTTTTTAGTATTAATTAAAATATTGTAAGGGAGCGGTGGTGCAAGCGGTAAGGCATCTGCCTTGCCTGTGCTAGCCTAGGATGGACCGCGGTTCAATCCCCAGTGTCCCATATAGTCCCCCCAAGTTAGGAGCGATTTCTGAGCACATAGCCAGGAATAACCCCTGAGCATCGCTGGGCGTGGCCCAAAAAAACAAACAAAAAAGTTACATAAGACAGATGAGCACAGAATTGGGAGTCTTACAGAAGCCAGAGACCATGAGTAGACCAGTGTCCCAAAGAATTTGTGACCCATGAGGCCAGAGCTCTATAATACAGTGATATAATACAGTGTGCCTTGCACACTGCTGACCAGAGAGCTTCACATCCTATAGGCCCAGCCTCAATGGCGAACCTATGGCATGCATGCCAGCAGTGGCACGTGAAGGTCCTGCAGCTGGCATGCGGGAAGGTCCGCAATTAAGATATGCGGCTTGTGCCGCATAGCTTTTAGATACTAATATCTTGTTATTAAGGTTTAATTGACGTGCTGACACTTTTGAGGAAATTCTTTGGTTTTGTGAGGCAGTTTGGGCACTCAAGTTCAAAAAGGTTAGCCATCACTGCTAGGGTGACCTTGTTTAGTTTCATCTATCATGGTCCCTGGGTAACTTTGACATTGTTAAGTTCATTGACTGTGAGCTTGAAACCTCTCTGTAATAATATCAGAATTCAGCTGTGAACATCAAATTAATTCTGACATCAGGGTATGATGTTAGGATTATAATAAGAAATGAACATAGCTTTGAAGACATGGCTCAACAGGCTAAATGCAGACTTTGCACTTTGCATGCAGGAGGCTTGGGTTTGCTTCCAAATTCACATGGTTGCCTGAGCACTTCCAGGAGAAACCTCTGAGTCTGGAGCCAGTAGAGAAAGAGGAAGGAAGGAAGGGAGGGAGGGAGGGAGGGAGGGAGGGAGGGAGGGAGGGAGGGAGGGAGGGAAGAAAATACATATATGTCTGTCCTTGACTCTCAGCTCATCAAACCTTTGTAACTTTTACGTTTTGAGAGCACTAGAAACATCTTTTATTCTAACATTTCACCTTTGATTCCAGTTCCTGAACAGGGGCCCTGAAAACTTTTTATTTTCTGCATGATACAGGTGTCTTTGTTCACATGAGGTGGCTGACTCCAGGTTGGTGCCTTTGAAGTTTAGTCACTGGGAAGGACAAGCTATGATCTGAGGCTTGGAATTTTTCAATCCTGCTCTCTATTCTCTTGAGAAAAAAAAAAAAAACTGAATACAGAGTTAACAATCCGTCATACTGATGAGATGGAAATTCCATTAAAAAACAAAACCATGGGAATTAGAGAGTTCCCAGGTGGATGAACACACCCACTCCAGAAAGCTAATGAACCCCAACTCCATGGAGACAGAAGTTCTTATGCCTGAGACCTGTCCCAACCTTGCCTTCTGCCTCGTTTATCTGCTCATCTGTATCCTTTAGCATGTTCTTTAACAAAACCAACATAATTGATTCGTCAGGTTCTGTGAGTCATCTTAGCAAATAAATCCAGAATATAGGAGGAGTTTTTATGGAAATCTCTTGTTTGGACAGAACCAGACAAATCAGAGAAAAACTGCTGGTAATGAGCTTGTGCCTGCAGTTGGCATCTCAAGTGGGTAGGAATGACGTGGGATGTGATATTTCTCTCCTCCAGAAAGATGGCATTGGGAATGAACGAAGTTGAAGAGCACCCAGCTGGTATTGCAGAAATGCTTGGCATAGAGGGAAGTCTTAAGTATTTGGTGACTAGAAGTAAAAGGTTCTGTGTAAATAATAAAGGAGATTGACAGGGCCAAGAGTCTTAGTTAAGAAGAGCTCTACTATCCCAGCACAAAAAAGGAATAAAAAAGAGTCTTCATTATACACAGGGGATATCTCTTGTCTTTCTCCTAGAAAGAAGACTGTGTATGGGAAATGATCCATATTTCATTCTAACTGCTATACATGGCCAGTGCTGCTAATAGAAATCTATGTATAATTGATATTTCCCATAGATCACAAAGGGACAATTCTTTTTAGAAGGCCCACTTATAGAGTGCATCTTTCTGGGCATCCTCAATTAAGAATACTTTATTGAATCCTTCTCTCAGCCCGAGTCTTAATCCTTCAACAATCCCTTCTAACATTTCCTTAGTTCGGTACAATAGAGTCCCCTATAATGGGGGTGGGGAGAGAGAGAGAGACCCCAGGTTAGCTTCCCAACACCACATACCCCTGAGCACAGAGTCAGGGTAGCCATTGAGCACTACCAAGTACAGTGGATATGTTACAATTTCCCCCATTCAATCCAAAAGAAATTCCCTACAATTTACTAGTCCCATTACAAGCTAATTAATCCAACTTTGACTGTAGGTGTTGTCCAGGTGGCCTTTGAACATTAACCCTACAGGTAACCTCTAAATTAACTCTAACCATCTCCTAAACCCTCATCCTAAATTTAACCCTAAGTGTGATGCTAAACCTGCACCTTATCCTAAATGAAAACCTAGCCATAATTCAAACCCTTGTAATAACCCTGGTACTAAATGTAATCCTGACCCGATTGTATTCTTAACCTTAACATAGAAAACATAGCAAACTACATAACAAGAGAAAAAAAAAAAAAAGAACAAGTTTTTTTTTTTGCTTTATTTAAAGAAAATGCATCACATAGTTGACGTAGTTGACCATGATGCATTTGTTTTCAGGTGAATGAGAGCAAAATTAAAAAAAAAAAAAAAAAAAAAAAAGGATGAGAAGAAAAAAATTAAAAAAAAGAAAAGGGGGCCGGGTAGGTGGCGCTGGAGGTAAGGTGTCTGCCTTACAAGCGCTAGCCAAGGAAGGACCGCGGTTTGATCCCCCGGCGTCCCATATGGTCCCCCCAAGCCAGGGGCGATTTCTGAGCACATAGCCAGGAGTAACCCCTGAGCATCAAATTGGTGTGGCCCAAAAACCAAAAAAAAAAAAAAAAAATTTAAAAAAAAAAAGAAAAGAGTGGGGCCGGGAAGGTGGCGCTATAGGTAAGGTGTTTGCCTTGCAAGGGCTATCATAGGACGGACCGCGGTTCGATCTCCCGGCGTCCCATATGGTCCCCCCAAGCCAGGAGCGATTTCTGAGCGCATAGCCAGGAGTAACCCCTGAGCAACAAACGGGTGTGGCCCAAAAACAAAAAAACAAAACAAAACAAAAAAAAAGAACTACTGCGACAAGCAAATCTGTGAAATTATTGTATCTCCAAGGAAGTCACTAATACAATGGCAGAAGGTTTAGTAGCTCTTGATGTTATCCTTTAATTATGTTAAATTGGTATGTTCCTTTAGGGGGTGACAGCATCAAAATAAAATTGTCCAGGAATTCAAAATACTATTACTGATACGGGGCTTTAGTAGGGTATCTTCTCAGCTACCTCTTGGAAGAAGAAAGAAATGGTGGAAGAGTGCACACACTGGCTCCAAAAAAGCCCTGGTGATATCAACCCCTAATCCAGTATATCTAAAGTTGTTGATTTGATTGTTATCAAACCAGGTCAGATTAGTGTCTCTGAAGAGAATCATAGAGGAGTGGTGAGGCGCGGCCATGGGCAACGTGGTAATTGTGGATGATGGATGCAGCAGGCATGGCTTCAGCAGGATGGAGATTTGGCCCGTTTTTTCCCAAGATTGCTAGCTTTTGGCTCCATGAAGGTGTACCCATGATTCTTCATGGCTTGGTTTATGTTTCTTTTGAGAAAAAGCGAGTCTATAGAATTGGTCGGTGTAACCAAAAAAGGGTGGGGGAGATAGCATGAAGGTAAGGCATTTGACTTGGATGCAGAAGGATGGTGGTTCGAATCCCTGCATTCCATATGGTCCCCTGAGCCTGCCAAGAGCGATTTCTGAGTGTAGAGCCAGGAGTAACCCCTGAGCATCACAGGGTATGGCCCAAAAAGCAAAAACTAAACTAAACAAAACAAAAAACAATGTTCCAATACCCATCCTTACAGTGCTCATTTTCCACCAATATGCCCAGTTTTTAGCCTGCCTCTATGACAGACACTTTTCTGTTCTCTTTTTCACCATATTCTTCCTTTTAGGCACTGTGATTTGCAATACTGTTACTGAGAGGATATCACTTTACTCTTCAGTACCCAAGACTTTTCCAGAGTTATTATTTCAAATCATCATTGTCATAGTGGTCCCTTATCTGTCCTAAGTGCACTCCTTCCCGACCTTTTGTGGCCATAGATGATTTTTCCTGGCCCTCATTTCTATTGCCTTTGGGTAGCATTCTCAGATGATGATTTTTTAAAAATCTTGAAAATAAACGTAATCGTTCTAGTCTTTTTCTCTGTCTGTTTCTCTCCTGATTCATTTTACTCAGTGTGTCTATTTTTTACTCAGTTACTCAGCATTCTCTCCATGTCTTTCTTGTATAAGTAAATTTCATGATCTCATTTTTTCTATCAGCTGCAAAATATTTCCTTGTGTAGATGTGCCACAGTGTTTTTTATCCACTCATTTCTTTTGAGGGACTTGGATTGTTTCCAGATACTGGCAATTGCAAATGGTGCTTTGATAAATATAGTGTGTAAATGCCCTTTCTGCCTTGTGTTTTTGGACCTCTTGGATATATTTCCAGTAGCAGTATTGCTTGGTTGTGTGGAAGCTTAACTTCAAGTTTATTAAATTATGTCCATTTTATTGTCATAAAAATATTGGACCAAGCTATGACCCCAAAAGCAGTGAATGAGACAATCCTTTTCCCCCACATCTTTTTCAGTGCTGATTATTCTTACTGTCTTTGATGTGTCTCTGTGGTGTGAGATAACATTGAATTGCTACTTAATTTTGCATCTCCCTCGTGATTAGTGTTATGGCATTTTTCATGCTTGGCCAGTGGTATTGCATCTTTGAAGATGCCTTTCACTTCAATTTCATGGGGAATTTTTCCTATGTTTTCTTATATGTACCGATGGTTTCAGGTCTGACATACAGGTCTTTAAACCATTTTGATTTGGTTTTATGCATGGTATTAGAAAGATATCTGACTTCTTTTATTTTTATCTTGCATGTACCTGACCATTTTTACCAACACCATTTGTTGAAGTGGCTTTCCTTGTTCCACCTCATATTTTTTGTTTCTTTATCAAAGATTAACTAATAATATGCTGAGGGTCTGTATCAGAATATTCTATTTTATTTCATTAATCTGAGGTCTGTATTTATTCTACTATCATACTGTATTAATTACAATAGCTTTGTAGTATAGTTTAAAGGTAGAGAAATTTATATTTTCCATCTTCTTTTCCTCAAGGATTGTTTTAGCTAATTGAGTTTGAGGGGAGGGTTTATTTCATATGAATTTTAGAAGCATTTGATCTATCTCCTTGAAATATGTCAGAAATATCCTATAGGTACTGCACTGAATCTCTACAATGCTTTGGGGAGTTTTGCCACTTTGCTTTTTAAATTTTGGGTTACACCCATTGATGGTATGGGGTTACTCCTGGCTCTCCACTAAGGAATTCTTGAGGAATACTACGACTTCTGGTGGGATTCAAAGGGCCATAATGGATGCCAAGGATTGAACTCGAATTGACTGTGTACAAGTGATTTATCCACTCTATTATCTCTCTGGCCTCTTGTATTACTATTTTTATATTAATCCTCCCAATCTATTAGCAGAGTATGTGTTTACATTTCCTCATATCCTCTTTTATTTCCTGACATAATGTTTTGTAATTTTCTTTTTCTTTCTTTCTTTCTTTCTTTCTTTCTTTCTTTCTTTCTTTCTTTCTTTCTTTCTTTCTTTCTTTCTTTCTTTCTTTCTTTCTTTCTTTCTTTCTTTCTTTCTTTCTTTTTTCTTTCTCTCTTTCTTTCTTCCTTTTTCTTTCTTCTTTCTTTTTCTTCTTTCTTTCTTTGTATGTGTTTACATTTCCTCATATCCTCTTTTATTTCCTGACATAATGTTTTGTAATTTCTTTCTTTCTTTCTTTCTTTCTTTCTTTCTTTCTTTCTTTCTTTCTTTCTTTCTTTCTTTCTTTCTTTCTTTCTTTCTTTCTCTCTCTTTCTCTCTCTTTCTCTCTCTCTCTTTCTTTCTTTCTTTCTTTTCTTTCTTTCCTTCTTTCTTTCCTTCTTTCTTTCTTTCTTTCTTTCTTTCTTTCTTTCTTTCTTTCTTTCTTTCTTTCTTTCTTTCTTTCTTTCTTTCTTTCTTTCTTTCTTTCTTTCTTTCTTTCTTCTTCTTCTTCTTCCTTCTTCCTTCCTTCCTTCCTTCCTTCCTTCCTTCCTTCCTTCCTTCCTTCCTTCCTTCCTTCCTTCCTTCCTTCCTTCCTTCCTTCCTTCCTTCTTTCTTTCGTTCTTTCTTTCATTCTTTCTTTCTTCCGTTCTTTCTTTCTTTCGTTCTTTCTTTTTTTTGTTATTTGTTTTTTGTTTTCTTTTGAGGGAGCCACACTCGGTGACGCTCAGGGGTTACTCCTGACTTGGAGGACCATATGGGATGCCGGGGAGTTGAACCATGGTCCATCCTAGGCTAGTGTGTGCAAGGCAGTCGTCTCATGCCCTGCCCATCACTCTGGCCTCTGTATAGGTCTTTCATCTCTTTAGTAGATTCTTCTTTTTTTTTTTTCTGATTTTTGGGCCACACCCAGTGACACTCAGAGGTTACTCCTGGCTAGGTGCTCAGAAATCGCTCTTGGAAGCACCAGATTGCACTCTTGCCTTTGAGTGGGATACCTCTTATGTTCTTTGAGGAGGATTTTTGAAAAGCTATCTATGCCTCCCTTTATGTTCGGGGAACAGAGGAATTTTGGAAAACTGCTGTATGAGGATTCCCCTACACTTCCAAAGATATTCCTTCCTCTCTGGGCATCCAATGTGCTGGAGTCTCCAAGCCTGTCTTCGGACTTGGTTGTTGAATTAGCATCAGCTGTTTGCTATGAGTCAGATATTTCAGTTTGTTAATGCTTCATGTGTAGTTGTGTTTTGTGTCAATAAAGCTATTTATTCAAGCTGTTGTAAAAATCTAAAAAAGAAAAAGAAATCACTCTTGGTTTGGGGGACCATATGGGATGCTGGGGGACCAAACTCGGGCCATCCTATGCTAGCGTGGGCAAGGCAGATGCCTTACCACTTGATCCACCAATTCGGCCCCTCTTTAGATTCTGAAGTACTTGATAATCTTGATATTCTGTGGCATAGTTATGAATGGAATTGGTTTTTAATATTTCTTTTCTTGTATGTATTTAGGAAAATCCTAGTTGTTTGTGTATTAATTTTGTAGCTTTCCACTTTAATATACAAATATTTTACTTCTAAATGTTTTTAAGGAGAGTTTTTAGGGTTTTCTAGGGATAGTATCATGTCATTTGCAAATAGTGAGACCTTGACTTCTTCCTTTCCTATCTGAACGCATTGATAGCTTTTTTTAATGTTTATTTATTTATTTTTATTTTGGTTTGGGCCACACCCAGCAGCACTCAGGGGTTACTTCTGCCTCTGCATAAAGAAATTGCTCTTAACAGGCTCAGAGGCCCATATGGGATACCAGGGATTGAATTCAGGTCTCTGCCAGGTTGGCTATATGCAAGGCAAATGCCCTGCCACTGTGCTATCACTCTGGCCCCTGATATCTTTTTAAAAAAGTAATTATTTAAGTATGATAGTTACAGATATGTTCATAGTTGGGTTTCAGTCATACCTTGATATCTTCTTTTTTTCTTTGAATATTTCTTGCTATGGCAATAACTACTTCCAATACTTATTGAATAGAAATGGTGAGAGTAGGCAACCATGTCTTGTACCTGCTCTTAGGGAGAAGGCGTTTAGTATTTTCACCATTAAGTATAATGTTTGCTGTGAACTTGTGGTAAGTGACTTTGACTATATTGAGGAAAGTTCCTTCAATTCTGGTTTTGTTGAGTGTTTACCATGAATGGGAGCTAGATCTTATCAAACGTTTTCTCTGCATCTATTGATATGATCCTATGATTTTCATTTGTACTTTTGATAGGGTGTCATAATTATTTATTCATTGTCTAATGCAAATGTTTACTAAAATTTAATAAATATTTAGTAAATATTTATATATGATATATTTAATATTTATAATTTTATACTAAAATTTTATAAATAGAAAACATTTTAAGCATATGCTACATCTTTGTGGAATGGATGTAACTGCAGATGGTATTTGAAATAAGTGCAACTGTGTTCTAATAAAATTTATTTACATCTAGGAAACATTACCTATTAACTTAAGTTTACAAGTGATAGACTTATTAAACTTATTTATAGGCAATGTTTTCTAGGCCCAGTTGTGTTTGATATCTCTGTGTTGGAGCCTTCTTTCAGTCCAGTTTTAAAGTTTGATGAAGTTGTAGAAGAGAATGAACTTCACCTGTCCTATCTGAGGTTTTCACTTGGGGATTCTATTAAGAACACTGAAAAGGACGAGAAGAACAAGAAATTTTCTAAATTATGGGATACACATACTGTAGTCTACCAGAGTCAAACCATTTAAAATCGTAATTTAATGTTTCAGTAAGAAGCATCTTCAGCAAAGAATACATGAGACATGTTATAGGGCTGGAGGATAAGCTGTGCACAGGGGAACCTCTGGTTCCAAACTTACCACTGCATGAGTTTTGAGCATCAGTTTCTAAGTACTGAACTGGGAGTGGCTACAAAACAAGCAAAACAACATAATACATATGTAAATAAATAATTAGATAGGTGCCAGAGAGATAGAACAGGATTTAAGGTCTCATGCAACTGAACCCAGTTATACTTCCTAGCACTGCCGTTGAGCACTGCCAGAAGTAATCCCTGAGCAATGTGTCAGGCATAAGTCTTGAACATCCATGAATGTATTTCATCTTTTCTCAAAAAAAAGAATACTAATACTAATACTAATAATAATAATAGATGTCTAGGTGCCACAAGAAGGCAAATATCTAGAAACAACTGGAAGAGAGTGTTTTTTTTTCCAGATTCCACTGAGGTCCTCTCAGGAATAAGTTTTCCTCCTGTAAAAGGAGAATTTATGTTTTTCCTGTGGGCAGAAAAGGGGACAGTTTTTTATTTCTATGTTTACTGCTCATAAAGAATAAGTATTTTTAATAATATAATTACTTTAATTCAAGCACCATAGTTGCAAAATCGTTTATGATTGAGTTTCAGTCATAGAATGTACACCACCCTTTACTAGTGCACATTTCCTGTCACCATGTCCCACTCGGAGTTCAATCCCCAGCTTCCTGTATGATGCCCAAAGCCTGCCAGGAGTAATTTCTTTTCCTTTTCCTTTTTTTTTAAGCTGAATACTTTAATCTGTCTGCCAACAACCTCCAAACTGGTGGACCAGGGTCATCTGTAGAAGGAGATGAACTCTGCTCAATATCATGAAGAGTATTATATAGGGAACTAATAATATAGGGAGGTTCTAGCTTTCTGATGATCTTTAAAATGATTGGCTATTATCTAGGGGTACCTTCCTACTGCTCCCTTGTGTCCTTTCCTGATAGGCTACCTTCCTTGTTCAGAACAGAAAAGAAGCCTGACATGTGGCCTTTACAAAATAGCATCCCTCCTCGTTCAGAATCCAGGTCCTTATATTTTCTTCTTCTTCTTCTTCTTCTTCTTCTTCTTCTTCTTCTTCTTCTTCTTCTTCTTCTTCTTCTTCTTCTTCTTCTTCTTCTTCTTCTTCTTCTTCTTCTTCTTCTTCTTCTTCTTCTTCTTCTTCTTCTTCTTCTTCTTCTTCTTCTTCTTCTTCTTCTTCTTCTTCTTCTTCTTCTTCTTCTTCTTCTTCTCTTCTTCCTTCTTCTTTCTTCTTTCTTTCTTCTTCTTCATCCTTCTTTCTTCTTTCTTCTTCTTCTTCCTTCTTCTTTCTTCTTCTTCTTCTTCATCCTTCTTCTTTCTTCTTTCTTCTTCCTTCTTCTTCTTCCTTCTTCTTTCTTCTTTCTTCTTCTTCCTTCTTCTTCTTTCTTCTTCTTCTTCTTCTTTCTTCTTCTTCTTCTTCTTCTTCTTCTTCTTCTTCTTCTTCTTCTTCTTCTTCTTCTTCTTCTTCTTCTTCTTCTTCTTCTTCTTCTTCTTCTTCTTCTTCTTCTTCTTCTTCTTCTTCTTGTTCCTTCTTCTTTTGGTGTTTTGGGTCACACCTAGCAGAGCTCAGGGGTCACTCCTGGCTCTATGCTTAGAAATCGCTCCTGGCAGGCTTGGGGGACCATATGGAATGCTGTGATTCAAACCACTGTCCTGCATGCAAGGCAAATGCCCTGCCTCCATGCTATCTCTTCAGCCCCCTGAGTCAAATCTTTGACTCTCCTTGAGGTTCCCCATCCTTGTCCCTACTGGTGGGCACATACAGGGACCTTAACTGAAGCATCTTAATCAGGGAGATTTTGTAAGGTGATTGAACCACTGTTCATACCAGGTAGCAGAATCTTACCATCGCCTATCCCACTCCTGAAAACTAGCCTTCACCTGCTACAGTGTTTCAAGGGTGATCCCTGACTTGTTAGCATAGAAACAACATTGCTCCCCCAGAGCCTAGGTCTAGTCAAAGCTTGTTCAGGAGAGCAACTTCAGCAAGGGAGGCAACTTGTTCTTCTAACGTCTCAATAGAAAAATGATTATGTTCTCCAATTAGCATCCACTTGTTGGGAGAGGTGTTTAAGTTGCATGTCTCCCTTGACAAGGGAGGCTACTCTAACACCAATTGCTACAAGAGCTGGTATAAGAAGGGTAATGGCCCTCTTCTAGTGGGGCTGATAACTATGCTCAACTGTTCCCATACACCTTCTCTGACCAGGTATGACACCTGAGGTAGGAGAATGACCATGATGCAAAACTCATCTGGATTTATAAAAGCAGTGGCAAACACAAAGTGGGTAGTCCCTTGGTACACATGGCAAGCCATGTCCCATTCGGTCTCCAATGGGGATTTCTTCTCCATGCATCTATATGGGCCTCCACAGTCTCATTGCAATAGTCCAGGTGACGGGAGGGGAATCTGGTGGCCCCTCTAGGGGTGGCTAAGAGGCACATGCCCATGCCTTATAGTCCCTGCAGGGTGACCTACCCCTCAGTTTAAGGGCAGCCAGAGTCTGATGTCTGAAACACTGCCCCCACTACTCCTATTCCCATGAAATATGGGAATCTAGGGTCCAAGAATAACCAGCTGTCCTTGCCAGCCCCAGGCAGGTGACATTGCGAAAACAGCAGGCTGCATTGATGGCCTGGAGTTCCTCTTCCCCTTCAGTTCAAGAAGAGGTAAAAGGTTATGGGGCTTATACTGGCACCTTAAGGCAGTATTGAGCTTCTGACTCTCTCCTTCTTATCTGCCTTAACTGATGCTTTCCTTCTAGGAAGTTAATCTAGGCATGTTCTGTTAAAGGTCCTACTGACATTTGGGACAGAAAGTATCTGGCATCAGGGGTTTTTTTTGGTCTTTTTTTTTTTTTTTTTTTTGCATCTGATTAACAGCACTTTTAAAACTCTTCCTGAGACCTCGCCATGAGTAATTTCTGAGCACAGATCCAGTAGTAGCATCTTAGATACTCATGTCTACACATTAACCTCAGAATTACTGATGTTTCTTAGAAGTCATGAATCTAAGACGCCTTCCTGGGGTTTCAGAAAATTATTGTCTTTGCTTAGAGAATTTATGTTGGCAGACCTGAGTTGAACAGAACTCTAAAGCGAAGGTCTTCTACAGGGACTGTGGGGTCAAGGTAGAGGGGTAAAGACTCCTAAGTTTTCCAAGATGAGACTTTATGAAACTGCCAAGGACAAAAGTAGCTTTCAGCATTTTTGACTGTGATCAATGTTTGAAATATATTTCATATTGTGTTATCTGAACTTGAACCATTCACTACTCCTGATTTTTTTGCAATCAACGTAAATATAAATGAAACACATTTTCACAAACTAATTCTAATTAGTTTCTAATTCTACTTAGTTTTCTAATTCACAAACTAATTCTAATTCTAAACTACTTTAGTTCAAGTAGTGTATAACATATGTTTCTGTTATTATTTAACAAATTTTAAATTTATTATTTTATTTATTTATTAATAGATTGATTGGTTGTTGGGCCATACCCAGTGGTGGTCAGGGACCACTCCTGGTTCTGTGCTCAGAAATCGCTCCTGACAGACTTGGGGGACCATCTGGAATTCCAGGAATCAAACCGGATCCCTCCCAGGTTGGCCGCATGCAAGGCAAATACCCTATAGCTGTGCTATCTCTCCAGCCCTTATTATTATTATTATTAATGCTGATCTATAGTCTCCTTT
Organism: Suncus etruscus; assembly: GCF_024139225.1. Taxonomy (NCBI): domain Eukaryota; kingdom Metazoa; phylum Chordata; class Mammalia; order Eulipotyphla; family Soricidae; genus Suncus; species Suncus etruscus. The sequence continues at coordinate 102,417,718 of NC_064856.1, forward strand.
AGTTCATGATAAAAAAATTTTAAAAAATCATTCAGGGCTGGAGAGATAGCACAGCAGTAGGGTGTTTGCCTTAGATGCTGAAGGATGGTGGTTCGAATCCCAGCATCCCATATGGTCCCCTGTGCCTGGCAGGAGTGATTTCCGAGCGTAGAGCCAGGAGTAACCCCTGAGCGTTGCTGGGTGTGACCCAAAAATCAAAAAACAATCAAACAAAAAAATCACTCTTGGAGCCGGAGTGACAGCACAGTGGTAGGGCGTTTACCTTGCACTTTGCCAACCCTGCACAGACCCGGGTTCAATCCCTGGTATCCTATATGTTTCCCCAAGTCTGACAGGAGTGATTTCTGAGTACAGAGCCAGGGTATGGTAAACAACAACAACAAACAAACAAACAAAAAAACACTCTTTGACCAAACAGGAGCTTACTTTTCAGGTCACTCGATACAAGACAGTGATTCTGGGAACACACTCTGGCAACATGACTATTCTAACAATTACCAAAATAAAAGTTCAACTTCAAGGCTATTCTATATTCTGCAGTCAGTGATGATTTCAACTTCCCAATTCATCACCACACCCCATCATCCTCACCTCCCCTTCATTCCCCCTCATTTTTTCACATCTCCCAACCCATTGCCAAAAAAAAAAAAAAAAAAAAGAAGAAGAAGAAAAGCCAGCATCACACATTTTTTTGAGGAGACCAAGGAGATTTATTGGCTGGGTGCAGTCAGGGGGAAAGGCAGCACTAGGAAAACATGGTAAATGAAAGGCTGGACTTGCCCTGAAAAAAGCCACAGGACAGGAACAGCATTTGTGTTCAGATTTCAAAGAGGAATAACACCGTATCTTTTAAGAAAGTGAGTATTGTCTGGAATTCTACATTTTTCATCTAGACAGTCAATAAACAGAACAAATGGTCAAGGATTTATGTAATTTATGTAACTGCAGAAAACAAAGATGGAATGTGACAAACAAAATGGACTTTGCAGTTCTGTTTGGCTACTTATCAGATCTGCACAAAAGTCTTGCCCTTTTGCATTCAGACACCAGGATCCGCAGCAGTTTCAGTAACTTCACCGGACTGATTATTTATCAGGACAGTCTCCTGGTTTCCCCTCCATCTGCTATTCTGGCGGCGCTTAAAAAGGACAAAGGCTCCCACAGCTGCCGCCACCAGCACCGCCACCGTTGCCACTAAGGCTCCCGCAATGGATCCCGAACTGGCCCCTGATTTCTCCTGGGCCACGAGCTTGGCTGGCAGAGAGAGGCGATTCGAGAAGGCCATTGTTCTGTTGCTTTTGAGCGAGGCGGGACAGGGAAGGAAAGGAGGCAGTCTGAGCTTTATCTGCTCCTCGTCCTGAAAAGCCCCAAATCTGAGGCAGTAGAGGATTTGGCAACCGTCTTTGACAAAGGCCTGGTGTTGGCTGTACCCTCCTGGGCACTTCATGGGGTGGTCAGTGAGACTGTCCTGGTAGAACATCTCTTGCAAGAAACCGGGGCTCTGGCCTTTCATGATGCCAGCCAAGGGGTTACCCTCTTGACAGCTAAAGAATCCTCCAAAGGGAACTGCCTGGGCCCCACCCAACTCTGGGTCACTACTGACACAGACCTTAAGGTCATCGAAGAGGGTTAAGGGATAGAAGTGGCTTGGGCAGGCTTGAGCCCTGGTGATTGGGTTGGCACTCCTGGGGCTATACAGACCTCCAAAAAGAAAACCAGAGAGGGCTGGCAACTTAGCCCCCGTTTTGGGCACACACCAAGACGTGGAGAGCCATGCCGTGCTGTTCAACTCCTGGGGTCCACACACGTCATCGCAGCACGTGAAGAGGAGCCAGCACTTTTTACACACCTTCTTGCACACGTTGTGGGGTTTGCTCCAGGTCTTGTACTCGCGGTGCAGGCTGGCAACCTCGTACTCGGGCGTGCAAGAGGCATTCCCCGTGAGGGGATTCATGGTGCGATAGACCTTGCAGAAGGGCTCGGCGTCCACCCCGCTCACAGCTTTGCATTCCTGGAAGACCCCTCCGAAGCTGAAGTTGGCTCGGTTGCTGCCGGAACAGGAGCCGTCGTCCACGTTGGCCTGAGGGTTGAAGGCGGGATCCCCGCGTTTTACGCACCCCGGGTGCGCGTTGAGCGCGTAATAACGGTTGATGGCGTTGCGCACCGCGGTGGCCAGGCGTTGCACCGAGGCGGGTGGCAGCTGGGGGACGGTAGTGGGCTCGATCAAATCGGGCAGGGGCAAACCAGCCCGGCCGATGGCTACTAAGCGGTTGTCGATGCTCTCTTGCCAGGTTTGCAAACTCATGCCCGGAGCGTAGGGCAAGCCGCCTTGGCTGCGCAATTTGGAGGCTACTGTGTTCTGCATATAATTCTGGATGCGCTGGTCCTCGCTCAGCCAGGACCCGTCGGTCTTGAGCGAGAACTTAAACGCCAGGGCGGCCGTTAAGGTGATGTTGGTCTTCTCCTGGGTCTGACTGTCCACCAGCTTGCGTCTCACCTGGTCCTCTTGCACCAAGGCGGCCCCGGCTTCCACATCGGTGAGGACGTGCGTCCCGAATTTGCGCACCAGCAGCTCGGCCAAGTATTGAGCCTCTTGGGTCTGATTGTTTTCCAGATAGTCGTTGAGCTGGAGTAGCTGCTCGAGGAAGACAGGATGGAAAGTGGGGGACTCGGGGACTTTGACCGAATAGACGCTATGTCGGACCTGCACCCGCGTGGTGACCGTCTCGTATTTCATCTCGTATTTCTTGGCTTTCTGGCAGGCCGCGGAGAACTTGCCGTTGAGCGCCGCGAGGAAGGAGAAGTCTGCGTTGATGGACAGAGCCCAGGAGTCGGTGTACTGCAGCCACTCGTCGATGAGCTCGGCGCGCGTCTCCATCGCCGTCTCCCGCAGGGCCACCACATGCACGTTATCGGGGATCAGGTACTCCCCATCTTCCGTGGTGAGGCAATTCGAGTAGTCCCTTAGCAGCACCTGCCCCAGCTCCACGTTGCGCAGGTTGTCCCAGCCGCCTCCTGGCAGCGCGCCCAGCACCGACGTATTGAGCGCCTCTTTGCAATGTTGGAAACTTCCTAGGACGGAGGATGAATAAGGGGAGAGATAGTTTGCTCCCAGTACCTCAGGGAACAGCCCGACCAGCAGCAGGGCCAGGCCCAGGGACATGATTCTGGAGACCTTGCACTCTCTTGCAGACCCGCACTCTCCTCTTGCAGATCTCCAGTGTCCCTTGCAGGACTCAGGTGCTGGGAGATGAAATTTAAACCCCCCCAGAGTTGGCTTTTTTTTGTTTTTGCAAGGGGAGGTGCGGCAAAAACTCCTCCCCTAGGTTACTTACTAGTCAGAAAATATTGCCAAAGTAGCCCTGCTTGAGGAGATTCAAACCAAAAATAGAAAAAAAACATGCTGGAATTTAGGGTCCAAGTTCGAGGATCACCTGAGCAGTCTAGGATGAGCTCATGCGCAGATGGTGTATTTTCCCAAAAAAATTGCTTCTCCCTTATCTTGGCTCCTCCTCCACAGGAGCTTTTGTTGAAGTTAAGTTTTGTTGAAGTTTTGTTGAAGTTAATGCTTTCCTATTCTTTTCTTGCCTGCGTGCAGTTTGCTAAGGTGATGAAATTAGACCAAACTTGTTTTTACCCAAGGGGCTCTATGGACTTTGGAGTTTTTGCTTGAGGGGTAAGGAGAGATGATTTCCTACAAGAAAGTTGAAGAAGTTTTACCTACGCACAGAACAGCAGAATCTGTTCACTCATCCAACATCCATCAGATAAGAGGTTAATCTAAGATATACAAGGCACCGTAGCAAGAAGAAACAAACTTCCAACATCCAAAAATGGAGAGAAGGAATGCACATTTTTTTTTCAAAGAAGAAATAAAATGGCCAGAAACACATGAAAAAAATGATCATCAGGGAGATGAGAATCAAAAACTACAATGAGATATCATCACACACCACAAAGAGCTGTACACATCACAAAGGACAAGAACAATCAGTGCTGGCTTGGAAGCAGGGAGAAAGGGACTCTCATTCACTACAGGGGGAATGTAGACTGGTCAAGCCTTTTTGGAAATTTGGATCTTCCTTAAAAACTAGAAATCGAGCTACCATATAATCCAGATATACCCTAGGAACCCAAAAACACCATACAGAAAAGCCTTCTGCATTCCTATGTTCACCGCAGCACTATACAATAGCCGAAAACTTGAACAACCTAGGTGCCCGAGAACAGATGAATGGCTAAAGAAACTGTGGTACATCTATGCAACAGAATACTGTAATGAGCCTGTTGGAAAAAAATGAAGTCATGAAATTTATGCTTATACATGAATGGATATGGAGATTATTATGCTGAGTGAAATGAGTCAGAAGGAGAGGGATAGACATAAAATAATCTCACTCATTTGTGGATATAAAAAAAAATAAAAGATAGTATGGTAATAATATCCAGACACAATAGAGATGAGGATCAGGAGGACCAGTCCATAGTAGAAAGCTTGCCACAAAAGATAGTGAATGGTTCACTGTGGCAGTGATGGTTGGAACTGGACAGAACTGGGTGCTGAAATGGGATAAAGTGATATGCATGGTAGCCCTTTATTAACAACAGTGTAAATCACAGGGTCAAAAGAGAAAATCACCTATATAGAGAGGTATATATAACATGCATAAAATGCTGGCTCCAAAGGCAGGTGGGGGAAGGTGGGTGGGAGGAAAACAGGGAATGTGCATTGGTGAAAGGTGGTGTACATTCTATGACTGAAACTCAACCATGAACAAATTTGTGATCATGGTGCTTAAGTAAATTATATAAAAAAGAAGCCTTATCTTATCTGAATTACCAAGGGGAAGTGAAACCCAATAGCCAAGCTTGGGGTAGGACCAGGGAGGGAAGATAGAGCTGGGAAATTAGCTTTATGAAGAAACCCACCCATTGAGAGTGTTTTAGTTTCTTACTTGCTGCTTTGCTAGGATGTGGTGGAGTTCCCATTGCAATGGTCAGGCTCAGATTGGTTAAGGGAGTGGCAACCCCACAGCCCCAAGTAACTAGGAACAGATAATTTCCTGAGGTCTGGAGAATTTGCCTTCTTCTGTCTGATGGTCATGTTTTCCAGACTGATCTTCTGCCAGGTGTTTAGTTAGTAGCCAAGGATGAACCCCTTTTTGAACCGACCTTAAAAATGAGGTATGATTCTGTTCACACTCCAGAACCCTGGCATATGGACAATCCAGAGCTTTGGAGGGGCTTAGTATTCACCACAAGAATTTTCCTCCTCTTGCTTTATAGCTCTTAATAGCCTCCCTCATCCGAGATTCACAGGTTTTCTTAAGACCCTGGGCAAGATGCTTTAAAGTCACATTTAGACATTGCACCATTCTCCTTTCACACACCAGGAAGTAGAGGCCCAGAGAAGAAAGGTAAAATACCTAGAGAGGCAAATAGATAAAGGAGAGACAAAGTATTTGAAATCAGGCTAGTTATTGTAAAACACACTTGCTTGCCTCTGCCATGTGATCTGAGCCTCCTGTTGCTTTTTGTTTGGCTTTTGATTTTTGATTTTAAATCCACCCTAGGGCTTGGGTTATTTAGGAAAGGCTACCTGGGATCTCTCCAGGGTAGAATTGCTTGCACAAGTGTGCCGCCGGCAGCCACATTCTTGCAATGCAGGGGCAAACAGGAGTGGAATTTCACTTCTCCCATCTGACTCTCCCATCGGAGTCTACCAAGAGCTCCACTCTGGATATTTTCCCCTCTGTTTTATGCTTTTCTCATCTGTGAGACTCCCTAGGCTGGGGCAGTGGGATATGAGCAACCCACTGAGAGTGGCTGGTCCAGACTGGGTATTCCATCTGTAGAGTGGGTTAAGGGATGCATTTTTTGGGGGGGTGGGGGGAATCACACTTTGCAGGGGTTACTCTTGGCTCTGCACTCAGAAGTTGCTCCTGGTAGGTTTGGGGGACCATATGGGATGCTGGGGATCAAACCAGTATCTGTCTGGGGTTGGCCACGTGTAAGGCAAATGCCCTACTGTTGTGCTATTGCTCAGCCCTAAGGGATGTATTCTAAATCTGGGTTTGCACTGGATTTGTTAGAGACTGTATAACCTAGTGATTCCTGTTGTTATCATGCCGGCCTGGAATTCTTCTTATCTCTCTTTTCATATTCTCTCACTAAAGAAGAGATTAGGTTTATCATAAGATAATTTAGCTTGTTTGCTAGAGGGAAAAAGTAAAGTGTTTTCTTAGTCTCTTACATCCAACTCATGCATCCAGGTGTGGGATCTTGGAGTCATAGCCTCATAAATCCAGAGGCATCTACAAATTTATTACAGTTGAGGTGGGCTTGCAGACATTTTGTAGATGTGCTATGATAGAAGATAAGTAAGTTTTGATGAATAATGGCTACACATTTCCTGAAGGGGAGTCTGGAAAAAGGAGGGCAAGGAAAATGCTGTGAGTTGTTCTGTTTCCAGGCTCAGAGAATGAGAAGGGTCAGATCATCCCCAAATCTTATCCCCAGTTGTTCAAAGACATCAAAAACAGGACATTATTTTTTTTTTTTGGGAGGGGTGGGGAGGCTCAGGGGTTACTCTTGGCTATGTGATCAGAAATCACTCCTGGCTTGGGGGACCATATAGGATGCCGGGGATCGAACCGAGGTCTGTCCCGGGTCAGCCATGTGCAAGGCAAATGCCCTACTGCTGCGCTATGGCTCCAGCCCCCCAAACAGGACATCTTTATTATTATTTTTTTTATTTTTTTGGATCACACCCAACAATGCTCAGGGGTTACTCCTGGTTCTATACTCAGAAATCACTCATGGCAGACTCAGGGCTACAATATGGGATGCTGGGATTCGAACCACCGTCCTTCTGCATTCAAGGCAAATGCTCTACCTCCATGCCCCCAAACATCTTTAAATTAGATGCCAGGGTCCCATGCAATGTTGAATAGAAAACATGACTTCCTATGAAAAAGAACAAATGGCAGATTTTTAGCTACTCATTTTTAAATGCTGCATCAAATCAGTGAAAAGGTTAAAATAATCAAGACCTCATTTGCTCAGTTCTAGTCCCTTAAACAATGACTGTGAGCCCTGGATTTCTACCCTTACAGAAATGTGTCCTAGTGTGCACCTGGACAAAAGGTTTCTTCCTACCTTTTTTATGGAAGTACAGTGATTACTATACTATAGAATATATGCATATATTATTTGCATTATATACACATATATTCTATATACATGTATATGTATACATTATTTATATAGAACCATATTATATATGTTCATATATATTGTTTGTTTGTTTTTGGGTCACACCCGGTGACACTCAGAAGTTATTCCTGGGTATGCACTCAGAAATTGTTCCTGGCTTGGGGGACCATATGGGACACTGGGATTTGAACCCAGCTCCATTCTTGATAGGCTGCATGAAAGCCAAATGCCCTACCATTGTGCTGTTGCTTCTGCTCCTTATATATATATATAGTTGATTTTTTTGAATCAACTGGATGTTTATTTTTACTTTTTAAACATTATCTATTAATGTTCTTGAGTACTAAAGTATCTCTCCAGTCCTCAACCAAATTTTTATAAAGTCAATAAAGAACCACATTTGGTAAAGGGGACTACAATAGATAGTATTGGGAAAACTGGAAACCATATGCAGAAGAATAAAATTGGATCCTTATTTTAGATCATATACACACCGGTACACACACAAACACACACATCTATACAGACATCTAAAAGTAGATGCTTCTTTTTTGATTGTGCTCAGGGTTTACTCCTGGCTCTGCACTCAGGAATTATTCCCCCAGGTGGGCTTGGGAGAACCGTATAGAATGCCAGGGATTAAACCCAGTGGACCACATGCAAGGTAAATGCCCTATCCACTGCATTATGTCCCTGGCCAGTTTTGCAGTACTATTGATGAGAGTTTCAAGCATGCATCATTCTAGTCTTGTTTTCATCGTCAGAATGCCTGTTTCCCTCCATCAAAGTATCTCTCCTGTTTCTTTACAACCACCACCCCCAGTCTCCCCCAGATGAGCTCAGTTCTGGTAGTTCTTCAGTTCTGATGCCTTTGACCATTTGTAACTCTCTACCTATGTCTCTTGATATCTTACAAATGAAAGAGATTATTCTGCATCGGACACTCTTCATTGACTTTACACTGCAAGATACTCTCTAGTTCTATCTGGACTATGAAAATGGCATGATTTCATCTTTATAGCTTTCCATCCCATATGCTTATTTTGTTTCTTTTTCTTTCTGGCCACACCTTCCTATTCTCAGGGACTATTCTAAGCTAATTGCTCAGGGGTCATTCTTAGTGGAACTCAGGGAACCATAAATCATGGGTAGAACCTGAGCTTTTGTTTTGCATTTAAAGTTAATGGCTTTAATTATTATTTATTTAAAATTTATAAAATTTATTTAAAGAAAATGTATCACATAGTTGACATAATTGATCATAATACACTTGTGGAAGTGAACTTATTAAAAATAATGTAATAAAAGAATATTAAATAAAAAGAAAGAAAAAAGTACAGTAGAAGCACGTTTGTGAAAATTTTTTTTTCAAAATTAAAAATGATGAAAACCTCCAATAAAGTCATTAATACTATGGCATAAAGTTTAGTAAGCTCTTGTTGTTAGCTGCTCATTCGGTTAAATTGGGGTGTTCCTCTAGGCATGCCAAGATCAATTAAATAAAGTGTCCAGAAATTCAAAACACCATTACTGATACTATGACTTTTAGGGGTATGTACTCAGCTGCCAGGCCTCCTAGAAGAATAAAGATATGGGGAAGAGAACCTGAGCTTCTTAAATGCAAAGCATGCACTAAGGTTCTTGGATCTATTCCCCAAATTCCCCCTCCACTATTTTCTTTTTCCAAGATTCAAACAAACCAACAATCACAAAGCAGTCGCAGTGAAGACTAGAGAGATATACAGCAGGTAAGATATTGGTTTTGCATGTGGCCGACCCAGGTTTAATCCTCAAAGACCTCAGTGATCCCCTTAGCAACAACCAAAAGCGACCCCAAGCGGAGAGCCATGAGCAAGGTCTGAGCACCACTAGATATGGGTTCCAAACCCAACTCCCCCCCAAAAAAACCCCCCAAAAATGACACCAGAGAAACTGTTTCCCAGAAAAAGTGACAATACAGGGTCCCACAAAGACATCTTCTTGACTCTAGGCTCACTGGTACATCCTTCAGTTTTACATCCTAGACCACAGACATTGTAATTACTTTGGTAGAAGAAGCAGTCAAATGATTTAACTGCTTTAAGTTGCAGGCCCAGAACTGGTACAGACTACACATTTTCTTCCTGAGGTTATTGGCTAAAGACTGGTCCTACATATAAGGGTTTCCTTGCATACCCCACATGATCACCAATGCATGGTCAGGGAAGTAAGGCAATAGTTGACTGAAGGAAAGAGGTTGCCAAGTCCTCAATAACCAAGAAAGATATTTCTTGCAACAGGATCACATTATAATCACATTATCTTCACCACAGCATTCTCTGTTGACTATAAAATCCCAAATTCTTTTGTTTTCAGTCTAAGTAGAGATGGACAGGCAGCCAAGGAAGCCAAGCTCAAGGACATGTAAATAGAAATGGACATGAAGCCAAGCTCATTTCTTGCCTGCAGACTCGTGTCCAAAAAACAACCCAAGACTGTGAGTCTTATTTAGGGCCTCTCTGAAGAAAGACCTAGGAAGTTTGTCTGATTAGAACATATCCAGCAGTGTTTGGGGGCCATTAGGATGCAGTACCCCCAGCAGTATCAGGGGACCATGCTTGGGACCTGGTACAGATGAAGTCTGTGCTCTTGCACTTAAGCTCCCTCTTCCAATTATTCCCTCAGGAATAATTTTATCTGATTATTTACTTTAGAATTGAATTTTAAAGTTTTCTTTTTCAGTTAAGTCCTGCTCCTTAGGGATAATTTTGAAAGGGGGCAGAAATTAGACAGGAGTGACAGTAGTGTAAGTAGGAATGGGGACAGAGGAACTGTGTGCCTCTGGCTCAGCGTAAGACACGATGTCACATGGATGAGTCACATATCAGTGTGTTGGATCTGCACCCTTGGGGATGATTTTTAGTGTTAAAAATAAGAGAAATGTCATTGAGAGGTCAGATCCTGGGATAAGCTTGGATTAAGTTGGCTTTTGATTTGATTTGGGAACTACTTCTATTTAGTGCTCAGGAGTCATTCCCAATAGTTGGAAGGGTTAAAGGGGTGCCTAGAATTTAACCTAGAATATTTCATGCACCATAGGTGCTCTGGCCCATTATTCTGATTTAGTTTATTTTCTTATATGGTTCTCTTGTGATACCACCTTTCCCATGCAACCTTAAATGATATACTATTTGCCAGGCTGTGTAATTGAATTTTTCCTTTTGAGGTGATAAATCATGCAAAGGGATTTCGGTCTCCTTAACAGCCACTTCACTTCTTCATGGTGAAGATGCTAGTAGTGGGCATCCATACTCTCACCCAGGGTGGTGAATAGCCTGGATTTGATCACAATTGTGAGTTTCACAAATTATCTTTATTGTGTCATCTGTCACGGAATTTAGTTCAGCAGGGAGTTTTTATGAATCCAGTCTATCATATAATGAGGGGATACAATGAACAGGTGTGCAACTTCTGTTTCTTGTGACTACACAAAAACACTGAGCCATGCACAGTGCCTCATTTGTACATACATCAACATGTCAGATTATTATTCTGAGTGAAATGAGTCAGAAGGAGAGGTGTAGACACAGAATAATAATTTGTGGCATATAAGAATAATAAATGGCAATATGCTAATAACATCTAGAGAAAATAGGGATGAGGGACAGGAGGACTAATCCATGATAGGAAGCTTGCCATAAAAAGTGGTGAGTTCAGTTAGAATAGAGAAAGGTACATTATGACATTGATAGTTGGAACATATCACTCTGGACAAAAACTGGATGCTGAAAAAGGATACGTGACATGCATGGTACCCTTTAATTAACAATATTGCAAACCACAGTGTCATAAAAGAAATTTTGCAAAACTCAGTGTCAAAGGAAAAGAGAGATAGATAGAAAAAAGCAAAATGCCTGCCCCTGACATAGGCAGAGGAGGGTGAAGGGGAAGGAAACAAAGAACATTGGTGGTGGGGAAAGTGCACTGGTGAAGGGTGGTGTACATTCTATGATTGAAACTCAAGTATGAATAATTTTGTAACAAATATGCTTAAATAAAATTTATTTTTAAAATGTTTCAGGCACTCTATCATAATTCCTTTATGATATATCATATGCCTTTAACAAAGTGCTGTTTTTGTTTTTGTGTGTATTTTAGTTTGGTTTCTTGCAGCACACACTACTAAAGTGCAATAGATTTTTTTCCCTTTCAGTGAAATCACTACTTTTCTCTGAAACACTGTCCTTGCTTTTAAAGATTGTTAAAAGGTTTTTCTCTTTTACCTGTTTCATCTCCATGTTGTAAGGTTTCAAATTTTCAGCACATTTTGGTTATCAAGATGAAACGTTTTGAAATGTTTTGCTTACTTATTATCAGAAATCAAAGCATTTTTCCTCGAGAAGGGTGTTCACTATCCAGAATTAACAAACGATCAGTGGAGTCAAAAACTGTATTTCATGGTGGATGTTAATTCACATCTAAATCGGCTTAATCATAAACTACAGGGGAAAGGAAACAGTTTTTTTGATGTTAGAAGAAGTTATTTCATTTGAAAACAAATTATCTGTTTTTGCTCAATATTTTGACAGAGAAACTTGGATTCACCTTCCAATGTTCCAATGTTGAAACATCGCCAAGAAAATAATTCTGATATTGACATTACCAATTTTAAAACAGCACTTTTAAATATGAGGGAAGCTTTTCTCAAGAGGTTTCAGGATTTCAGAAACAGCAAAGCGATGTAGGCCTTTGTTAAAAAAAAAAAACTCTGGATGTCACTGTAATGGAATTAAACCTTTCTCCTTTTAATATCGACATAGGCAACTTTGAAATGCAATTTCTGGATTTAAAAACAAAGAACTGTGGAGCTCAAAATTTGAATGCCCTTGAGCTAATGTAGAAAGATTGGAGAAACACAAATGTGAATTTAGTTCACAGCACAAGTGGTCTGCTTTGAAAGACCTGGAGAAGGAAGATATATTGATTTTTAACACCTGGAATAGTATTCCTGACTCATATAATCAACTAAAAAAGCTAGTGTTTGCTGTTCTTTCCTTGTTTGGGTCTACATATCTATGCGAACAATCATTTTCAAGCCTGAATCTTATCAAGAGTAAATTGAGAAATCGACTCATCAATGAGAACCTGGAATAGTGCCTAAAATTAAAAACAACATACAAACCTGACTTACTCAATCTAGCCAAGGAAATGTAAGGCCAATGTTCACATTAGTGTTTGTGACTTTGTTAGTCATTGTCAGAATGTAATTTTCTCTACATTGTAAGGCAAATTTTATGGATTTTTTTGTTTTGTTTTGTTTTGTTTTTGGGCCACACCGGGCGGTGCTCAGGGGTTACTCCTGGCTGTCTGCTCAGAAATAGCTCCTGGCAGGCACGGTGGACTATATGGTACACGGGGATTCGAACCAACCACCTTTGATCCTGGATCGGCTGCTTGCAAGGCAAACACCGCTGTGCTATCTCTTCGGGCCCAATTTTATGGAATTTAACGTTATCAATAAATAATATCGTTCTAAAGTTTTTGTTTTATTGTGTTATTTGTATCCTCCCAACCTATGTGGATACTTGCATGCAGAATATTCTCAATAAAAACTTATTGCAACTAAAAACAGTGTACCATCTTATGTATTTTCGGTTTTAAAAATGTGACTCTCGGGGCCCGAGAGATAGCATGAAGATAAGGCGTTTTCCTCTCATGCAGAAGGTCGGTGGTGGTTCGAATCCCAGCATCCCATATGGTCCCCTGAGCCTGCCAGGAGCGATTTCTGAGCATAGAGCCAGGAGTAACCCCTGAGCGCTGCCAAAACAAAACAAAACAAAACAAAACAAAAACCAACCCCCCCCCCCATGTGGCTCTCAAAATAAATTTCAATCGTGTTTTTGGCGAGATTTGGCTCAGTTGAAAAAAAAGGTTGCCGACCACTGTTTTGGGTTAATAGCTCTGTGACATCTTACAGGGAAAAGTCTCTAGCTCATATGCATTTTATTTTAATTATTTTTATTGATTTATTAATACATTTATTTATTATATAATCATAAATTATATAAATAATTAATCTATTGAATTTTTTATTTTGCTTTTATGCACTCAGTCATGCACAGGGCTTATTCCTGGCTCTGTGCTCAGGAATTAATTCTGGTTGAGCTTGGGAGACTATAAATATAGAACTGGCATGTTCCCTACCCACTATACTACCTCTCCAGCCCCTCACATTTATTTAAAAATAAAGAGTAGGTACAAAATAAAGAAAGATTAGGTACAAAAATAAAGAAAGGTACAGAGGGTGAGGAGGTTTGCCTTAAATGCAATTGGCCCAGGTTTGATCCCTTAGAACTACTTCCTGAGTCTGCTAGAATTAATCTATGAGTGTAGAGCCAGGAGTAAGCCCTGAGCACCACCAGGTGTGACCCCCCCCCCAAATCAAAACCAAAATGAAACAGTATAAAAAAGAGCAGAGATGGGTCTCCAACGGTCTTGCTCATGTCACTGAACTAATATGTCTGCCTTTGAATGTGTGAGTGCCTCTATTTAATCCCTGACACCGTTTTCCCTTCTCTAGTCATCTCTTTCCCAACCACCACGGCCTCCGGCATCCATGGGGTGGCCTGGTGGTCTGTTCCCAGTGTGCAACCAGGCTCATCATCACAACAAAATCAAATAGGAAAAAGGGGCAAGTAATTGCACTGCTGGTGAAAGAGAAGGAAGAGATAAGGAGGGCAACGTATAAAATATGGAGGGAGATGGGTTTAGTCAGTTTCTTGCTCAACTGGCCTTAGGATATAGGTTTGCATGTTATGGCTCTGTATCTTGAACCTGTAACTGCATGCATTCGAACTGTTTTCTTGTTTAGAAACAGCTGTGAAAATTAGAGGATGAATAAATCTATAAATAATTTTCATTAGCCCAAATGAGAAATGCTGCTATTCCTACCTTGCCATGCATGCCTAAATTACTGGACAAGGGACTATATTGGTTCAAATAATCTCTCAGTTCCCCTTTCCTTCTAAAGATGCTGGGAATCTGCTTTCTGCTTTTTCTTGTCTTTCATGTGATATTTTCCTTCGAAGATTTCTCCTGGCTCGGCCTTATCTATATATGGAGATGTGTGTTCTTTTTTTTTTTTTGTGTGTGTGTTTTTTTTTGTTGTTGTTGTTTTGTTTTTGAGCCACACCCAGCAGTGCTCAGGGTTTACTCCTGGCTTTCTGCTCAGAAATAGCTCCTGGCAGGCACGGGGGACCATATAGGACATGGGGATTCGAACCAACCACCTTTGGTCCTGGATCGGCTGCTTGCAAGGCAAACACCGCTTTGCTATCTCTCCGGCCGGAGATGTGTGTTCTTAAGTGGTGCTTGGTGTTACTCTTGACTCAGTGCTCAGGGGCTAACTCCTAGTGGTGAGGTTATCAGGAGAACCAGGCGGTCTGGGGATTGAATTTAGGGATCTTTTGCATACAAATCATGTGCTTATTTGAGCTAGCTACCCAGCTAAGTTTGTTTTTCTAAATAAAGATTTTTCAAGACACTAAAGTTTGTGTTGGTTGGTTAAATAACAACATATAGTTATATGTGACAAATAATTATAAAATGTAACTATATGCACAATCATCACAATATAGAATCAACCATTCATTTGCAAGATTGTTTTCAAAATTTAACCTGATATAAACTATTGCTTCTTTTCGGGGAGGCCATACCCAGAAATACCCAAGGTTAGCTCCTGGCTCTGCATTCAGGGTTTATTCCTGACAGTGCCCCACGATCATCTGGGAAGCCAATGGAGTTAACCTGGGTTAGTAGTGTGCAGGGTAAGTTCTCTCCTCACTGTACGCATACTCTGGCCCCCTTTCTGAAGTTTCTTAACTCATTTAAGAACCTTCTTTCCATAGCTGGAGGTAGAAACCATCTAGTTATTTCTGCGATCACTCAGACACATCTATCTTGCTAAATGAAATCTAACTTTTTTTCTGGTTTGCCCCTGAAGAGTTTTTCCATGTTCAACTTGTTTTGTGGCCAATGGAATTTTTTTTATTTTAATTCTTAGCATAGGTGACTTTGTGATATGCAGCTACCCCAGAAGATCATATGTAATGTCCACAGAGATAAAACCAGCATCCTGAGAGAAAATAAAATTCTAAACTTTGAAGTCAACACATTTTGTATTTTATCGGGTAGAGGCAGGATAACTGTTAAGGGAATGTGGCAGTCTAGTCACAGGGCAAGTATAAAGGGGAAAAGTAAAAAATGCTTGGCTAATGATATGGGCTTTAACTTACTATATCAAAGTATGGTTGTTTGTTTCTTTCTTTCTCTATTTATTTATTTATTTTTTTTTGTTTTTGGGCAACACCCAGTGGCGCTCAGGTGTTACTCCTGGCCCCTACACTCAAAAATTGCTTTTGGAAGCCGGGAATTGAACCTAGGTTCATCTGGATCAGCCGCGTGCAATGCAAATACCCTACTGCTGTGCTATCTCTTCTTTTTCTTTCTCTTTCTTTCTTTCTTTCTTTCTTTCTTTCTTTCTTTCTTTCTTTCTTTCTTTCTTTCTTTCTTTCTTTCTTTCTTTCTTTCTTTCTTTCTTTCTTTCTTTCTTTCTTTCTTTCTTTCTTTCTTTCTTTCTTTCTTTCTTTCTTTCTTTCTTTCTTTCTTTCTTTCTTTCTTTCTTTCTTTCTCTTTCTTTCCTTCCTTCTTTCCTTCCTTCTTTCCTTCCTTCTTTCCTTCCTTCCTTCCTTCCTTCCTTCCTTCCTTCCTTCCTTCCTTCCTTCCTTCCTTCCTTCCTTCCTTCCTTCCTTCCTTCCTTCCTTCCTTCCTTCCTTCCTTCCTTCCTTCCTTCCTTCCTTCCTTCCTTCCTTCCTTCCTTCCTTCCTTCCTTCCTTTCTCTCTTTCTCTCTTTCTCTCTTTCCTTTTTTTTTCTTTAGCGTTACTTCTGTCTTTGCACTCAGGAATCACCCCTGTCGGATTCAAGGACTATTTAGGACCATATGGGAACAGAACTTAAGATAGCTTTGTGCAAGGCAAGAGCCCTACCCACTGTACTATCATTAATGCCCCTCAAGAGTATAATTTCTCAGTATCATTACTGTTACTTTACCCAAAATTAAAAAAAAAAATTAAGTATCTGTCATAGAGAAGCAGGCTGGTGGATGGGTGGAAAGCTAAGAACACTAGTGAAGGAAAGTGGATACTGGTAAAGCAAATGGTATTATTAAAACACTATTTCTGAAACTCGATCATTAATAGCTTTGTAATTTACAGTGACTTGAAACTAATGTGCTTTTTTGCCTCTTTAAAGGACACACTCCCTACCGGTGAGCGATTTTATTCTGCCAGCATCTCGATCCTCACTGCGAAGGCATCATTTGACCAGCAGAGGGCAGTGTGGACTGTGGGAGTTCTGTGCGCTGTCAAAAATGCTAGTTTCTATTCTTAATTGCTGTTAAAAAAATAAATAAAACTAGGGGCCAGAGAGATAGCATGGAGGTAAGGCGTTTGTCTTGCATGCAGAAGGACGATGGTTCAAATCCCGGCATCCCATATGGTCCCCTGTGCCTGCCAGGGGTGATTTCTGAGCATAGAGCCAGGAGTAACCCCTGAGAGCTGCCGGGTGTGACCCAAAAACTAAAAAACTAAAAATATATATATATAAAATAAAAATAGTAATAACATAAATATTGCCTTCTTAACCATTTCTCCATTCTAAGTGGTTCAGCCTATTACTGTTAAGTACATCCATATTTTTATGCAACCAATCTCCAGAACTTTTGTGTTTTCCAAAGCTGAAACTATTCAAGAACCGTTACACAACTTCCTCATTCTCACAGCTATTTGGAAATCACCATTTTTGATCTCTATGGACCTTTATTATTCTAGATACTGCAGATAAATGCAGTCATATGGCATTTACTTATTTATTTTCACTTTTATCTCAGGTTTAGTAGATGTCAAATTTTTCTTCTTTTTATTTTTGATTTATTTTTGCCTTTGGCATAATGGACTGATGGTACAAATCTCTTCCCTGTTTTTTACAAGTTCTGGAATGTCATGCATTTGTAAATAAGGGCATCCACTTCATCTACTGCAGACCTACTGCAGAAATAATTCTTCATTTATTCTTTGTCCTCTGAGACTCCTGAATTGCATTTTCTGTAAAAGACAATTATTGTAGAAACCACTTGGGAAACTAAGTGGGAACTGAAGGGGTTTCCAAGAGAGTTGAGAGCCATTAGACTGAAATCCTGGTCTGACTCTCTTAAGATAAGTGGTGTGTGTATGTGTGTGTGTGTGTGTGTGTGTGTGTGTGTGTGTGTGTGTGTGTGTGTGATAGAAAGCCACACAGAGAAAAAGAGAGAAACTGAGAGAAATAAAGAGACAGACAGATTGACAAAGACAGACAGAAAAAAAAAACAGAAACACAGAGAGAAAGAGATAGAGAACATCAGGAAGACAGAAAGGGAGAAAGAAAAGAGACAGAAATAAAAAACAAAAAAATGGGGAGAAATAAAGCAAGAAGAGGATTTCAGCGCCAGCTCTTGGAACCACTGGCCAATTTTTTAGGCCTTCACACCCCACACTCAATCCTTTGGCAAAATCTTTTGACTCTTTCTGACCATCTGACCTTTCAAAGACCCTTTCACTTCTCAGCATCTGCCTTAGTACCTTATTTCCTCTATCCCTTCATCCAAGCCTTCCAGAAGTCTCTTCTCACCCCGGCTCTCATTACTTGTGCTTGTCTGTCCTTCGGCAGCTTCCATTTGTGGAAAGAAGCCATAGTCTTTGCCATGGAGGAAGACCCCAAAAGTAGCCTCCTGATGCTGCTCTGTTCTGGTTCCACTCTTTCCAATCATCCTCTTTGCTGCTTGCTCTTCTTCAAACACTGAAGAAGGGATTTTCTGGTTCTAAGATACCCTAGAAATTAAAAAAAAAACTATTTAAATACCTTTGTTTACAAGGTTGTTCATAATCCAGTTGTTTTTTCTTTCACAGTTACAAAGTTGTTCATGATTTAGAGTTTCAGTCATGCCATGTACAACACCCTTCACCAGTGCACATTTCCTAGCACCAATGTCCCTAATTTTCCTTCCTCTCTCTCTACCTTGCCTGCCTCTGGGACAGACATTTTTCTTCTCTCTCTTTCTCTTGCCTTTTTTCCCCTCTTAGATGCTGTAGTTTGCAGGATTGTTACTTGAGGGGTGTCATATGAGCCTACCACTTTATCTCCTTTCAGCATCCAGTTTAGTTCTTGTCCATAGTTCTTGCAACTTGTCTTTAGTTCTTGCAACTCTCATTGCCATAGTGTTCCCATCTCTCTCTGTTCTAAGTGCACTTCCCTGCTATTTGTGGCAAGCTTCCTCTTGGACTTGTCTTCCAGGCCCTCTTTTCTCTTGTCTCTAGATATTACTATCATACTACTTTCTTCGATAGCTTTCGAGATTTTGTTGTGGTTTCCTTTGTCTAGAAAACTCTCCCCCACAGATGGCTGCATTAACATTTTTCTTCTCATGGCATCTTTTTTTTTTTTTTCCGGAGAACCACATTTCTATTACGGCCCAGTTTTGACCTAGCAAATCTTTTATGTTTGTTTTGGGGCCATACCAGGCAGTGCTCAGGGATTACTCCTGGCTCTGCACTCAGAAATCACTCCTGGCAGGCTCCGGGGAACCATATGGGATGCAGGAAATCTAACTCAGTTTCATCCCCAGGGTCACCTGAATGCAAAGGCAAACACCCTACGGCTGTGCTATCTCTCCAGCTCTGACCTAGCACATTTTTTAGTACTCAGATATGCTATATAACATGTAGATAGTTTTTTTTGGGGGTGGGGTGGGGGGAGGAGGGAGGACAACCAGGCTACAATTTTCTTGTTGTATTTACAGTAGATTATTTTTTCCAAAAAAGTTTTTTGATTTCTTGCTTTGTTTTTTTTCCTCTACAACTTTTAAACATTGACTTGTGGTGCATCTTGAACTTGTCCCTCCACATGATTTCACTTTCTAAGTGTCTTATCTTTTCTTAGCCCAGTTTTCCAGATACTAGTAAAGAATGATAGTATCAGAGTCAGCTGAGCAAGCTACGTTCAGATTCTGAGGGGGGCATGCCCTAAATTTCTCCTCAAGTGGATCTATAACCTGGTGATTTCCAACATGGATAAGTAGAATATATTTGTTATGCACAATAGGGTAAATTGCATACTCGTATGTAGATTGTAGTTTAGTTCTTCAGATGAAACGTCACTATTACTGTTCCTTATTCATGTCCCATGTTTGCTGTTCCCTTAGTTTATCTTGTTCCATCTAAATTGCCCCTTCTCACACATTTTAGCAAGACTGCAAAAGGAGTTTGCATTTGAGGGCTTCTTTCTTTCTTTCTTTCTTTCTTTCTTTCTTTCTTTCTTTCTTTCTTTCTTTCTTTCTTTCTTTCTTTCTTTCTTTCTTTCTTTCTTTCTTTCTTTCTTTCTTTCTCTCTCTCTCTCTTTCTTTCCTTTCTTTCTTTCTTTCTTTCTTTCTTTCTTTCTTTCTTTCTTTCTTTCTTTCTTTCTTTCTTTCTTTCTTTCTTTCTTTCTTTCTTTCTTTCTTTCTTTCTTTCTTTCTTTCTTTCTTTCTTTCTTTCTTTCTTTCTTTCTTTCTTTCTTTCTTTCCTTCCTTCCTTCCTTCCTTCCTTCCTTCCTTCCTTCCTTTTCTTTCTTTTCTTTCTCCCTTTCTCTCTTTCTCTCTTTCTCTCTTTCTCTCTTTCTCTCTTTCTCTCTTTCTCTCTTTCTCTCTTTCTCTCTTTCTTTCTTTCTTTCTTTCTTTCTTTCTTTCTTTCTTTCTTTCTTTCTTTCTTTCTTTCTTTCTTTCTTTCTTTCTTTCTTTCTTTCTTTCTTTCTTTCTTTCTTTCTTTCTTTCTTTCTTTCTTTCTTTCTTTCTTTCTTTCTTCCTTTTCTTTCTTCTTTCTGTTTTTGTTTTATTTTTTTGTTTTTGGGTCACACACAGCAGTGCTCAGGGGTTACTCCTGGCTCTATGCTCAGAAATCGCTCCTGGCAGGCTTGGTGGACCATATGGGATGCCAGGATTCGAATCACCATCCTTCTGCATGCAAGGCAAACATCCTACCCCCATACTATCTTTCCAGCCCCTTGAGGGCTCTTTCTACTGCAAACTTCCTCCCATCTCTTCTGAAAGTAGCATTATTATTATTAAAGACAAGGCAAAGAAGGCTATAGACATTGAGTTCTGTTTTTCTTAAGATACTATGGAATTCCAGAAAAAGTGTTTTTATATTGGTGATTGATCTGGTACAGGTAAAAAAAATTCTTAATAAGTAATCAATTTAGAATTGATAAAGAATTTTCTGTTTTTTATCTATGTTATTGGAAGGTCTCAGATGGCAACTGATAGTCATTTAAAATATTATGGTTCAGAGTTGGGAATTTATCTTGCACAAGTGTGATCTGAATTCAATCCCCAGCATCCCATATGGTCCTCGAAGCCTTGCCAGGAGTGATCCCTGAGTGCAAAGTCAGGAGTAAGCCCTGAATACTGCCAAATGCAACCCCCCAAAGAACCCCCAAAATAACCCTCATAAACAAAATTAAAAACAACCAAACATTACAGTTTTAATAGATAAATTGAAGTGATGATTCAGAAAAAGAATTTCTTCTTTCTTTTGGGGGGGGTCACACCTGGCTGCACTTGGGGGTTACTCCTAGCTCTGCTTTTAGAAGTCACTCCTGGCAGGCACAAGGGACCATATGGGATGCTGGGATTTGAGCCACAGTCTGTTCGAATCAGATCTGTGTAAAGCAAATGCCCTACAGCTGTTCTATCTCTCCAGACCCTGGAAAGAAAAAAAAATTGGGGGGGGGTCACACCTGGCAGCACTCAGGGTTACTTCTGGCTCTACGATCAGAAATCACTTCTGACAGACTCAAGGGTCATATGGGATATCGGGATTCGAACCACCATCCTTCTACATGCAAGGCAAATGCCCTACCTCCATGCTATCTCTCTGGTCCCAAAAGAAAATTTCTAACATCATTATTAGTTGTCAGGTTTGCTCCCCCAAATCCTCCCTAATTGAAGAAAAGTCAGATAATAAAGGCACGTATTCTAGTTGTTAAGGTGTATTTAAAAGCAGCTGATTCCAGGGCCGGAGCCTTAGCGCAGCAGTAGGGTGTTTGCCTTGCACGCTGCTGACCCAGGACAGACCTCGGTTCCATCTCTGGCATCCCATATAGTCCCCCAAGCCAGGAGCGATTTCTGAGCACATAGCCAGGAGTCACCCCTGAGCATCACCGTGTGTGACCCCAAAACCCAAAAATAAAGTAGCTGATTGCTATAGTCTCATTTATATATTTATTTGACCTTTATGTGACTACTTAGAACTCTAAGATTTTTTTCATAGATCTTATGATGAAATAACATAAATTCTATTTTTTTTTTTTTTTTTTTGGTTTTTGGGTCGCACCTAGCAGCGCTCAGGGGTTACTCCTACCTCTACACTCAGAAATCACTCATGTCGTGGTTCAAACCCAGGTTGGCTGTGTACAAGGCAAACACCCTCCCCACTGTGCGCTATCATAATATAGGATGCTGGAATGTAGGTGCTAGGGTTAAAGTGAGGCAAAGGTTTCAGGTTTCCTGAAATTTCACAGTTTAGTCTTTGGAAGCTCAACATAAAAGAGAAAATAAGGAAGAGGGCATATAATGGGACAATAATGTTGATCTAGCAGGGGTCTCAAACTCGCAGCCTGGCCTTCAGTACAACATTTTGTGGCCCTGCTCTAGAGGAATCTTTTTTTGTTTTGTTTTGTTTTAGTTGTTTGGGTCACACCCCCCAATGTTCAAGGCTTACTACTGACTTTGCACTCAAGGATCACCCCGACTTTGCCTCCTGTGGCCCGCAGGTAAATTGAGTTTGAGACCCCTGATAGAGGATACATATTATTTTCTTAAAGCTCTACAGTTCTCATTGATTTTTTTCTTCTTTATTTTTGGGTTTTGTTTTGTTTTGGGGCCACACCTGGCGACACTCAGGGGGTTATGCCTGGCTCTCTGCTCAGAAATCACTCCTAGCAGGCTGGGTGGGGGGAACCATATGAGATACCAGGAATCGAACCAGGGTCCATTTTGCAAGGCAAAAGCCCTAGTGCTGTGCTATCTCTCCATACCTTTTTTCCTTTTTTCCCCCTTCTCGACTCTCATAGATTTTAAATGGCTAAAATCGAACAATGCTGTTGTGTTTGCTGCATAAAAAAAAAAAAAAATTAATGCTGCTTGACTTGTTCTTTCCCAGCATTCACTGCTGTTCTGGAACTTGGCATAGAGATTGACCATGCAGGTAACATTTCACAAGGTTTAATACAAGTATAAATAGTGTTTAAGTCTGCCACTTTAAATTTATGGGTTGAATTGTGTTCTCCTTTATACACATACATACATATATATGTATTCTCTATATATACACATATATATACTGGTACATTCCACATTAGAACTTATATATGTTATAACTTATATATATGTATATATAAGTTCTGATGTGGAATGTACCAGAATATTACCTTATTTGGAAATAAGTATTGTTGAAGATATAATTAGCTATGTTGAAATGATATTCAAGCTAGGCATTCCCTTTATCTATTATGACTAATGTCTTTATATGAAAAGAAATGAAGGAAGTATGGCCTTGCCCTCACCTTGATCTTAAACTTTTAGCTTTTTGAACTGTGACATAATAAATTTCTGCAGTTTTAAGCCTCCCAGTTTGTGCTAATGTAAAAATGAACCAAGAGTGCCATCCTCAGAATACAAATACTTGGGAATCAAGAATCCATAAGGTCTTTCTAGAACAGACTATCATTGTTTCCCAGGTTCAGCTCAATTGAAAATACTCATGGCTCCTCAGGTTTTGAACCTGGGGCATTGAAATCTAAGGCTTTTGAGATTCTTGACTCGCCTTTTAAAAACTTAGTATGACAGACAGTTACTTTATCCTCTTTGTGTCTTGATTTGCCTTTTTATGAAATGGGGATAATAACAAGTCCTATTGTCTTTTGAGGATTGAAATAGCAAAGACCAGATGTATTTACATGAGCACAAGGCTAATTAAATAAGGAACTATAAGCGTGCTTTCTTTTAACCTGTCCTTCTTTATCCAAACCAAGATATAGCATATTGATTCCTGAGTGTTAAGTATTTCTAGAGTTCTCATGAAAATTACATGAACACCAGATGGACGGTATAGGTTGCCACAAGTGATTTCAGGAGGAAATAGATGATTCCTTAAAAATCAAACTCCCAGAATGTGGAGATTGCAGAATTAGCAGTACAATTAAATTTT
Source organism: Suncus etruscus (assembly GCF_024139225.1). NCBI lineage: Eukaryota > Metazoa > Chordata > Mammalia > Eulipotyphla > Soricidae > Suncus > Suncus etruscus. Next base: position 102,441,247 of record NC_064856.1, read on the forward strand.
AAAGAGCCTACTTAGTATGTAGATTGCTTGGAAGGAATCTTATTTGGATGGATTTGCCTTAACATTGAAGTCAACTCTCTTTCTTAAGAACTAGGACTGTTAAAAGGATATCATGTTCTGGCTTGGTTCTTTTCTGTCCTAAGGGGTGTTTTTTTTTTTTTTTTTTTGAGAGACATTAGTAATAGTTTTTCTTTCACATTCTATTAGAAGTTTATCTTTTTTTTTTTTTTTTTTTGGTTTTTGGGCCACACCCGTTTGACGCTCAGGGGTTACTCCTGGCTATGTGCTCAGAAATCGCCCCTGGCTTGGGGGGACCATATGGGACGCCGGGGGATCGAACCACGGTCCTTCCTTGGCTAGCGCTTGCAAGGCAGGCACCTTACCTCCAGCGCCACCTACCCGGCCCTAGAAGTTTATCTTATCTTTCTTTTTTAGCTTCTCTTTTTGCCCTGCTAATGGTCAATCTTAAACTGTCTTTTCTGACTCATAAAGAACTTGAGGAAACATTGGGTTAGATTCATTTTTGTTTGTTTGTTTGTTTGTTTTTTTGGGTCACACCCAGCAGCGCTCAGGGGTTACTCCTGACTCTATGCTCAGAAATCACTCCTGGCAGGCTCGGGGACCATATGGGATGCCTCAAACCACTGTCCTTCTGCATGCAAGACAAAAGCCCTAACTCCATGCTCTCTGGCCCTGGGTTAGATTCTTAAATTAAGTCTTCAGTAGCCTAGCTATGTTGAAAGTATGTTTACCTGGATAACAAGAATGTTGGATAGACTTTGGTCTCCATCTTGAAAGGTTTGATAGAGGAAGGTTATGAATACTTATAACTATTATTTGGAAAAATTCTGTACATTTTTTGCATATAAATAAAAGCAAATTCTTCCCCCATCGTGATTATTAGCTCTCAGACCTGCCTTCCCAAAGTTAAATATATTGTCATGAAGCTTATGGTCAACATCTTGTTTGGAAAATAGTTGGCTGTGTTTAATGCCATAAATTAAGGGCCCCAATTAGTCAATATGACTAACATGAACTGAGACATCATTAAACTACTAGGCTTTGTCAGAAATACTAGTTTAATTTTTTCTTTTTGGAACGTTATTTTACACCAAATTTTGAGGTGGGGGCTAATAAGTGTTTCAATGTTCAGTGTCATTTGTCCACAAATGCCTCCCAAATGTATATTGTCATGCCAGAATCCAAAGAATTAAAAAAATATTTTTTTTGTGAGAATCAAGGACGATGGTAAAGAATAGAGAAAGCAAGTATTCCAAATGTTTATGTCTCTAATGTTAGATTTTTTTTTTACCGATGGTTTTCTAAGACCATCATTTGTTTGTTTATTAATACTAAATTTAAAATTGTATTGACAGAATATTGATATATAAGCTTATTGTACCTTTTTCACCACCAAAGTATTTAAGGCTCTCCACCATTACTCTCATTACTTTCTAGTTCATTTCTTCCCCCACACCTAACCCCCTTCCCTAACTCATTCCTCTGACTACATGGTCATCTGATCAGTTTTTGTTGATTTTATTTTTTTCAATTTCAAATTTTTATTTTAGTACTGTGATTTACCAAGTTTTTTCATAGTATAATTGTTTCAGACATTAAATATTCAAACATCAATCTCACCACCAGTGGGACCTTCCATCTAACCAGTTTCCCAAGTTTCCCACACACCAGCCTTGTAGGCACAAATTTACTTCATGTGGTTTGTCACAACACAAAGACAGATGGAATGATCAAAACTTAGATCAAGGGTCCAGAGCGATAACAGTGACAGGGCATTTGCCTTGCACGTGGCAGACCCTAGATGGATCTGGGTTTGGTTCCTGGCATACCATACGGTTCCCCAAGCCTACCAGGAGCGATTTTTGAGAACAGAGCCAGGAGGAACACCTGAGCACTGCTGGGTGTGGCCTCCCCCAAAATAAATAAAAATAAAATCTCTAAAAAAACCCTTAGATCAATAAGGGCCAATTTGAAATAATTGCTATATTATATAAATAGTTATTATTATAATTTCTATGTTATATAAATCATATAATCTATAATTACATATTAATAGTTAATATATTATATGAATTATGCTAATAACCTCCCCATGGTGTTACTTAATATATTGTCTAAGAATTTATTATGGTTTGTGCCAAGTGAACCTCTATGTCACTGTTTAGGATCTCTGATATTGGTGATCTTCTTCTTTTCCATCATATATTCTGTCATCCTACTTGGTTGGTACTCCTGTGAAATTTCGAGGTGTCATACAGCCTCTTGGAACACTTTTGGAGATTTGGCAGTTTAATAAGATGACATAAGATGAAATTGTGGAGCTAGGCCATTTCTGATGGAGGGTGCGGCTGTGGGTTGCTATACCTGCAGGCAGAAAGGAGAAACTGTCTCCATCCTTTCTGAGAAGGCCTCAAAGGTTTTAGCTTGAAACAGCTAACCAGTAGAGTTGATGGCCTTATTTTTGAGGAGAACTTAGTTGATTTTCTGGGCCAGTTTTTGTTTTGTTTTTAAATTTTATTGTAGACACTATAGCTTACAAAAATGTTAATACTAGGGGTTTCATGCAAAACAAATTCTCATCCATACCACAATCCTCGACAAGAATGTCTATTTCACTTCAACACTATCATTGTCCCAATATTGCCCTCTAACCCCATCCAATGTCCTTTCCTTCTCTCATGGTAAACTTCATACTAAAGCCTAGTTTTTGGTTTCTGTTGCCTTTGTATATTTTTTAATACCCCTATTTTGTTTCTTTCTATCCCACTTCTGAGAGAAATTATCCTGTGTCTTAATATTCTGAATATTCTGTCTCTCCTTCTGAATAATGTCGCTCAACATAATATTTACCATATCCACTCACAGAGCAGAAAATCACATGATCTGTGTAGTCAAAGGCCAAGGTTAGTTTAGTTAATATCTAGTTTCTTATTTAGTTTCTCTCTATGCCTCAGATGAGTAAAATGAATTCATCTCTGGTCAGATGAGTAGAATCATTTCACTATTTGTGGAATATACATAAAATATTTATCTTTTGCAACTAGACCAGTGGTTCTCAAATAGTAGGCCCCCCCCCCCAGTGGGGCGCAAGACTCTGTAAAGGGGGGAGCATTTGACCTTGGCAAACACTGTCATAACAAGCTAAGTCCCATGTTTATGTCTCCGTATGTCTCTGGAGTTGAGAGTTGCTGTGTGCTGCTACAAACCCAGCTTGGAAAAGCTATGCATTGCAAAGCATGCTCATTGTAACCATTAATCCAAACATCATCTCTGATTAAAAAATCAGCTCAAATTATCTTATATATTTTTGTTTTGAGGTTAAAGTTTTTTTAATAAAGATACTATTTACAGTCACGTGGTGGGTGCGAAAAATGTTTTCTTCTTCCTAGGGGGCATGACAAAATAATTGAGAAGCACTGAACAAGACCGAAGAGTTTATCAAAATATGAGCTGCATCATGATTTCTTATATTGTCATTGTATAACATAAAATGTAATGGAGAGAATATGGACTTTGGCATTACCCACATGGAATGTGAACATTGGAAATGCAAGACTATTTGTGTAGGCATTTAGTTATTTTGATATTCACTTTTCTTACTCATAGCTAAAAATAATAGTATTCACAAATATGACCGTCCTTTGGTTGCGACTGAGAAGATTGTTTTGGTTCTGACTTGGCCCTATCCACTTGTGACTGGTAGAACAATCCACGTGCCTTCCCTATGCCGCAGGTAAGGTTAATCAGGAGGTACTTATATTTAATTTCTCATATTCCATATGCAGGGGTAATAACTCACTGCACAAACTCAGAAAGGGAAGAGATAGCATGCCATAATATAATCTTTTATCTAGCCATAAGTTTCCTCCCATCACCAATCCTCCATATTTCTGGTAATTTTTCCTATAATGCTTCACTTCAATGCTTCCTTCTGTAGAAACAACAACAACAAAAAAATCTAGAAATAGTTTCTCATAGTTGTGACCACTACCTTCCCAACTTCAGGTCCCTTACATGTTTTTCACTGACTTTTGTGCAGGCCATCTAGATATTCTAGCAGGCAAATATGGTGGTCAACACTCAGTTTTTATTTCTTTCACCTCTTTTATTTTTTGCTTTGGGCCACAGATGGAGGTATTCAAAGATAATTTTTCTCTCTACACTTAGGAATCACTCCTGGTGGTGCTTATGGGATGATAAAGATTAAACTTGGCTCAGCTGCCTGCAGGCAAACACCTGTCCTACTGTATTATCTTGCTGGTCCCTTTTTCACCTTTTAAGAGCTCTTGACACAATGACGTCTCTCTTCTGGAATACCTTCTTATCCTTTCTTCACACCTATTGCAATCTCTTCCCTGTTTGCTGACTTCCTGGTCACACTTCCTTTTTGCTGATTTTTCTCTTATCAGTTTCAAGAAGTGAAAAACTTCAGGGTTGTTTGTAGATCTTTTCCCTATTTTCTCCTTCCAAGTGCTCTTCTTTAGATAACAGCTTCAAATAAGATCTCTGTGCAGATGGTAAATCTATACCTCAACTTAACTTTACTATTTGTGTATTCCTTGTGTAACATTCTTTATATTTCCTGGAATATCTGACATAGACAGTTAATGATTAGAGATATGTATGTGTGTATTTTGCCTTTAGATGACTTCTTTTAATTTTTATTATTTTTAAATGATAAAATACATTTTATTTATTTTGGGTCACAGCCAACAGTGCTCAGGGATTACTCCCGGCTCTGCACTCAGAAATCGCCCCTGGCAGGCTTGGATACTGGGGATGCTGGGAATCAAACTCAGGTTGGCTTTGAACAAGGCAAACGCACTACCACTGTGCTATTGCTCCAGTACCTAATTTTTAAAATTAATTATTTAATTGAATCACCATGAGATAGTTACAAAGTTGTTCATGATTGAGTTTTAGTCATACAATGTCCAACATTTTTCACTAGTGCATACTTCTTGCCACCAATGTCCTCAGTTTCCCTCCAGCCCTCCCTTCTATTTTTTTCCTGTCTGCCTGTTACAGTTTCTCTCTCTCTCTCTCTCTCTCTCTCTCTCTCTCTCTCTCTCTCTCTCTCTCTTTCTCTCTCTCTCACTCTCTTGCTCTTCTCTCTTCTTTTTTACTTTTAGACACTGTAGTTTGCAATACTGGTTCTGAAAGGGTTCATACATATCACAATCTCCTTTTAGTACCCAGTTCTTGTTCAGAGTGCTCATTTCCAACTCTCATTGTCATAGTGGTCCTTTCTTTGCCCTACCTGCCCTCTCTGCTCTTTGTGCCAAGCTTTCTACTATAGATCAGTTGTCTTAGCCCTTATCTCTATTGCCTTTGGATATTATTACCATACTATCTTTTTTAATAACCCACAAATGAGTGTAATTATTCTAAGTTTATCCCTCTCCTTCTGACTCATTTGCTCAGCATGATAATCTTCATATCCATACATTCTAGATTAACCTAACCTGAGGCATAGGGAAGGCACATGGCTTGTTCTACCAGTCTCAAGTGGATAGTGGCCAAGTCAAAACCAAAACAATCTTCTCAGTCACAACCAAAGGACAGGTCATATTTGTGAATACTATTACTTAGATATGAGTAAGAAAAGTGAAGATCAGAATAACTAAATGCCTACACAAATAGTCTGCATCATGAATGTCCACATTTCATATGGTTAATGCCAAAGTTACTATTCTCTCCAATATATTTTATATTATAAAAAAATTTCATTACTTCATTTTTTCTAACAGCTGAGTAGTACTGCATTGAGTAGCTGTACCAAAAACTATGGAACACTTTACAAATTTGCTTGTCATCCTTATACTGGGGCCATGCTAATCTTCTTTGTATTGTCCCAATTTTATTACATGCCTGCTGATGTGAGCATGTTCAGAAATATTTATATTTTTAATTCCTCAAATTATTTCTATCTCAGTAAGTAAAACCCTCTTTATCCATCACTCAGGACCAAAGTTGAGTTGGCATGTTTCACATCAAAATCATAAATAAGTCTTGCCAGCTCTACATTCAAAGGATACACCAATTGATTACTTCTTACTATAACTAGTCAAATCCCAGTTTTTTATACCAATAGCTATCAAATTGATTTTACTGTGTCCATTCTTGTCACTAGCACAGTGAATTTTCCAAGTGCTATTTAAACATATTTTTAAATTATAAAATTAAAAATTACAAAATTGAAAATAGCATCAGATTAGTGGACCTAGATGGTAAGAGATATTTAAATCCTATTTCTGGTTCTTTCATGAGAAACAGTTTAATTTCCCTGGCTTGCAGTGTCCCATATGTCAAATGATGTCATAATATGAAGAAAAAGTATTCTATGAGAGTTGAGGTAGCACAAAAACTATTGTAGGATGTTGCGAGGGATTGACTTGGTAGTCATAGCTGGGCTCCAGTGTGCTCTGACTGGACATTATAGAAATTTAGAATCAGACAAAGCCACTTTATTGATCATAATGGACAGAGGTCAAAATAATGTCCCTCCAACATCATACTTATAAAGACCAAAATCCCAAACAAGACATAACTAAGCACTTGCCTTTCCTATTGAGTAGAAGTGATAGATGCTTCTTTTCCAATAATTTTAACCTTAACTTATCTTTCTACCTCCTAGGCAAGAATGAGTGATAATAATACAATGATCCCTATTTCATGATACTGTCTAATCCTAAACAAAGCCCAGCTTTTATGAACTTTTCCCTAAAATACCAAACCCACACCTATAAACAATTTTTTTGGCATCTAAGACATCCAACTGTAGGTTACTATCCTAAGTAGTTAAACTTGTAACAAACTAATAAACTCAAATGTGTGACTAGGGGTATGTGTTACTGATCTTTGATTTAAGGAATCTATAATACATTTTTAAGAGATTTATTGTAGAGGCCAGAGAAATAGCATGGAGGTAAGTCATTTGCCTTGCATGCAGAAGGATGGTGGTTCGAATCTCAGCATCCCATATGGTTCCCTGAGACTGCCAGGAGCTATTTCTGAGCATAGAACCAGAAGTAACCCCTGAGCGCTGCCGGGAGTGACCAAAACCCCACTCTCAAAAAGAGATTTATTGTAAAACTTAAAGAGATAAAAGGTTGGGCCCGGAGAGATAGTACAGCGGCGTTTGCCTTGCAAGCAGCCAATCCAGGACCAAAGGTGGTTGGTTCGAATCCCAGTGTCCCATATGGTCCCCCGTGCCTGCCAGGAGCTATTTCTGAGCAGACAGCCAGGAGTAACCCCTGAACACCTCCGAGTGTGGCCCCAAAACAAAAACAAAAACAAAAACAAAAAAAAGGAGATAAAATGTTTAAATTATTTTATTGAAAGTGGGCTAATATAATTTTCTTTGCCTTCCACTGTTTTTTAAACATGAAAGAATCAAATAAATAAATAATGAAAATAATAGATAATAAAAATAAACAAGAAAATAAAGATAAAAATAAACCAGAAAATAAAGACATTCTATATTATTTCTCTCTGAATATAGACACATAGACAGACATATAAAACTACTGCCATATGAGGATATATTTTAACTTTGAAGAAATCCCTGAAGTATTTCATGGAGAACCTGTCTAGTGACTTTGGGTTCCTTTAACTGTTGTTTGCTTGGTGGTAGTCATAATGTAACATGAATTTCAAAGATAATGATGTATATCCGAATCTCAGATAATCTTATAAACCAGTGTATATTAATAAAATTCACAAAACTCATACCACATTAGAAACTGTACCAAAAGTATTCAAAGGGAAAGTGGTTTAAATAAATTATAGCACATCAAAAAGAAAAAAAAATATGTGCTGAGATTCTACTCTAGATCTACTGAATCAGAAAATCGAAGATGATGGTCTTAAAATTTATTTATTTATTTTCTTGATTTTGATCCTTGTCAGTGGTTCAAACCACTGGTGATGCCACCTCGCTGCAGTTCAGGGGTGACTCCTAGTGGTAAAAAGGCATTATGATTGAGCCCAGGCTTCCAGTAGGTAAAATATGCACCCTAACCCTTTGAAATACAACTCAGTGCAATCTTTCTTTAATTTTTAAAATAAAATAAATTTGCTAAGTGATTCTATTGCATTCTATTAACTACTATTTTTATCGTTAACCACTATTCTAAACTAGTAGCTCTCACTGGAAGTGATTCTGCCTCTAGTGAACATTTATCAATATCTGGATACATATTTTTAGTTGTCATACAGGGATGGAGAATACTCCTATTTTCTAATGGGTAAAGATCACGATCCAGGTAAATATTCTTTTTATTCTTTCTTTTTTCCATTCTGTATTATTTTTTAGGTAAATATTCTAAAACAAAGACTAAGAGCTGTCTTGTGTAAAATATTTATTGAGTCAATGTCATTAAATCCTGTTCTCCACTTACCTTCCACTCTAATGACTACCCAAGAGATAAATGTCGTTCATTTGTGTGTACAAGGGGGAAGGAAGAGGAGCTTTGTTCTAATGCCTAATTCTAGGCTTGATGAGTAAAAAGGGAACAAAGTCTTACTCCACATTTATTCCAATACTCTATTGCTGCTCAATTCATTTGGTTGGATGCTGGCTCTTCTGACACAAACACTTTTTCTTGCTAATTTCTCTCTACCAGAAAAGCATTTCTCAGTGCCAATAGCCATTCCCTCCAATGAGATGATTATGAACCTCATAGATTCAAGCATCCTGAAGGAATTTGTCATAGTCACAAATAGTGAGATAATTAGTGGAAGAATATATTGTGGTCCCATTCAACTTTATGTCATCTCCATTCATACCAGTCTTTTTGCATCTGGTTCTGCTTTCTTCTGCATTAAACTCAGTCTAAGCGCTCTGAATCACAGACTACTTAGCTTTAGTGTGTACATTCAGAAACAATCTCTTCCTTGTTTGAGAGATTTCAGAAGTTCAATTTTCAATATTAATTTAGAAAAAAATCATTTTTCCCAGGTATGGGAGTGAAGAGCTGAAAAACTGAACTAATTTAGTCTCCTTTTGTAACACTCTCCTCACCATATCACATATATTATATTTAATCTCACGTATATTTGTAAAGAATTTATGTGAAGTGCCTATCAGGTAGTTATCAGGGAGAAAGATAAACTCAGCCTCTTGATTGGAAGTCCTATGGTTTATAAATATGAAAAAAATCAATAGATAGAGAAAGGGATAAGTCACAATGCCAGTAAAAATTTCCCTTTCTTGGAAGTTTGAAAGGTTCCATCAACCCATACATGATGGATTTCCAGAAGACTTTTGGAGTAACAGGTAGCTGTTGATGATTCTGGAAGGGTGGGGAAAATAAGCTATATAGTGCCATTGATAAATTCAGCTTCTTACTAAAACCAGGGCAGGGACTCGAGGACAACATGAATGAAGACAGCTGGTGGGTATGTTAACCATTCATTCACACTGCTTCCTCAGAGTAAAAAGCACCAACTCATTTACTGATGACAAAAATTTATTCTTTTTCCTCAGGCCACCCATTCATTCTTTCACTCATAGACCCTGCATTAATCAACAGTAATTGTGGTGACCATTCAGTGCTATTTCATAGTGGTACACAGTGCCACTGGTTCCACTCAGAGGGCATTAACATAAAATGCAGATTATAACTCATTTTCTGCATTATTTTGTTGCTCTTATCTACATGAGAATAGACAGGGAAACCAAGTTTGTGCACAGTCTGAGTTTGATGATAGATGATATAAGAGATCAGACCGACACCTCGGTACTCAGGTAAGGTTCCTGCAATCCTTAATTCTCCTGTTTGATCCATCAAGTCCCAGGACACAGGGGACCCTTCTGGTCCCAGCAGACAAAATGTAGGGAAGGTCTGAATACAACGCTTGATGAACTTCTGGCTTCTCTCATTGCCACCAAAAAGCCAAAATTTATCCACCAAGGCGGCATGGTTAACATTCAAGGCTGAGAGTTTGAACATCTTGTTGCTGTGGAGATTTCAAAAGAAAAATAAATTTAGTGAGTGTGAAGATTTATTTGTTCTTATGCCTGTTTTTATTTTTTGGAGGAACAGAATAGAAATAGAATGGCTGTCTCAGATACAGGCAGGGGGTGGGGAAAGAGGGCGATGGAAGGCATTGGTGGTGGGAATGTTGCACTGGTGAAGGGGGATGTTCTTTTTATAATTGAAACCCAACTACAAACATGTTTGTAATCATGTGCTTAAATAAAGATATTATTAAAAACAAAAGACGAGAGGGAGGAGGAAGTAGCATGGGCCAGTTTGCTATCACAGAGAAAGAGAGAAGATTTTAGCAGAGAATGAGGAGGAGGGATAAGCCAGATCCCAGAGGTCACAATAATTGAGAGTTTTGAGATGAGAAGGCAAATATAAAGTTATTTAATAAGCCAGGGTTGTGGTGAGAATTATACACAAGATTTGAGAATTTGGACTCTATGAAGATCAGGATTAAAGTAGGAAGAGAAGAGGTGAGGCCATTTCAGTGCAAAGAGACTTGAATTTAACTCACATGGGCTTGGGTTTACCATCACCAGGGGATAATTTATTTATATCCATCAAGGAGGGAGCCAGGTTCTTTATGGTCTCTGATGCCATATAGAGGAAGTTCTGTGAACGCTTGATTTTGGAGGAATTAGTGGCTGCAAGATTTTGTATCACTTCATTCAGAGTGGATTGTGTACCTAGAATGAGATTACAGGGCACAGTAATGAATGAAATATTTTCTTACTCTAGGGAGGCCCTGGATCAAATAAGATTACCTGAGACACGCTGTTAGAAAACCTTGCTTCTAACTATGATGTTTCCAATGGAACCAAGATGGCATAAAAATGCTTTGAACAATTTTCCATGTGTCTCATTAGTGACATCATCTCCAGAAATGTATTGAATCATGGTCATGAGACTAATGATCATCAGAACACTGAAATCAAGTTTACAAAGATAAGGTGAATCTGATAAAAATTAATACATCAAAAAGCAACCAACATCTGCTGAGTACTTGCTATGTTATTGAATGGAAACTCATTTACCCTGTGGATAATAAATTTCAATTTTCCCATATATCCTTATATTATTTTTTTAGAATTATTCATGTTCTTGGGCAGGAGTAGGGCATTTGCTTTGCTTGCAGCTGACCGAGGATGGTGGTTCAAATCTCAGCATCCCGTATGGTTCCCTGAGCCAACCAGGAGCTATTTCTGAGCACAGAGCTAGGAGTAATCCCTGAGCACCGCCAGGTATGACTCAAAAACTCAACCTCCCTCAAAAATAGAATTATTCATGCTCTTGACCATATGCTACTTTTTTTTCCATTCATGGCAAAGTGTAAATTGGATACAGGAGAGGACCTAAAGTGCTTTTTCACTGGTGTGTATCTTTCTATACTTCTGCACTCTAGTGAGTATATATCACATGAATAGGCATCTATAAGCTAGTGAAGTCATATGGTCATGTCATACCATTATCTTAAGTAACAGCCAAAATTCAAAGTTAGATTTTCATTCTGAGATTCAAGTGAATCCATGATAGAAGTAGACAAGACCTATCTATGAAGCTCAATTCAGATAGTTGAATATAAGAATATAGGTTTTCTATGAGGCAAAATGTGGCAGAGGGATTTTGGGCTACAACTAGCAATGCTTAGCTTTTGGCTCTATGGTAAGGGGTTCCTTGAGGTGGTATTCTCAGGACTATGTGTGGTGCTGAGAACTGAAATGGAGTTAGCTGTGTGCAAGGCATTTACTTTATCTAGTGTGTCCAAATGCGGCAAGTTAACTTATACACCTACGTATACTGCTAAGTGAAACTATGTTCAGCTTTTTATTTAATGTTCTCAATTCCTCTATTTAAATGTTATCTTTAAATTTTTAAAAATTTTTAACATTTTTTTATTGAAACCAACGTGAATTACAAGTCTTTCACAGTTGTATTTCAGGCTCATAGTAACAATAAATTAGGGCCATTCCCACACCAGTGTTGACCTCCCTCCACCATTGTTCCCAGAATGCATCCTGTTAAGTATATGGAGGCCTTTATAATATTTCTCTTCAATGTCAGTTTCCCTGCCTGCTTTCCCACCTATGACCTTCCAGGTGGAGGGCGCCATACAGATCCTAATAAATAGGTAAATAAATCAGGATCTTTTGGGGCAGTTAGCTGGTGGGCTCTGGTTTTTTGGAGTTGCTAGCAGGTTGACAAAGGATTCTGTGTACAACTTTTTCACCCTTTTACCCTCCTGTCTGTGTGGATTATTTGCAGCTAATAAATATTACCAGGATCGCTTCCCCATCCTAGGGAATAGGGGAGTGGGATTCTCTTTCTCTCTCTGGGAGCTCTTTGAGGATCCATCATCAACCAGTCTAGAGAAAATATAACCTTGCAGCATCCCATACCTCCATCCTTAGGCCTGCAGGTAGAGGGCCTTATTCTGGAAAACACTTGGTAACTTCAACAATTGTCCTCCCAGGCCTGTTTCATGCTATGTTCATTGCTGTCATTATTATTCCCAGAGTGGAAGTTCCCAGGAGAAACTGCCCTGGAACCCAGTCATCCTAAAGGGATCTTAGACAGCCCTATGAAAGAATTCCTTGGATCTTAAGAAATTACATGATATTTTCCAATGTGATAAACATTGATGACAAGTTTTGAGGATGTTTCCCACTTTTTTATAAGTGTTCTTGCACCTGAGTCAAATATCTGACAGAAAACAAAGAATCGGAAAGAAAATTGTTCAGGACAGAGAAGCACAGAACAAAATCCAGAGGAAATGCCTCCATCTTACCTTGGATCTGCAAAGTCTGTTTCCAGTTGATGACATCTGGGGAACTAAGGAATTCCTGGCAATTCTTGACGTCCTTGGAGTATATTTGATAGGTATTGGTGTAGTGATCAAGGTCATCTGTCATGTCCTGTTATGTTTTGCAGAAAAGGTACAAAAGAAATTCTTTATAATTTATTATAATCATTAAGAATTTTTTCTTATACCTTTGTAATATTAAGTACTTTGTGATAATGGTATCATATTAATATATTGCCTTTTATTTTAGTCATTTATATATTGGAGCCAGAATGAAAGATTATTCAATTTATGATTTCAAAATAATACTATTTGTTTATAGTCGATGTTTCATTTTTTTGTTATATACCCAATGGTGTCCCCAGGGTTACTGTTAGCTCAGTGTTCAATGCTATTTCTGATGATTTTCAGGGGCCCATGTGATATTGGGGTTTGAATCTAGGCTTTCCTCAGGCAAACCACATTGAGTTATCTCTGATCCCAGTGCTGTTGTTTAACAATATATTGCAGTGTTAGAGAAAGTTATACATTTACTAAATATATTAAGATTTTCTAATTAAAGAGAAACACAGCTATGTAGAAAATATCTCCAAGACTCCCAAAGTGCTTATCAGGAAAAAGAGAGAGAGAGCAATTTGCCAAATGAGAAGCACTTATTAGGCTCTTTTGTTTGTTTGTTTGTTTGTTTTTGGGCCATACCTGATGACGCTCAGGGGTTACTCCTGGCTATGCGCTCGGAAGTCGCGCCTGGCTTGGGGGACCATATGGGACACCAGGGGATGGAACCGCGGTCCGTCCTAGGCTAGCGCTGGCAAGGCAGACACCTTACCTCTAGTGCCACCATGCCGGCCCCACCTATTAAGCTCTTATCAAATTATTTGGTTTTTTTTGTTTTTTTTTTGTTTTTTTTGGTTTTTGGGCCACACCCGGTAACGCTCAGGGGTTACTCCTGGCTATGTGCTCAGAAGTCGCTCCTGGCTTGGGGGGCCATATGGGACACCGGGGGATCGAACCGCGGTCCGTCCAAGGCTAGCGCAGGCAAGGCAGGCACCTTACCTTTAGCGCCACCGCCCGGCCCGCTCTTATCAAATTATTAAATATAAATGTAGTTATTGGAAAGATAGAGACACACAAATGTTTTCCACAATAGTTTGAGCATTAAAACCTATTTATTTATTTATTGGTTTTGGGGCCACACCCAGTATCCCTCAGGGTTTACTCCTAACTCTATGCTCAGAAAGTGCTCCTGGTAGGCTCGAGGGACCATATGGGATACTGGGGATCAAACTTGGATTCGTCTTGGGTTGACCATGTACAAGACAAATGCCCTATGGCTGTGTTATCACTCCAGCCTTAGAACGTTTTAAAATAATTGGACAATGATATTAATAAGTCAGCAACAGTATTACTAATACATTTTCCCCTTAAGATTGCATTTAAAATAGAAGATGCAAACTTTCTTTCAGTTTTTATTCTTAATATACGTTTTATCTAAAGTATTGTTAACTTAGTATTCTTTAAAAATAACTATTCTAGTACAGTGGGTAGGGTGCTAGCCTTGCAGGTAGCTTGCCAGGTATTGAATCATTATTTCTAAGTGCAGAGCCAGGAGTTATACCTCGACATTTCCAGGTGTGATCCCAAAACTAAAAACAAAAAAACAATAAAACTAAACAACTATTACATGTGTAATATATGTATATATATATATATATATATATAGTATAATTGTCGTGAGGGTTTTAGTATAAGCTTAGGGATTTGGACATTTACATGTATTAATATTTTTAAAATTTTTATTAAAAGTGGAAGTAACAGTAGATTAACTATTATATAATGTTAATATGCACATTACATTATATTATATTAATACTATATAAAATATAATATATATCATATATATGATATATGCATATATACTATGGGGAGCTACACCTGACAGTGTTCAAGGACTACTACCAGTTCTCTGCTTCTTTTCTTTAAGGTGGCTCCTTGAGGTACTTAGGCAATATGTAGTGTTTAGGGCTACAAACCAGGTCTCTTGCATATAAAGCACACACTAAACTCATTGAATTGTCTCTGGCCTGACATCTGATGTTTGTTAGTATCTAAGGTTCAGTTTCTACTCATTATTTTTGGTAACTATTGTTTTATTGACATATGTATTTATTTTTTGTATGTGTTCATTGGCTTTGCTTATCTATCTTCCTTCTATGAGTGAGAACCTATGATATTTTTCCTCTTCTGACTTCTTTCTCTTAACATGATATTCTAAAGTTACTGTATTTTCTGGTCTATAAGGTGACTTTTCAACCCATGTAAAACTTCTTAAAAGTCGAGGGTCATCTTATATGCTGGTATATGGTATGCTGAAACTTATTCCAGCTTCAGGGACGAGTGATCCTCCCTCCTCTTACTGCCACATCCCATCCAGCTTCCAGGCATCATCACTTCAGGCGTATGCTTGTCTTGATTCATTTTTCAGGGCACTCAGAGGAACTGAGTTACTGAGCGCTGCATCCCATCCAGCCACCAGGTGTCATCGCTGGTATGAGGCTTTCTGGTGCTCAGTTCTCAGCTTGTCCTGATTCATCTTTCAGGGCACACAGAGGGGCTGAGTTACTGAGTGCTGCATCCTATCCAGCCACTGGGTGTTATCACTGGTATGCAGCTTTCTGGTGCTCAGTCCTCTGCTCTGCCTTATGGGACACAGAGGAGGTTCTCTGTCTCCCTCTAGCCGTCCTATTAATCATTGCACCCAGCCAGCTGCTCTTGGAGGAGGTCCCACTCCCTGCTCTCATGTAGATCACAATTAAAAAATCACAGTCACTCACTACAAATGACAAATGTAAAATGATTGTTGGCACTCCAAAGTCTAGCTTTGTTAAACGTATACTATTAACCTTTGAGGGTTCTACTCTTTTTCTCTTATGTTTTTAAATTTCCATTTGGTGTGCTTTAAAAGAGAAGTAGTCAGCCCTGTGCAAAACAGAAGCCCTATCCACTGTGCTATTTGCTATTGCTCTGGCCTCCAGATCTGTTAAATTTTCAGCTTTCTTTTTATTTTTTGGGGTGCAGGGTACACACCTGGTGGTATTCAGTGATTATTCCTAGTTCTGTGCTTAAGAAATCACTCCTGGCTCAGAGGACTATATAGAATGCTGGGGATCAAACCTGCTTCCATCCTGGGTCAGCTACATGCAAGGCAAACACCCTAACCACTATGTACCACTCCAACCCTGATTTTAACCTTTCATTCCATGTACTTTCCAATATAATCTCACATTCAGAAATTTTCTTTTTATTTGACAACAATTTCTTTCACTGTGCAGAGCTTTTAGTTAGATGTATGTACTTTGGCTTTTGTTTCCCTTGCTGTTGGGAAAGTGATAACTGAGCTACAACATTACTATGCAAAAGATCTTGTTTTTCTAAACACAATAAATCAGCAGCAAGAAAAATTAAGAAAACATTGATGATTCATGATTTCTCTTAAAGCCATTTTACAGCTTCACACTTTACCTTTATAAGTTTCATGGTGTAGAATAACAGACAGCTACTGGCTGCTTATAATGTGTTGACTTCTTTTTTTTGGGGGGGGGCACACCCGTTTGATGCTCAGGGGTTACTCCTGGCTAGGCGCTCAGAAATTGCCCTTGGCTTGGGGGGACCATATGGGACACCGGTGGATCAAACCGCGGTCGCGATCTTTCCTTGGCTAGCGCTTGCAAGGCAGACACCTTACCTCTAGCGCCACCTCGCCGGCCCCTAATGTGTTGATTTCTTAGTCAAATCCTGTTTGGATGAAATCTTCACCAAACCCATCTAGAGGAAGATTATGTCTCTAAACTCCATAGTTTAATCTGTCTATCTGTCTGTATTTTGCATATCCTCTTGTTCACTCAAGACTAATAACTTAATTGCTGATCTCTTTCCCTGAAGGCTGAAAGTTGTTTTTTCGAAAAATTTTTGTATAGTACAGTGATTAACCAATACACCAACACAAAACACAAAACACCAATACTGTGTTCACTCCATCCAGTGTTCGCCATCAGTGATCTTCTCTTCACCAGTGCCCCCCATTCTGCACCTACAACCCTAGTCAGCCCCCTTGCAGACACAAATTTACTTCATATTGTTTGTTAGGAAAGAATAATGGAATTATCAAAACCTAGATCAACAAGGTCAATTTGAAATAATTGTTATATCTCCCCCTTGTATTACTAAAGTTAGGTATCTAAGGATTTATTGGGCTGTGGTTGGTGCTAGTTGAGTCTTCTGTGGTTCCTGTTTAAACTCAATGAACTTGGTATATTTTGTGTAATTTTTCCACCAGATTTCCTGTGATACAACTGAACTTATGATGACATTCTTGAGGTTGCACTCAGTCATAGAGGACCAGGATCTTTAAGATCAAAAAGAAATTTGGTGGCTTGGGTGTTTGATAAGGTTGAG